>NC_081841.1:144646278-145246278 GCF_963259705.1 Myotis daubentonii | reverse complement strand
CGAGCAGTGGCTGCCAGCCCCAATGGCCCCTCAGGGCTTCTCCACCTCCCCAGGCTCCTGAGGGGCGATAGAGGCAGCAGCCGCTGCTTGCACTTACTGACAGTGCCAGCCCCACTCACACTCGCGGCTGGTGCCAGCCCCAATTGCTCTGCACAGTCAGAGCCTGGGAGCAGTGGTGGCAGGAGCTGGGCAGACAGGAGATGGGGGGCCAGGGCTGGAGGGGCCAGGCGGGAGACCCTCCCCTGTGCCCACTGCAGCCTCACAGCCCCCAGTTCCTTTCAAGGTGCATGAATTCATGCACTGGCCCCTACTATTTGACATATTCTCTCAGTCATTAGGACTTAGAGCTGAGCCCTTAGGAGCTCTACCAACTTTCCATTTCAGGAATAAGAAAAAAACAATCATGTTTTTACTCCTATTGAAATTTTTGCTTTTATCTTCCTTGAATTAAAAGGATGGACCCTGGAAATTTAAATTACTTCTTTGGCTTTAATTGAGGTAAGCAACAACAACAAACCCTTCTCCGTTATTTATACAAAAAGACTTAAAAGTCAACAGTACTAGCTAAAATGATATCTATACCTAAAAGGATTTCCATTAAGTTATTTGTTAGATGCTCCCCCCCCCCCGCTCATTTTCAACAGTACTTGTAGCAAATCTTTCACAAAATATTGACAGTAACTTGATCCTTTATCTTTTGATAAAATGTTGTAATTTGTTAGTCAAGCATGAAAAAAGAAACATTTTTAAACGGTGGTGTTTCAGAGGTGTTAGTCCCTATATGATGATGTCCTAAATGTTACCAAAGTAACACATTGATGTTTTCACTAGTTATAATGATTATATATTATTTATAGATGTTAAGTATAAAATAAAATGCATAAGAAGAAATGAAGCTTTTATAGACTCTACATTGCTTTAATAAACCAAATGCAAAGCGAAGGTTCACAGTATCTATACCAATTTCTAAAATTATTATTTCAAACTCCCTTTCTGTGACCATCTTTCTTCACATTTTTAGATAATGGTTAAGATAAAGCATTTTCAGTATAAAATAGTCTGACAAGTGAAAATTCATCCTTTTATAAGTCAATATACTATTTAAACATTCTCAAATAATCATAATTTCCCCCCTTTTTATACTATTTATCCAAAAAGCAAAACAAATAAAAATAAAACAAACTGCAGCAAGAACCTATTTTGGAAAGAAAAAAGCAATTTATCTGACACATATTTTAGGACTTTTGAGAGAGTAAAAGGTTTAGCATTATATTTCTGTCTAAGTTTTATTTTTAATAAAATTAATAATTTGAAAGAGGAACATTAAAAAATAATGCAATATAATGATTATACCTGGCAACCTTTCCAGATTTGTTTAAAGCCATTAGGATTAGAAAGTTCCTTAAGATTTTAAATACTCTGCATCTTGTTTTGCAAACTTTTTAAAGATACTAATCATTCAACAAAGGCAAAATAATCCAATCACAAAAATTTATGTCATAGAAAAATTCAAAAATATATTGCTTAAGAGCAATTGTTATTGAAAAAAAGGGCCTAAAATAGTGCAATGTATGGTATTTCACTCATTTAGAGCATTTATTAAGATACTATTTTTAATCCTATCAAACATTTCAATGCTTAGACACTCTTTGCATATTTGCCTATTTTGTATTTCTCTTGAGTATATTGCTTTTCTTGCTCTTTTTGTTCTTTTTTCTGTTTTATACATACCAAGTTTGCTTTTCTCAAGTGTCTATATAAAATATGGTCATTGCTTATTCTTCTGAAAAAATTCCATTGCATGCATTATCTGGTATAATATTAAATTATGTTTATTAAGTACTCACTTGATAGTATTGCTCCTTGAATTAACTGTCAGGAAGTCATTTATCTTTTCAGAAGAAAGATGTTTCTTTTTAACATGTCAGGAAATCAATATGGCCTCATCACCTGACTCTTTGTTTCATCTGTCAAGGAACTAGGAGGATATTTAATGTGCATCTGCAATAACTACCAAGTCATACATTTCAGAAACATTTTTCAAGTCATTAGTAACCGCTTGTTTTACTTAAATATCTATTATATGTTTGCAAGTGCCTTTGCTGTAATCTTAAATGGTTCATATTTCTCTATTTTTTCCCTTTTCTTAGCTTCTTTATTCACATTATTTTTCTGCTTTTCTTTGACTTTAATTTATAATATTTCCTTTAACTATGTCCTCCTTGTGTATATCTCCCAAAGCTATTACAACCAAGGCTAACCTTATTTAGAATTATTACATGGTGATCAAATGGTGACAATGCCTCAACATACGTAAAATCAAACTTTTCTTCTTTGAAAATTGTTTCCTTTTGGGGGGGGGGGGAGGGCGTGGAGTTGGTTCTCATTTAACAATATCATCACCATTCAAGCCAGTCATTCAAGCTAGAAACTTTAGGGTATCTTTGATTTTTTCCTTTGATATTTTGCTGCTACTATTCTATATTCTTAAGATTTTTCTTGTTTAGTCATTTAGTCCTCACATGAAATATTTCAATAATTTCTTAAATTATTTATCTTTCTTTAATCTCTCCAATACATTCACTCTTCACAATGTTATCATAATTATGTTATAAAAGAGAGAAATAATCATGATAATTTTATTTAAGACTCTTAATTGGCTATCCATACCACACTGAAATAAATACAAATGTTTGCATAGCTTTCAGACACATCACAAATTTTTACCAATCTCATTTCCCACCATTCTTTCCATGCTCTATCATACCTTCCTTTCCTCATTCCTTGCCTTTTCATGCAGCTATTCCTGTTCTCTCTGACAAAGGAGACCAAAAAATGTAAAAATAATTGTAATATTTACAAACTAATAATTATTTATATCTTACCCTATAACATGACTTATATTAAGCTATTTAAGTTCCTACATATAACATTTCATTTAACACACATAGCAATCATGTTAGGTAGGCTATACGCTCAGTAAAAGACCAAATTTACTTAAAATCCAGAGCTCTCTTTCTTGAACACTCAGAATTTTTGTAAAGCCTTATAAAGCCTTCAGTTTCCTCACTTGTAAAATGGGGTCCATGATTACACCTATTTCATAGGATGGGTATGAAGGATTCATGAGTTAATACATGCTTTTGAAATAGTAACTGGCACACAGAAAACACTGTATATGTTAGCAATTTTTATTACGCAGTACTATACCTACTCCCTCACTTAAATTTAACTCCCCTAAATAGTTTGTTATGAACACTTAACTTAGAATAAACTTTCCTGTATTTCTCTAGTATTTAAAGTCTAACATCATGTTTATCCAAGCATAATGTGTACATATAATATATACAATATATAAGTAATAAATAATAAAATAATTAATAATAATATAAGAATAAAAACTGTTTCATGTACTACAACTATAAACCTACTTTTGCCCACCTCTGTATTTTCTGTGTGTTTTTTTTTTTGAGTTTCCAAAACCTGGCAATTATATTTTACTTTTTAAAATGTATTTATTTTATATATTTACTTGTATAAACTTCGGTATTACTTAGTCAGGGCTTAAGAAATGTGTTTATCTGCCCAACTAGTGTGGCTCAGTGGTCGAGCGTCAATCTATGAACCGGAAAGCCATGGTTTGATTCTGGTCAGGACACATACCCAGGTTGTGGGCTTGGTCCCCAGTGTGGGGTGTGCAGGAGGCAGCAGATCAACAATTCTCTCTCATCATTGATGTTTCTATCCCTCTCTCCCTTTTCCTTCCTCTCTGAAATCAATAAAAGTATGTTCTTAAAAAACACACACACAAAAGAAATCTGTTTATATATAAGACTCTTGAATATACCCTGAGATCAAGTCTAAGGAAGGGACATGAAAGGCACAAGATACCAACTAACTAGAAAACATGGTTTTGTTTAATTTTTTGTTTGCTTGTTTTAAGTGAGTTTCTATCCTGAGAAGTCAGTTCACTCCTAAGGTCTGTCAACCTTTCCTTTCATCAGGCACACTCTTATGTGGGTGACATGTGCTTGGTAGTCAGTTGTGATTTCTTGTTTCTGTCATCAGTTCTGTGCTCTGAATTCCAAACTTTAGTCAGCAGTATCTTCTTTCACCAGTGTGTGCCTCGAATCCTTGTAGCAACTGAGGTGAAGAAATGTCTGACCCCTAAGAAATTTAAACTGTCTGTGTGTTCAAGAAATGTTCTTCACCAATGCAGTTTTCTTAAAGATTTTTCTTTTGAGGACCTTGAGACAAGTCTCCCAAGGACAAGACAGAGAAATATGAGTAGCCATCAAATTGTCATACTGAAATCCCTCTCCTTTCCCCAGCATCAATTCTGAATGTCTTTGAGGCAACTCAACTTTCTTCAACAATTTAGTAAATTAACCTCACAGTCCACCTGCAGTTGTCCATAAATGGATGAGGAGGAACACTTTGTAAGTCATCATTTTGTTTTAGAGTCTTAAACCTGGCATGTCAGCATCCTACTATGGGACCAAAGGTATCTTAATCACTTCTCTATATGCAAATAGGACTAGTAAAGGCTCATTCTAATATGCCATAGTTCACAAGGTGAGAATATGAATTAATTTACAATGACTCTCAGAGTATAAAATTAAATTAAAGTAGGAAGAGCATAAATATTAAATCAGTAAAACACTGTCAACACCAGAAATTATTGCTATATGTAAAATATAGCAAACTTTTTATACCTTGCCAGTGGAGGTAAATATATGTAATGAAAATTTATTCACTCTCATTTATCTTTATCTATTGGAAAGCTACAAGGCAGCAACATACAAAACATTAGGAGCACTGATTGCAACTAACTAAATTTAATACTACTTACAGAATCAATCTTTTAGTGCATCCCAGGTTTGACAAGAAACTTTCTCTTGAATCAACTCTATTCTTTTGACTCAGCTATTTAGATATATCATTTCACATGCATATTCAAATGATGTGCCTATTTTGTTTTTGTTTTATTTTGAATATGGCCTTCCATTTATAGATGTCTTTAAACATTTAAAAAATATCTTATATTGAAAATAGTTTTGTAAATCTAGACTTAGCTAATGGCCCCTTTTCATTCAAACTATTGACATCACCTTATGCTAACAAAATTTAGGAATACAAAGGAGATACTTACATTTTAATATATATCTAGTTTTACTTGCATTTCATTATTGATCCTTAGATTATATTCACCAGTACACTCAATGTTGTATTCTTATAGAGCCTGAGAACATTTTATGATCTTCTAAAACCAGCTCTTCTTCAAAATTTGGGATTGTGATTTCTTGTATTTTCTGGATGGATGTTACTATATTTTAATATTGTTTATACTATAGCAATGGTGGTCACATAGAAAAATAGAATTAGAGCTAAACATAGATATAAATATAAATAAATGGAAAGATAATATTAACTAGTATTATTCAGCAATTTACTAAAATAGAAGTATAACTTAACATGTACTTGTTGAGTTTACATTCATTACTAACCTATATATTGTATTCTTGGAAGCCAGGCTTTATGACACAAAAACAGACTTAAAAGTCTCAAATGTGTTTGCTTCTATTAATTAGGTCCTCAAATTAACAAAAATGTTTGCAAGATTTATCACGTTGATGGTCACTTAGTATTATACAGATGTGTTCTACAGACTTTGTTTTTAGTAATTACATAGCAATATTATATTTGTCATTTCATAATAAATAGTAAAATTGTATCAACTTCTATGTAAACTATATGCCGGGTCCTACAATAACCATAAATGATTTATTTTCTTAATCCCATTTACTTTATTCTTTAATGCTAAATAATAAAAATATTGAAATACAAATGCTTAATTTTACTTTCAGAATGAGATGACCGAAAAATAATTCTTAGCTGGACCCATAAAAAAATGTCTAAGCTTCAGTGGTGAGGTACAATGGAAAGGATAAACACAGGCTCTTACTGATCAAACTAACGGAGATAGTAAGGCAAACATATAAAAATAGAAATGATAATGCAGAACAGATTTAAATAAGCAAATTCAAAATTGCAACAACTTCTATCAGCAATTTTGTAAGTTCTTGGGTATCTTGAGGTTTTGTAGACAAAGCAGTTTTTAAGGAAGTGGTGTCTTATAGAGTACATGTAATGTAAGTCAATGTGAATAGTAATTCATACAAACAAAAAGATCATTTAATCATATTTTATATGAAGAAGGTAGTGAAGAACTTAGCTTTTATTACCTTTTTCTTAATAGAATAATAATATTTCATATTATCTTTACCAAGAATAAAAATAAACTAGATTTACTCCTTTAAAATGGAATGTAAATCTTACCATAAAATGAAAATGATTAAAAGCAGTATGCATTCAGAAACATGGGAAAATATGCAACTGAATAATATATGCCATTTAAATATTATATGAATTTAAATATAACATTTAATTACCTGGGTTGATATTTAGCAAATGCATTTATTTATATTTAGATATGTACAAGAAATTACACTATTTATTATAACATATTTACTATGTTTACTATAAACTGAGTGATCTTTCTATTCTGGACCAAAACACTAAGCCTACAGGAAAAGGTGCAATTAAGTAAGCTCTAATGTAACAGAAATCAGGTTGAGGTAACGCTTTACTTAACTCTTGATTGTGGTTTGAAGATAAGGCATATACTGGCTTGTAGAGTATCTTTAAGGGGAAAGAAAGTCTTTCCAATTGGCACAGATGTTCAGAGCTGATGGACAATCAACTGAAGAGGGTCTGATTCTGCACATTTAGGCAAAGAAAAAAATTGACAACTTTTAAAACGCTATTTCAGCATTTACTTTTCAAAATCTAGATGTGAGAGCCTTAGCTGTTTTTTTTCCTTTCTTCAAAAGGAGATTGAAGCAGTCCCCTGTTCGATTGATTACATTGGGAAATAGTTAAAGCAATTTAAAATGTGATTTGTAGATGCTCTTCATCAGCCAAGACTGACATTAAGTGACAGTTGAAGTCACAAAGTTTTATTTTTGAAAATTACCACCTGTTGACAAGGACAAAGAAAAAAAAAGATTAGCATTTAATTTTAGAAAAATGGTCATATACTGATAAAAACATGGTTTCACAGAAGAAAATACCAAGTACTTATAGGAAAGGAAACAGAGACTAATTCATTGGTCCATCAACCTACCTTGTATCTCCTATGACCTAAGCATATAATTATTTATTTTTTTCTGGAGGGGGCACCCGGATATGAACCAGCATATAATTATTATCATAATAGAAAAGTTTTAGAAATAGAGAAATGGGAAGAAAAGAGGTAGATTTAAAATCAAGTCCATCTGAACTGTAGCTTCTATGTGGTCAACCTGGGCACAGAGAGCACATTAAAAAATCTGACATCTCTAAAGTAATATAGAAATATTTATGTGATATAAAATCAATTTAAATTTTTTATTTAAGACTCCTAGAAATGCATAATGTGATTTCTTTCACATAGACACAGAATTACAATTCCTTTTTTTTTTCTTGTTTTTTTATCACAATACCGCACATCCACAAAGGATAGGCCAGGGTTGTTGTTTTTTCTTTAAATTGATTTGAGAGAGAGGAAGGGAGGAGGGAGAGAGATGTATTTTTTCTTTTTATAAAAATTGATTTGAGGGAGAGGAAAGGAGGTGGGAGGGAGGGAAGGGGAGAGAGAGAGAGAGAGAGAGAGAGAGAGAGAGAGAGAGAGAGAGAGAGATGGATCAGTTGCCTCTCCAGCCTTCCCTGATTGGGGATCAAACCCAAAACCTGCTCATGTGCCCTGACTGGGAATCGAACTGCCACCTTCTGGTGTATGAGATGGTGCTCCAACCAACTGAGCCACATCAACCAGGGCAAGATGTGCGAAGGTTTTGATGTCCACTCAAACTCCCCAAATTTTATTTTGTTGCTCATTGTGTATACTTTCTTGTCTTTCCCTCTTTCTCTCTGACTTTTAAGACCTTTTCCACCCAAAACTCCTATACTATATTGAAGACCAAGGTAGTCTGGTGCCCCTTAATCCTTCCACTAGTTTCAGTTACCCTGATGATGCACTGCGAAAAACTAGGGATTTAACTAGCCTAAAGTGGGTTTTCTATAACAGAAAGAGGAAGAGATTTTGTGAATAATCCCGTTAATATTTTCCTACCCACACACTCACGCTCAGAGAAGCATAGCTGATATATTCAAGATATTATCAATTAGCAAGATGAGTGATCAGGATAATGTAGCGATTCACATTAACCTTAAACATGGGCAAACTAAAAGCACCAGGGCCACTATTGTTTTACTTACTTACAATATAGACTTGCCTGTAGTGAAGCTTACTGCTTTGATCCCTAGACTTAGCAATCAGTTTGTGAGGTTAAGTTTGCCTAAAAAATTATATCAGTTGCTGCTGGAACATTTTGTTATTTAATACTACTATTGCATATGCATATGCTTATGATATAAAATAAATGTGAAAATCTTGTAGAACTTCAATAATAATGCATTATAATATTTTATAATATGACAAGTTATTATATAATAGTTTCTCAGAAATAAAAAATGACATTTTAAATTAGCACATGTATAATATCAATATATAATAAGTCATTTAGGAAGATTAACATCAATTATTAATTGACTTCAATCTTTGTGTATAGTACTGGGATGAATAGGCAACTGATATTTTATTTGTGGTCTAATCCTATCTAATAAAAAGGTAATTGCAAATTAACTGTCACTCTGTCACAAAGATGGTGGCACCCATAGCCACAGGATGGCATCGCCTAGTCCTCTCAGCCCTGCTGGAGTCCCCCAGTCCTGGGGTTGGGGGGCGGCCGCTAAGAGTGGGCAGCGTGAGTGGCTTGGTGGAATGCTTGATTCGTTGCCATGGTGACAAGGCAAGCAATCCATCCCGGCCACAGAGGGCCTCTGGGCAGGCCGGGCGCAGAACACTTGCGTTGTTGCAGGCTGGGCTGAGGGATGCCCCACCCCCCGTGCACAGATTTTGTGCACTGGGTCTCTGGTTTTATATATTTAAATATACAGCAAATTTATAAAATAGCAGTATATATGATTTTCCTAGTTGTGTAAGAACAGGATGTTTATATGACTGAAACTTAGGTAATACTTATTCTCATTTTCCAAAGCCAAGTGCCAGAATATTTCTGAAGAATTTGCACAGAGGTAAACCAAAGTGTGTCTTGTTGGTATAGTCCCTTCTCCTACCCTTCCCTTAAGAGAAAGTTGTTGATGTATTGTGCATTCTGCACCTCTCACCACACATAAGTTTAACTTCAATCACATGAGGGGGACTTGAAAACAAATACTCAAAGAACTCAGCTCTACACTCCCAGAGAACACAAGGAGTGGTATCATTTATACCTGAGGAGTCTAAATGTGAGAAGTTATGACTGGTTGCTCTGGATGACACAATGGGAGGTGGCTGCTTTTAAAATGGTTGCTAACCAAGGGTTTGTTGGATAAAGGATGTGGAATGTTCTCTTAGCCATTGATGACTGCCTTGAGAGAAACAAAACCTGAGAGGCTTTCAGAAACTAGAATTAAGAGAGAAATCCTAAATCTCAGAAATGTTCACTTGTTCTTGGGAGATCTCAATGAATAAGGATCTCCTAAGAACCAAAAGAAACAGCAGCAGAGGAAGAATCAGTTTGTGGATGAATTTCTTCACAATGGACACCATGGCTATATTACATCCATGTGAATGATGTAAACTCCCATTCACCTCTCCAGATTCTCCTTGTTCCAAACTCATGGCTCCTAAAAAGTATCTGGAAAATATATGATTGCCTAAAACAGCATTTAACAGTGGTTCTCAACCTTCTGGCCCTTTAAATACAGTTCCTCACGTTGTGACCCAACCATAAAATTATTTTCGTTGCTACTTCATAACTGTAATGTTGCTACTGTTATGAATCGTAATGTAAATATCTGATATGCAGGATAGTCTTAGGCGACCCCTGTGAAAGGGTCATTCGACCGCCAAAGGGGTTGCGACCCACAGGTTGAGAACCGCTGATCTAGAAGGTAATGGAGAGAGGATGAAAGAATAAATCAAGCATTTGCTACTTCTTAGGTGAAGGTTTCTCAGCCTAATCTGAAAAATTACAAAAAGAAACTATATAAGTCTGTTTCTAGTTTGTTTGTTAGTTCATTTTGTTCATTGGATTCCACATATGAGTGAAATCTTATGGTACTTCCTTTCTCTGACTGGCTTCACTTAGCATAATGCTCTCTAGGTCCGCCCATGCTGTTATAAGTGGTAAGAGTTTCTTCGTTTTTACAGCTGAGTAGTGTTCCATTGTATAAATGTACCATTGTTGTTTTTTTATTCACTCATCTACTGAGGGGCACTTGGGCTGTTGCCAGATTTTGGTTATTGTAAATAAAGCTGTAATGAATATAGGTGTTCATGTATTCTTTCAAATTAATGTTTCATGTTTCTTTAGATATATTCCCAGAAGTGGAATTAGTGAATCATATGGCAGTTCCATTTTTAATTTTTTGAGGAAACTCCATACTGATTTTCACAGTGGCTGCACCAGTCTGCATTCCCGACAGCAGTGCACGAGGGTTCCCTTAAGGAGGCCTGACTTGGGGTGTTGAGCACACAATATAGTGTACAGATGACATGTTGTGGTATTGTATAATCCGGCTAACCAGTGTCACCCCGATAAATCCAATAAAAAGGTTAAAATATATAAACTATATGAGATTTTGGAAATTTGATATAATATTGGCTTAGAATTTTTAAAAGTGCAAAAAAAACCACCCTATTATATGTAAGTGACTAAAACAGATATAAAATGTGTCTAAGATTTTATAGCACAGTTGTGAAATTGAGTCCAGAAGATAAATTTCATGGGATATTAGTGAGAAATAATAAAATGCTTTCACTTCCATCCTTCAGTGTATTACATTCAATAAATTACTTGTAATTAAATATGTTGAAAATATTTTTAAAAAACATTATTTTTTATATTTTCTAGAAATAACAATGGTGCAAACATCTTTTTAAAATAAAACAGTTGCCTAGTCAGTGTGACTCACTGTTTGAGCATTGACCCATGTACCAAGAGGTCTCTGGTTTGTTTCGCTGTCGGGGCACATGCCTGGGTTGTGGCTTCTATCCCTAGTAGGGGCCGTGCAGGAGGCAACTGATGATATTTCTCATGCTTCTATCTCTTTTCCCTACTCCTTTTCTCTTCCTCTCTCTCTAAAAATCAATAAAAACATATTTGAAAAATTAATAAAACATAGTGTGAAAGATAATAAAAATGCAGTAGATCAGAAGACAAAATTTAATCCAAATCCCAGTTGAATTTTCTAGTGTCTGAAAGTTTAGTTATACTAAAGATTATCAGCTAGTCAAGTAATTTAGATAAGAAATTAAGTTCAGCCCTAGCTGGTGTGTCTCAGTGGTCGATCATCGACCTATGAACCAGAAGAACATGGTTCAATTCCCAGTCAGGTCACATGTCTAGTTTGCCTGCTCAATCTCCAGTGAATGGCATGCAGGAGGCAGCTGATCAATGAGTATCTCTCATCATTGATGTTTCTCTCTCTCTCCCTCTCTCTTCTTCTCTGAAATCAATAAAAATATATTTTAAAAGAAAGAAATCCAGTTCACTCATATAAATAACATTTTTTACATGTTACTATTGTGAGTAGATTTCTAATGGAAAATTCTCAAAGTAAACAAAATCTTATTATTTTTGATACTTGTTTAATATTTCACATAAAATGTCTAAATATATTGATAAATTGGCATTCTAATGTTTGCTAAATATTTAAACTCCCTAAGTTTTCTAAGTTCTGTTTATAGATAAATAAAATAATTTTGGAAACTAACATATGTTTTATGAATATTTAACCAGAGCCACCAAGCATATTCATTTACTTTTTTTTTTTTAATATTCACCCAAGCATATTTTTCCCATTGATTTTTTTAAAAGAGAAAATGGAAGGGGGGAGAGAGAGATATATCAATGTGAGAGAGACACATCTGACCAGGAATCCAACCCACAACCCTTCAGTTCTGTGGGTTGACGCTCTAACCACTGAAAAAACCAGCCAGGGCTCATTTCCTTTTAAAAGCAAATATCTAGGAACAACTCAACTAACAATGCATTTAAAGTTAGATTTTAGTGATGAAACAGTACACATGGGCATTTAAACAATTAAAATTGCTGGAAAAGATTGTCTCAATATGGGTTTTTTAAAATAATAGAATTATGAACAGCTCACACTTAAGGACTGGGGAATTGACTCTCTCTAAAAATCAGTAAATAATAAAATAAAATAAAAAATAGTCTCAATTGGGTGACTCAGTTGTTTGGAGCAGTATCCCATATGCCAGTAGGTTGTGGGCTCAATTTCTGGTCAGGGCACATACCTAAGTTGTGGGTTTGATCCTTGGTTGGGGTGTGATTGGGGGCAACCAATCCGTGTTTCTCTCTTAAGTCTCTCTTTCCTTCTCTTTCTAAAATAAATAAACATATTTTAGAAAGAAATAAACATATCCTGGTGTAAGGATTAAAAAATGATTAATCAATATGGGAAATCTAAGGAACGATCACACTCGAGAAGACTCTTACAGAGATATGGAAAAATGGTGATGTGGTATCCTGGATAGGATATTGAAACAGAGAAAGGAAATAAGTAGAAATTAAATAAAACTGAATACAGTATGAACTTTAATAAATAATAATAATAATAATGTGTCAATATTGGCTTAATTGTTCCAAATCTATCCTGTTAATGTGAAATGTTAATAATAGGAGAAACAAAGTTTGAGGTAAATAGTAATTTTGTCTTCACAACTCTTTTGTCATATAAAACTATTCTCAAATTTAAAATGCTATGTAGAAGAAAAAATGTTAGGAGAATTAATATAAATGAAGGATATGACTATCCAACTAGGTTCAAAGAAAATTAAATAGAAATGTGATATTTAAATTTAAAGATTCTATTGTTCTTAATATTTACTTTTAAACAAAAACTCAGCTCTTTAAACTCATAGGTAAAATGATAATTTTAAAGGCAGAATAAATAGAGGAATATAATCCAATTGGAAGAGGAAAACATTCTGCATACATTTAAATGTTTTTAATGGATATTTTCCTAAAAATATACCACATACTTTTACATTTAGAATCTTCATTTTTTATAGCTTGCTACGGTTGGGGCTATAGAGACATCTTCAAAACTATAGTGCATACAATGAGATGGTTGAGCCCAATGGTTCTTACTCTGACTGTATGTTAGAATCACCTGGGGAACAACCATGGTTCAATTAAATTAGAATTTCTGGAGGCGACACACTTGCATTTGTATGTTCTTAAAGTTTCACAAGTGATTCTAAATTTCATCCAGTATTGAGACCCGTCCTTGTGTAAAATGCAGAATACACCTCCACATATGGTGGATGTGGAGGTATATTTTGTTGCCATGCATTCTGAGTAGCACATAAATCATATTATGTATATGTATTGAGGAGCTTTTTTGCAATTAATTTATTACAGTTTTTATTTAATTATTTTTAATGACAATAGCTTAGGCTTTTTTATAATTTTCTACATTAGTTTAGTGGAAGCTATCTAATGGTACCATATTATGTTTTTCCTAGCTAAGTTAGCATGATGGACTTCTTAAAAAATACTTGAAACCTATATAATTTTATTAACCAATGCCATCTCAGGAAATTTAATTTTTGTGTGTGTGTTTCTGTTTCTTTTATTTATTTTTATTTTTGCTCTGATACTGAATGTAAACTTTTCCCCTGTTCTGTTTCTTCATTACCGCAATCTTCTTATCTGCCATCGCTCATGATGTTTGTATTTATCTGTAATCTCCATTTCTCACCAATATCAGTGCAGTTTCCAAGGTACTACTGGATTTGTTCTCACCACTGCTTCGAGCACTGCCACTTGCCGTCCACTTAGTTTTATTCAAAAGGCTTTTCTTCTTTCTTTCTCGTGCCTTCTGCCTTTTGTCACTTTACTCACACAATACAAAGTAAGGTCAAAAAGATGATCTATAATAAGCACCATCAGCCAGATAGATAATCAATTTACTCATAATAAATTACCCAAACACATCAGAGAGTACATTGGATTGACTCTGAGTCCTTGCAATCTTTGGCTGAATTTATTATTTCCATGCTACTGGTAGCTTGAAGATTAGGTTTTCATGCCATTGTTATTGTTGTTGTTATTATGCCTAGTATAGCAGCCAGTTAAGTCAGTGCCAGATTGCTCCTTAAAAACTTGGGACCTCACATCTCACTGGCATGGCTCAGTGGTTGAGCATTGACCTATGAACCAGGAGGTCACAGCTCGATTCCTCATCAGGGCACATGCCCTTGTTGTGGACAAGATCCCCAGTGTGGGCTACAAAGAAGGCAGCTGATCAATGATTATCTCTCATCAGTGATATTTCTATCTCTCTTTTCCTCTCTCATGCACTGTAAAATTAATTTAAAAAATTAAAAACTTGGGACCTCAGACAGGAAAACACAAGAACCATACAATTTCACTCATATGTGGGTATAAAAAAGAAGGCAATAAATGAACAAACAAACTTATACACACAGACAAGAATATGAAGGTTACCAGAGGGGAAGGATAGTGGTGGAAGAATAAAGGGAGTAAGAGGGTTAAATATATGGTGATGAATGTAGACTAAACTCTGGGTGATAAGCACATAATGTAAATACAGATGATGTAATATAGAGTTGTACACTTGAAACTTATATAATGTTATTAACCAATGTTACACCAATAAATTTAACTTAAAACACACACACACACACACACACACACACACAAACAAGCAAACAAACAAACAAACATAATAAAAAAGGACCAGTTTGGTTCCTGGGATAATAACTTAAGTGACTGACCTCATTCACAGAATCTTAATGAGATTAGTTTTATTATGGTAACTTCTGAGTCTTTGTTCAAAGTTACATATTTTGTACATAATTTTAGTAAGTATTTGAAAATACAATAAAATATAAATTTCTTCCTGCACCGAAGGCAAATTCTATAGCAAGACTGGCACTTTTCAGGATGGCTGGGAAGAGTGGTAGTCAGTCCCAATAAGTCTAGAAGATCATGATTTTTAAAATTTTTGATTTGTGCTCAGACTACTGAAAGAATGCAGATGAATTTAGATTTTATATATCTTAGTAGTAGATGATTATCACATAAATCCTTCATATAAACTTATAGAATACAAAACTAAATTTGAAAACAAAGGTATTATACAGGTTATTTCCTTTTAAATAGCTAAAAAAATGAAGAGTGGTAAAAGTACACAAACACCCCTAAGTATATTTAACAGAATAAAAATACTAAATAAAATGGATTTAGTTATAGATCTCACTTTTTGTGTAGTGGATTCCAGAATATGGTAATTTATCTTAGTTTTGTTCTATCATGCTCAATGGTGATGATTATAGAGAAAAGGCTTTGTAAAAAGTGTTCCTAAATGTGTGTGCATGTGTGTGTGTGTGTCCATAATAATGATTCATTTATTTTTCTTTACACATTACATTTAATTTAGTAAATATATTTTAAGATGTCACATTAAAAAGTGCAACTTGTCTATGGATCTATTTTGTTGTTATTCTAACAGTGCTTATTGTTATGCACTACTTTCTCAGAATGTTTCATATTCATTTTCTAGATAACTTCAGCTAATGTACAGAATTCTCTTGAGCAGACTATAAATGCCTGATCAAGGAATCAGAGTTTACTTTGTAGTCCTAGAATATGTTATATTGTAAATCAGAAGACACTTTAACAATAAGTCAAATTATTTGGAGTCCTGTTCATTTTCGCTAGCACTAGTGGGCCCAGAGGAACTCCCGCTTTTCAAATTCTGGGGCCCAATATGGTGGAAGTTTTTTCAATTTATATGTTTTTCAGCTCTTTGTTTTCCAAATTTGGAATGAAACTTCCAGACCTTCTGAGAAAAAGTCTTGTGAGACCATATCTCAAGGCCTGGCCTGGTGCCAGCACTGACAACTCTGTCTAGGGCATATTTTATGGCCTCTTTGGAGTGGGGAGTAGTCTTATTTTCCTTATTATTTAAGCAAGCAAATGTTTACAGAAGCCAGAATAGCAGGGTTAAAATTTTAAATAGCAGTTTTTACCCAAGATGGAGATTACTATGCTTCAATTAGAGAGTAATGTAAGAGCTGTATTTCATCAATTTATCTAAAACCTGGCTTTGGAATAGCACTTGAATTATTACATACTTAATATTTATTAAACATGCAGAGCAATTTATATTAAGAGTTTAGGTCACCTCATATGTAGCTTTTGTCACACTAATTATGGAACTTATATCTTATTGACATACAATCATGAGGTTCATCAGATTATAAGAATGTCCTTCAGAATCAGAATTTGCCTTAAGCTGCATCTAGTCAATATTTGAATTTATTGGCAAGAAGACTCTAGAATATTAAGTGATGACCCAAGTTCATATATCTGGAATAATTAAAATCACAAATAACTCATTGTTCGCAATTGCTCATAAATAAGTACTCTTTTACATTTATTTTGTTCTGACAATGTGTTTGCTACTATAATTTTATCACTTTTTTGTCCATCAAAAATTTATCCAAGTAGGATATTTATATTTATTTGAAGTGCAAATACAATATCTCTTTGTTGAAACCTATGTCTGAAGAAAGTTATTGTCATTATTAGTGTTTTCATTCAAGGCTAAGCAATTATAATGTCATCAACTACTATTTTTTTTGAGATTGTATTTTCTGGTTCCTCAAAGGTTGCTAATGTTCCTTTCTCTCTGGAAAATTTTCTCTTAATGCCCTCCCTGTTGCCTATATACCTTCATTTTTTTTTTAATCTCAGAAACACATCAGGTTATCTAATAAAAGTTTTTAAACAGAATATGATTGCAAACTAAAAATGCTGAAGTCACCAGCTATCATTTTGTTATCATAACCTTTGTGCTTATTGTTATGCACCACCTTCATTTTCTCAGAATGCTTTATAATCATCTTCTAGCTATCTTCAGCTACTGTGCATATTCTATAATTGCTAATGAAGAAATATAATAATAATTCATGAACTGTCTCACCCTCTTATTTCTTAAATAAGATGTTTTCTATGTAAGCTAGATTCTTCTCATATCCAGTTGCCAACAAATTACATGGAATGAGAATTCGGCACGTAACATTTTTCTTCAGCAGATGAAACTTTTGCATTCCTTTTACTTCTTTGTTTCGCAATACTTCAATTGGATTTTCACTGTTCATAATGACAGCTAGAATATTAAGCCACAAAATATTTTAAATCATAAAATTGGGCTTCAAAGAATCTAAATGTAAAATTAAACAGAATGGAGATTAAATATAGTCACTTAAAATGTAGAAGAAAGTTTTTGCTTATGCTGAAACATAGGAGAGTTATAAATATATGCTTAATACTTATGCACATATACTTCTCTTATATTAGGTGTGTTTTATTGCTGATGGCCTAGCATAAATATATTAAGGCAATATTACCATTTAGAATTTATATATGAAAAATATTTATGAATTCAGAGAAGATAAGGCTTTATTAATCATTAGACATTGTGGTTATTTGTTTATATTCTTTTGATATACTTTTATTTTACATAAACATATATTGACTACACACATAAATAAAACAAGGAATTATGGTATAATAAAAGGTTGAAGTCATGTGATTGCCACTAATAGTTTCTGTGATATTGGATCTGTGTGAACATCAGTTTCCTTCTGTAATGTGAAAACTTGGAATTTTGATCTCTTAGCCCCACTAGAACTTACATTTATAATGCTATGAAATTTTTTGTGCTTCTTTTTCACAGTTTTCAAAACTATACCGCAATTGTCTTTTTCTTTAATAGTTTTATTATCTCTTACTGAAGGCTTTCACCCATATTCAGAAGACATAATAGTTTTTCTAGTAATCTTTGATGTTTTCCAACAAAAGCATTTTATTTTTGTCCTTAAAAATCAGATGGTGGACATGCTGAGAGAATGTACTTGATGACTCTAAAGTCAGAGCATAACTCTACAACATTGGCTTATCTATCCATGTTTTCCCAGCAGGTTTGTACTACAGGCTTATATTGCAAATGCCTAGACGAAAATAAAAAATAAAAATAAAAAAACAACAAGTGAATAAGGAAACAGAAGGTCCTGCAGTCTTAAACAGAGAAAATATTACTCTTGGGTCTGATGAATTAAAAGTGATAACCAGGGCATTCCCATGTTTAACATGATATATGTAAAAACCCATGAGGACAAATAAATTTGTGCTGCCTTCCATTAATAGTTTAAAAGACTATACTACAAAGACATAGAAATCAAAACTGAATGGTACCAGCATAAAAAATAAACAGATGAATAGAACAGAATCAAAAGCCCAGAAATAAACTCTTGCATAAAAGGTCAACAAATATTTGATATGGGAGCCAAGAACACACAATGGGGAAAAGATAGCTTCTTCAAAAAATGGTATTGGGAAGACTGTATATGCATATGTGACAGAATAAAATTGAACCCCTATCTTAGACAACTCATAAAAATTAACTTAAAATGGATTAAATAACTTAAGCATAAGTTTGACACCATAAAACCCCTTAAAGAAAACATAGGGGGAAAACTCCTTGACACTGGTCTTTGTTGTGCCCAGATTTCAAAGTTCCCAAGACCCCCAGGGAGCCAGTCAGTCCGATGTAAAAGCAAAGAGTCATCTATTTCAAACCCGGGTTTGGCTCCCCTGCCACACTCACCGATGTAACGGTAAGCTCCAGTGGCCGAGAGAGAGAGAGGCCTGATGGGACAGGGGGTTTTAAAGGGGGGTGGAGTGAGGGCAGGAGAGGGGACTGTGGGCTCCGCTGATTGGCCAGGCGCGAGTCGGGTCATCTCTATGGCGCGCACGTCCCTTGATTGTCATTGGTTAGTTTAAAGAAATCCTGGGCGTGGCCAGCAGGGGCCTGGGCTTCTGGGAAGAAGGCACTCTCCTGAGCACATGGCGGCCGCCCCAAAAATGGAGGACCCAGGGCAAGATGGAGGGTGCAGTCCTAGCCCCCCCCAGGGCGAGCTGAGCCCGGGCTCCAGGGGCCAGTCCGGTTGCTGGGGGTCCAGTAGATCGACCAGTTCCAGCCCAGGCAGGAAGTCCACGTCCTCCGTCTCGTTCCCGGGGGCGTCGGCGATCGCCTCCTCCTCCATCTCCTCGGGCGAGGGCACGCGCCCCGCCCCGCCGCCACCACTGCCGCGTGGGTCCGGTCCGGGGGCGGCGGGCGGGTGGCAGCCTGCGCCGGGCTCCCGCCGTGGGCTGGGGAGTCGGTGCCCGAGGCCGCCAGCAGCGTGGTCAGGCCCCGAGACGACTCGCCCTTTCAGTCTTGTCAAAAATTTTTTTGAATATGACATGAAAAGCACAAGCAACAAAAATAAACAAATGGGGCTACATCAAACAAAAAAGCCTCTGTACAGCAAAAGAAACCATCAACAAAATGAAAAGGCAATCAACAGAATGGAAGAAAATATTTGCAAATCATATACCTAATAAGGGGTTAATATCCAAAGTGTATAAATATACTTCATAGCTACAAACAAACAAAACCCCACCAGAAATCTGTTTAAAAATGGGCAGAGGAACTTAGGTGAACAGACATTTTCTAGAGAAAACATTCAAATGGCCAACAGATACATAAAATGATGCCCCATATATCCAATAATTAAGGAAATAAATATCAAAACAATAAAGAGATACTAGCTCAACCCTGTTAGTATAGCTATCATGAAATAGACAAGAAATGGAAAACCAAGATGGCGGCATAGGTTAACGCCGGAGTTTGCTGCTTTGAACAACTACTTCAAAAGTGAAACTAAAAGAGAGAACGGACATCAAGCAGAACCACAGGAACGCTGGCTGAGTGGAAGTCCTACAACTAGGAGGAAAGAGAAACGCACACGGACACTCAGAGGAGGCGCAGTGCTGAAGTCAAATTCTGAGGTGCGGAGTGCGCGGAGCGGGCTGGCGGCGGAGGGTGCGGTTGGCGTTTTCAATCGGGAGGGAGTCGCAGACTCTGAGCTCCAGATACAGGCGAGTCTTTAGGGACCCAGACTCAAACGAGAGAAGCGGGACTGTCTGGCTTCGGTCAGAGCGAGTGCAGCTTTCTCTCCAAGCTTTGCAGCGGGTGCTGGGACTCAGAGAGGCAGAGCCCCTGGGGACAGGACTGAGAGCCGCCATAACTGCTCTCTTTGGCCCACCCTGTTGATCCTGTGCGACCCGCCCCGCCCAAGCCCTGCACAGAGGCATTTGCTGGAGAGCCTCAGGCAAAGGCTAGATTAGCACCTCCCTAGAGGACAAAAGTTCTCTCACTGCTGACACAGCTGATTCTCACAGCCACTTGGCCTGGAGGTCAAACCCTCCCTGGAATTAGCTACAACAATCAAGATTTAACTATAAGACTGCGAACAAAGACCACTAGGGGGTGCACCAAGGAAGCATAACAAAATGCGGAGACAAAGAAACAGGACAAAATTGTCAATGGAAGATATAGAGTTCAGAACCACACTTTTAAGGTCTCTCAAGAACTGTTTAGAAGCTGCCGATAAACTTAATGAGATCTACACGAAAACTAATAAGACCCTCGATCTTATATTGGGGAACCAACTAGAAATTAAGCATACACGGACTGAAATAACGAATATTATACAGACGCCTGACAGCAGACCAGAGGAGCGCAAGAATCAAGTCAATGATTTGAAATGCGAGGAAGCAAAAAACATCCAACCGGAAAAGCAAAATGAAAAAAGAATCCAAAAATGCGAGGATAGTGTAAGGAGCCTCTGGGACAGCTTCAAGCGTAACAACATCAGAATTATAGGGGTGCCAGAAGATGAGAGAGAGCAAGATATTGAAATCCTATTTGAAGAAATAATGACAGAAAACTTCCCCCACCTGGTGAAAGAAATGGACTTACAGGTCCAAGAAGCGCGGAGAACCCCAAACAAAAGGAATCCAAAGAGGACCACACCAAGACACATCATCATTAAAATGCCAAGAGCAAAAGACAAAGAGAGAATCTTAAAAGCAGCAAGAGAAAGAAACCCAGTTACCTACAAGGGAATACCCATACGACTGTCAGCTGATTTCTCAACAGAAACTTTGCAGGCCAGAAGGGAGTGGCAAGAAATATTCAAAGTGATGAATAGCAAGAACCTGCAACCAAGATTACTTTATCCAGCAAAGCTATCATTCAGAATTGAAGGTCAGATAAAGAGCTTCACAGATAAGGAAAAGCTAAAGGAGTTCATCACCACCAAACCAGGATTATATGAAATGCTGAAAGGTATCCTTTAAGAAGAGGAAGAGGAAGAAAAAGGTAAAGATACAAATTATGAACAACAAATATGCATCTATCAACAAGTGAATCTAAGAATCAAGTGAATAAATAATCTGATGAACAGAATGAACTGTTGATTATAATAGAATCAGGGACATAGAAAGGGAATGGACTGACTATTCTTGGGGGGGAAAGGGGTGTGGGAGATGTGGGAAGAGACTGGACAAAAATCGTGCACCTATGGGTGAGGACAGTGGGTGGGGAGTGAGGGCAGAGGGTGGGGCGGGAACTGGGAGGAGGGGAGTTATGGGGGGGGGGGGAAAGAGGAACAAATGTAATAATCTGAACAATAAAGATTTAATTAAAAAAAAAGGGAACCTTTTGCACTGTTTGTGGGAATGTAAAGTGGCATTCTACATCATACTGTTATAGAAAACAGTAAGAAGGTACCTCAAAAGTTCAAAAACAGAACTATGCATGATACAGCAATCCCACTTTTAAATATATATTCAAAGAAAGTAACATCAGTAACTTGAAGCGATATCTGCACCCTATGTTTATTACAGAATTATTCATAATAGCCAATAAATATGAAAATGTGCTCATTTTGTCTATGTGAAACAGGAATTTTGGGGGTAAGATAGGACAGGTTTAAGAAATACTAGAAATTTTGGAAATTAAGGGGACCATGGAAGAAGCACAGATCTGCAGAGCAGCAGAAGGTATATTTCCATAAAAGGGGGAGCTGGAAAGCTGCAACAGGTACATTTCCATAGAATGAGGGAGCGGGGAACAGCAAAAGGTCTCTATTTACAAAATAAAGAGAAGGAAGCCCTTCATCCAGAAGGAGAAGAAGAAAGCCCAAAGGGAAGAGGAAAACAATAGGCAGGGGGAGGGGGGGACCTCACATGTCCATGTGAATTTCAACCTTTGAGCCCAGGAGTTACTATAGTAACCAGTCTAAGGGAATAGTGACCAATCAGAGGGGGTATCAAGGCACCAGGATCTGCAGCCTTTATAAGCCATAGGGAAAGGGAACCCAGTGGGAGTCTTCCCACTCCCTACATGGGAGTGAGTACTGTGGGATTCTTTCCCTCTCCCATGTGGGAGTCTGTACTCATTCTTCAATAAATCTCCATCTTTGCTATACCACTTTCTGTCTGTTGATTCATTCTTTAATTCTGGCCGACAAAGAATCCGGGTTACAGTCCAAAAATTCCGTATCATATAGATGAATGAGTAAAGAAGATGTGGTATATGTCTCCAATAGAATATTATTCAGCATGAGAAAGAGGAAATCCTGCTTTTTTCAACAATATGGATGGACATTGAAGACATTTTGCTAAGTGAAATATTAGACAGGGAAGGTTAAACACTGTATGATAACACGTATATGTGAAATCAAAAAAACACCAAACTCAGAATCAGAGAGTAGAATGGTGGTAGCTAGGGACTGGAGGGTGGAAACAAATTGGAATACATTGGCAAAGGTACAAACTTTCAGGTATAAGAGGAATAAGTTCTGGGATCTAATGCAGTGGTCGGCAAACCGCGGCTTGCGAGCCACATGCAGCTCTTTGGCCCCTTGAGTGTGGCTCTTCCACAAAATACCACGTGTGTCGCGCGCGTACAGTGCGAAGTTGACTTAAAACTTTAAGTAAAGTTTATTAAGTTAATTTTAGGGAACGTTGTGGAGTGAAAGAAGATGTAGTGTCGAGGATTGAGAAAGATGAGATGGTTTGGACATATAGAGAGGATGAACGAAAGGAGATAGATGAAACAAGTATACAAGATGAGTGTGGATGGGAGAGTTGGAAGGGGTCGACCTCAGCAAATGTATCTCAATCAGATTTGTTACGGAAAAACCGGACCAGAACCAAACAGCGCTCTGAGAGTTTGGAGTTATACTTTATTCACCACGGTGGGCTTAGGGAAATGAATCCAAAATCTAAGCAAAAACTATAAGCAGAACTTCCCTTTTTATAGAAGAGCCAACCCTTTGTGTGCTTGCTGGCAGCGGCCTTGAAAACTATACAGTTCTATTCCAAATAAAAAATGCACCTGGCATGGCATTGGGTGTATCTAGTCTCTGGCCTACAAGGCCAGATAGCTAAGTTTATTTCCCCAACTATTCAAGCAGGCTAGAAAGCAAAGTTACTTTTTCAGAATAAGAGGCCGTCCAAAGAATAGCAGAGAATTCCAAACAGTAGTTTTACAGAATAGGGGTTTTCCTTCACAGATTGAGGAGGTTTTTTAGCAAAGGCCAGCTTAGGAATACCCTAATTAAGTTAATAACAATGTACCTACCTATATAGTTTAAGTTTAAAAATTTGCCTCTCAAAAGAAATTTCAATTGTTGTACTGTTGATATTTGGCTCTGTTGAGTAATGAGTTTGCCGACCACTGATCTAATGTATATGATAGTGGTTACAGTTAACAATACTCTATCATTTACTTGCAAGTAGCTAAGAGATTAGATCTCAAAAGTTCTCACCACAAAAAAGAAATGGTAATCATGTGAGATGATGGTGGTGTTAACTAGCCATACTGTGGAAACTACTTTGTAATATCGAAGTGTTTCAAATCAACATGTAAACATTAATCTTACACAATGTCATATGTCAATTATATAGCAATAAGACTGAGAAACATTTAATAAGTGCATAAAGTTTTATTTTCTACTATGAGACAAAGGGAAAACATGGCTGCAGAATTTATGCAATAGTTTTGCCAAGGTTTCGTACTTGATTACAGATGTTGGGTTTGCTACTTAGCAATTCGAACTAGGAATTGTCAATTATTTGTAAAAAAAAAAAAATGTGGATGAAAGGTGTACTATTAAAATGGATGCAAAGCCTACTCTTTGCAGTAGAGCCAATAGCCCAATTTATCCTGAGACTCACCCAGTTGGATTGAATTTTCCACTTAAATAAACAGGAAAACATTCAAAAGTCGAAAAATTACTCAAAAGCAAATAAATCTAAAGGTGTTCATAACCTAATTATAACAGATTTACAACTTTTATAACTCTCAATTTATGTATCGGAAATATTTTCTTTTTCAAAAATTTGGTATCACATCCCACTTCTAGTAATATATCCTAAGAAACCTGAAACAATAATCAGAAAAAAATGCATGCAACCCTATGTTCATACCAGCACAATTTACAATAGTTAAGATCTAGAAACAGACCAAGTGCCCATCAATAGATGAGTGGATTAAAAAAAATCTGTGGTACATTTATACCGTGGAATACTATGCAGCAGTAAAGAAGAAGAATCTCTTATTCTTTGAGACAGTATGGAGGGACCTGGAGAGTATCATGCTAAGTGAATCAGAGAAAGACAAGTATCATATGATCTCACTCATATGTGGAATTTAAGAAACAAAATAAATTGATGAACAGAGAGAATCCAGAGACAAGAAAGCATGAAACAGAATGTGGAATCTCAGAGGGAAGGCTGAAGAGGTTAGGTGGGTGGGAGGTAATCAACCAAAGACCTTGTATGCATATATGCATAACCCACAGACACAGACAATATGGTGGTGAAGGTGTGGAACAGGATATGGGGGCAGGCTGGAGGGGGTCAATGGGAAAAAACAGGGACATATGTAATACAACAATAAAGATTTATTTTTAAAAACATGGTATCATAAATTTAAATCTTCCTTAATTTAGCAAGACAAGTGACAATATTTATTACTATTCCTAAAGACAAAGGATTATAAACTAGAATAAAACAGGTGTATAATGTATACCCAAGCTCAAAAGATTTCTTTTAACCTAACCACAGGAACTCTGATTTAATCTCATTTTCTTTATCACTTTTATTTATAACTAGAATGACAACAGATGTATAATCAAAGAAACCAAAAGTGATTAAAAAATTTAAAAATCTATAAGAGAGAGATACTAGTATTTAATGTTTTATGAATGAAAGCATAAATTTTTAATAGGCATGTGTGTGAATTTATTGAAAACACACAGATACACACACTACTTATGTTTGGAATATAGTGTAGTTGTATTAATTGTAACAAACATAAAAAAAAACTTGGGAGTTTTAGTTGATTATATTTCAGTAAACTGTTAAAATGTGGCAACTTAAGATTTAAAAGGACTCTAATGCTGAAGAGAGTAGAAAACTAATCAAACTTCTGGGGAGAATTAACTTGGGGAGGTTTGAGATCAATATTAGAAATAAAGTTCAAGTAGTGGAACTTTTCCAGTGGTGTATGAGGTTACCTGTTATTGTTCCCATTTCTAGGGTAGCAATAAAGAAGTTAGGTGGCTCAAAGAGCATCAATCAATGCTACAGACAGCTTTGTGCACAGTCGTGCGGCACATAATGATGCTTTATTCAACTATAAACCATATAAATCATGGTGGTCCCATAAGATTAAAATGGAGTTGAACATTTTCTATTGGCTAGTCATGTCATAGCCATCTTAAAGCATACACAAATAGCTTTGTGTACAATGGCCTACAGTATTTATCACAGTAACATGTTGTATAGGTTTGTAGCCAGGAGCTATAGGGAAACAGCATTTGTTATCCCCAAATCTGTCTATTTGGTATAATGATTATTTTAGTCTGGTTAATTTTAAGAAACAGCGGACTTGGAGAAGTGAAAGGAATCCTTTGTGAGACATTTACATTCCTAAGGGAACTCTCCATTTGTAAGTGTCTCCCTTCCTATACTAACTAGATGAGGTGGATGACCTTATGTCTAGAAACTCTTATTAATGTAGGGGACAATAACTAAAATCTGCATTACAACCTTACCCTTGTTTACTGTGATTTTCCATAACAGACACTACAGACTCCCAACATCTTATTTTGTCTTCAGCTATAAATGGTATTTAAGGTGGTGGCCGTAGCCATTTTAATGAGTTATTCAGTTTTCCTAGGTCTTTTCCAGTATACAGAAGGAATATATTTATATATATAATTAAACTTTGCTTGTTTTTATGTTTTTTTTTTTAAGTAAAAGGAAGTCTCAGCCAAGAACTCAGAAGAGTAGAGATAAAACTATTTTCCCTCCCCTACAGAACAATAGGCTATACTATGTAGCCTAAGTGTGTAGTAAATTATACCATTTAGGGTTGTGTAAGTGCACTCTATGCTCTCACAAGGACAAAATTGCCTAAGGACTCATTTCTCAGAATATATTTCTGTCCTTAAGTGGCACATAACTATATTGAGTAGTGGTTGGAATAAATGACTTCTAAGGTGAGTTTCTATTCTAAGATTCTGTATGATATTTTCTACTAATTTATTACTAAGATCTGAAATCATTTCTGTTTTGGAATTTTTAAATACAAATATGCATCTCCGTAATAATTTTTTAAAAGAAAAGTATATAATAATTTATCCAATACATTTAATTCAATATCTTTACATTCAATAACTATAAGTATCAGAAACTGTGTCCAATGCTAAATATGCACAGATGAATGAGGCAAGCTCTATCCTACTGGAGTTTGTAATATAATGGAAAACACAGACACATAATGTGATCATTATACTTGCTCCATAATATGATAAGTGCAGTGGCATCATATAAAAACAAAAGAGGGTAGGATGCAATGAAAGCAGTGCTTAGAGGGAAATTTAAAACATTGAATAAATATTTTAGAAGAAGAAATTTTAAAACCAATCAGTTAAGCTTACACCTTTGGAAACTACATAAAGAAGAACAAATAAAACCCAAAGTAAGCAGAAGAAAAGAAATAATAAAAGTTAGAACAGAAAGCAATGAAATTGAAACCAGGAAATACACAGAGAAAATCTATTAAACCCAAAGATACAAACATTAATAAACTTTTACTGGGCTAACCAAGCATAATAAAGAAAATATACAAATTACTAATATGTATTAGAATCAAAAGGGTGAACATAACTATGAAAAGGAATACTATAAACAGCTCTATGCCCACAAATTTGTAAATTGAGGTGAAAAAAATCAATTCTTGAAAGATACAACATACCAAAACTCATACAAGAAAAATAGATGGTGATAATAAGTATCTATCTATTAAAATTAAATCAATAATTCATAAACTTCCAAAAAAGAATGTATTAGATGTGGATTGATTCATTGGTGAATCATATCAAATATTTAGGAATAAAATTACACCGATTCTATACAACCTTCTTGAGAAGATACAAGCGGAGAGAGAGCTTCCTAACTGATTCTGTGAGCCCATTATTGCCCTAATCCCATAGCCAGACAAAGACATTGCAAGAACAGAACACTATATAGGTCAATATCTCATGAATATAGATGCACAAATCATCAACAAAATAGCGAGTCAAATCCACCAATAAAAATTTATACATCATGACCAATTCAAATTTAAACCAGTTATGCAAGGCAGGTACAATATTTAAAAATTCATTAATGCAATCCATTATATCAAGAGGCTCAAGAGGAACAATTATATGATTATATAAATAGAAGGAGAAAGTGAATTTGACAAAAATCTAAGATCCATTCATTATAAAAACTCTCAGTAAACTAGGAACTTTCTCAACTTGGTTAAGAATATCTACAAAATACCTACAGTTACATCACGCTTAATAGTGAGAAGCTTGAAGCAATTAACATCAGTTACAAGGCAAGGATGCTCCCCTGTCACTGCTGCTTTTTGACATCATACTTGATATCCCAGCTAATGCAATAAGACAAGAATAAAAAATAAAAGATACACTGATGGGGAAGGAAGAAATAAACTTGTCTTTGTTCTCATGTGACATCATTGTAAATGTAGAAAATCCAAAAGCTGTTCTAAAATATTCTATTGAAAAAAGAAGGGTAGCCTGTATTAAATTTATTATTGAGAATAAATTTTCTATTTATTCTTGAAAATAATCATTAAAAATTTCCAAGCATAATTTTAAAGTGAAAATAAAAAATTAAATATATTTCCAAAATGCAGGGTTATCTCATCTGGATATTGAGATTTGTTTGGAGAAAAATATATATATTTTTACAGAAATTGTAAGTACAATCTTCTATTGTCCTTTTAGAGATGACTCTGTGTGTATATGTCTTTGTGTGTGCATGTGTGTGTTTTATTAATTTGTGTTTGATATTTAATAAAAAATGTTTATCCTATCTAATAATAGACAAACATGGTAATTAACCATACCACCGCTATGCTTCCTATTGGCTAATCAGGGCGATATGCAAATTAACTGCCAACAAAGATGGCAGCCGGCAGCCATGCAGCTGAAGCAAACATGAGGCTTGCTTGCTCCAGTGATCGAGGAAGCCAAGGTTCCCCGCCTGCCATGTCTGGGCTCTGAGCTTCACTCTAAGCAACAATGTTGCAGTTGTAGAAGCTAAACAAATCCAGAAACCTGCTTTCAGCCAGCCGGCCTCAGAACTGGAGCCACAACAAAGTTTCAATTACAGAAGGTAAATAAATCCCAGACTAAAAAAAAAAAGGAGAGACTGGGAGCTTCAGTTGCAGGCTTGGCCCACCTGAAAACAGCCCTCAGCCCCTCATCCAGGCTGGCCAGGCACCCCAGTGGGGACCCCCAGAAGGAAGGGGGTGTGACCAGCAGCAAACAGCCATCAGCCCCCTATCCAGGCTGGCCAGGCACCCCAGTGGGTACCCCCACCCTGAAGGGCGTGTGGGCAGCCTGAAAACAGCCATCAGCCCCTCAACCAGGCTGACCAGACACCCAAGCGGAACACCATTCAGGGAAAACCAGCTGGCCCCCACCTGTGCACCAGGCCTCTATCCTATATAGTAAAAGGGTAATATGCAAACTAACACTATCAGCAGAAAGACTGGGAATGACTGGTCACTATGACACACACTGACCACCAGGGGGCAGACGCTCAATGCAGGAGCTGCCCCCTGGTGGTCAGTGAGCTCCCACAAGGGGAGCTCTGCTCAGCCACAAGCCAGGCTGATGGTTTCCAGTACAGCGGTGGTGGTGGGAGCCTCTTCTGCCTCCTCAGCAGCGCTAAGGATGTCCGACTGCAGCTTAGGCCTGCTCCCCGCTGGCAAGTGGACATCCCCCAAGAGCTCCCGGGCTGCCAGGGGGATGCCTGATTGCCAGTTTAGGCCCAATCCCCTGGGGAGCAGACTTAAGCCAGCAGATGGTAATCCCCTGAGGGGTCCCAGACTGCAAAAGGGCACAGGCCAGGCTGAGGGATCTTCCCCACCCCCGCACAAGTGCACAAATTTTTGTGCACCGGACCTCTAGTTATGTATATAATTGGATATTTGTGAAGAACATTCTGAATCTCATATAAATTTCTGATATTGAGCATATTTATTCAGTCTTCAAATGTTCTTAAAGTAACCAAGATTAATTCACAGTAGTTATTGTATAGCTACAATGTTTCTCACACCATAAACATGAGCATCTCTCTTGATTTGTCTCATGCTCATACCATGCATCCAATTAATTACAGACTCATTCTAAGTATACCTCCAAAGTATAACTCAAATTCATTTATTTTCCTATTTTCCATTGACTTTTCCAAAGACAACTACCATTTGCCAATCTAATATTACTAACATGCAATTGGCTTTTGTTTTTTACTCTTCCAACCCACTTCTTACACAGCATAAAGAATCATTTTCAACAAAAACAACAATATCTCATATGTTACTTCACTTCTTAAAAAACTCCAGGGGGTCCTCATTTATTTTAGAACAATGTCTAAACATCCTATCGAATAGCCAAGATCTTGGATTCACATTATTTTCAGTAAGCAAAGAAAAAATCTTATTTCAAATATAAACAACATTTTCCCCCAAAGCACCTTGAGAAGTTGTATTCAGTACTGGAAATATTGATAGAGCTACTTGGTTTCACTAATTTTGACCTGACAGCAACTATTTATTCTCTTTATGCCCTCTTCCAACTCTATCTACCACCTTCCCACTCCGGAAATCACCATGCTGTTTTCCATGCCCATGAGCTCTCTCTCTTTTTTCTCTATCCCTCCATCACCACCCCCGCCAGAGCTGCCTGCCCGCTCTCTATCTATGAGTCTATCCTTATTTTGTTTTGTAGTTCTGTTTGTTCATTAAATTCCACATATGAGTGAAATCATGTGGAACTTGTCTTTCTCCGTCTAGCTTATTTCACTTAGAATTATGTTCTTGAGGTCCATCCATGCTATCACAAAGGATAAAATTCTCTTTCTTTTTATGCAGAGTAATATTCCATTGTGTAGATATACTGATGATTTTTAAGTTATGATATTCTCATCTTGATCCCTTGCTTTCAGTCTTTAAATGTTTAAATTTTCCTTAGTAATAGAAATATGGTATATAGGTCATATGCTTTTTTCCTACCACTGAATCTACTGATATTAATGATAAAGAATGTGTTCTTTTGTTCAACATATTATAGTTTTCTAAGCTTAATAGTCCTTTATGACAGCACAGTGTGTGTGGTGTGTATGAGAAGGCAAGTAAACTCATTGTAAAGGAAATTTGTGAATGTGTAGTCAGGAAGAATACAGCAATGTCTCTTAGTAAATTACTGTATCTAAGAATTAGTCATTAATGACAAATTGATAGAAAAATGTATCAGAATATGCAAGAATAAATGCCTCTGCCATGACGAAGATAGACTAAATTTTAGAATTTAACAAATCCCATGATAAAGATAATAACAGCCCCGTGTAATTTCAACTTGAATTTATAATATTTTTGAGATTTCTACAACATGAAAAGCTGCAGTGACCAAACCGTGTTTTCTCCTAAGGATTGCTTTTACCAGGTGATTAACCTCCCAAATGATAACATACTTCCAAAGTTCATCTTACAAGGTCACACATGGGAGCAGCAAGTAGAGAATAATGGCTGATATTATTTACTGGCCACTACTCCTGCTATTCATCACATAATGGTCTCTCATTTTGTCATTTGTGTAACTTGATCATTAGTATACAGGTTTACAGTAAGTACTCCATGTACAATAAGAGGGGAAAGAACAAAAAAGTAAAATTAATTTACTTATAAAATAGAAACTTAAGGGAATGTATTTAGGAAGAATGACATCTCCTTGAACTCATCCTATATAATAAAAGGCTAATATGCAAATTGACCAAACAGCGGAATGAACAGTCGCTATGATGTGCACTGACCACCAGACAGCAGACACTTAATGCAGGAGCTGCCCCCTGGTGGTCAGTGTACTCCCACAGCGGGAGCACTGCTCAGCCAGAAGTGAGGCTCACAGCTGGTGAGCACAGCGGCAGTGGGGGGGCCTCTTCTCCCTCTGTGGCAGCACTAAGGATGTCCGACTGCCAGCTTAGGCCCCCTCCCCATAGTGTGGACATCCTCAGAGGGCTCCCGGACTGTGAGAGAGCTCAGGCCAGGCTGAAAAAATCCCCTCCCCCCCACCCCCCGAGTGCATGAATTTCATGCACCAAGCCTGTAGCCTATTCATAAGTTCCATTTTAAAGGTTGTTATAAAGAGACCTAGTGTTACAGTAAAATTCCTAGTGAATGTTCCATCAGTTGTTCTTTCTTCAATCTTATACTTAAGAACTTCGGAATAAGTATAATAATCACAATAATAATATGTTGCTATATGTTTCACCACAGTTTTCCTTAAGAGCTGATAATATACAGTGAATGTATTCTTTTAAAAAATTTCCCCTGTGGAACATTACATAGTTATAAAGGTTTATTATAATTTTATGATTCCTGTGAAGAATGAAAAATCTGAACTTATTTACTCATTTATCTGGCCACATTATAATAATTAACTGTAAAGTTTCTAAGGCTAAATGATAGCTGCCTTGTCAACATTGATAAATATATCTTTGATAATTTTTTTTTCAAAATGTTCATAAATCAACCAATTTTGTGTGAATGACACTTTTCCCTTCTACATGATTTTACCTCAACTTAAAGAGAGGAGTATTTGGCAAGGTAATTGAATCCATTTTTTTTCCTATGAATCACAGTGACTACCAGCTAGATTCAACAAAGATAATTACAAGAGAAACCATTTTAATAGTATTATTTTAGAGAAACCACCTGGTCCTATTAGAGCGTATATAAATACTGTATGTGCTGACTCTCGTGATTTACTTAATTGAAGTATTAAGAGCTCAAGCTCCTTGAAAAAGAGTTACATAAACATAAAATAATTATCACCAATACTGGGAAAATGCATATGAGTCAATTCAGGACTACATTGAACAGACTGACAGAAGATCAACGGGATGATATTTTGGCATGTTTTTAAAAATTATTTTCTTCTTTTTCTCACCATGTCATAATTTATTAATTCAACAGAGCTATTATAGTTTCATTGAACATTTTCATTCAGGCTTTTACATCTTTATTTAAGTACAACAAACAAACAATGCCTTTGAACTTGCAAAATTTTCCAACTTTTTTGCAATATAGCTATTGAGGCTGAATCTTGAAAGAAGTATCTATAATTTGCTGCTATTTCTCTTATTTTTATGGCTGGGAAAGATGGGTAAGATTTGGTCAAAGGGCATTATATTTTCTCCAAGATTCCATTATTCAACTTATTTAACTATGAGACTCTTAAGTGACTCCCTTTGAGCCTTGGCAGACATATCATTAAAATGGTAATAGAAGCATATCCTTTGTTTTTCATAAGTAGTAAAAAAATCGCATATGATAATACATACTGAAAATAATTTAATAAAAAAATTAAAACTGCTATTAAACATTCATGCACGGGTTTTTGTGTGAACATAAATTTTCATTTGTCTGAAAAATGCCCAAGAATGTAAATGCTGGATTGTATGACAATTACTTGTGTAATTCTTTAAGAAACTGCCAAACTGTTTTCACGAACATTCCCCCAGTAATGTATGAGTGGTTAACTTTTCTGCATCCTCACTAGCTTTTGGTGGTGAAGCTATTTTTTATTTTTGTTATTCCTGTGGGTATATTGTGGTTTTAATGTCAATTTCTTAATCTATAATAATAAAAGCATAATATGCTAATTAGACTGGATGACCTTCCAGACAAAGCCCGGGCTGTGAGGGAAGCCCGGGTCCTGGGTGCCAGAGGGGAGCTGGTGTGGGCAGCCAGAGGAAGGAAGGCCTACTCTTGCACGGATTTCATGCATCAGGCCTCTACTCATTAATAATTTTGAACATCTTTCCATGTACTTATTTGGCATTTATTTATTCTCTTTGGTGAAGCATCTGCTAATATCATTGGTACATTTTTAAATTGTTTCTTACTACAGAGTTTTGAGCTTTTTAAAATTTGCCCTAACCGGTTTGGCTCAGTGGATAGAGCGTCAGTCTGTGGACTCAAGGGTCCCAGGTTTGATTCCGGCCAAGGGCATGTACCTTGGTTGTGGGCACATCCCCAGTGGGGAGTGTGCAGGAGGCAGCTGATCAATGTTTCTCTTTCATCGATGTTTCTAACTCTCTATCTCTCTCCCTTCCTCTCTGTAAAAAAATCAATAAAATACATTAAAAAAATTATTTTAGATATTTTATCTCTGCCAGTTATGTTGTCTATAAATATTCCCTTTTAATATGTAATTTGTAATCACTCAATGGGTTCATTCAGAGCTAAAGGTTTTCATTTTGATGAGCCTCAATTTATCATTTTTTTTCTTTTACAGATCATGTTTCATGCCTAGTCTAAGTACCAAAGAGTCTTTGCTTTGTCCTAAATACCAAAGAGTTTTTTCTTACTTTTCCCCAGGTGTTTTATAATTTAATGTTTACAGTACATTTAACTCTATGATTTATTTTGAATTAGTATTTTTAAAAGAGGTGAGACTTAGGTCAAGGCTTCTTTTCTTTTCTTTACCTTTTTTTTTGTCCATGAATGTCTAATTATTATACAACTATTTTTTGAAAAGGCTAGTTCTCATCAATTTATTTGCTTTTGCTCTATTGTAAAATATTAATTGGGCACATTTGTGTTGGTCTATTTCTAGGTCCTACATTCTGCTCCATTGATTTACTAGTATATCTGCCTCTCGGTTAGTACAGCATTCTCTTGAATAGTGCAGCTATGTTGTATCCCTTAACATCAGGAATAGTACTGCTCCTCTATTATTCTTCTCTTTAAAAATTATTTTTGTTATTCTATGACATTTCCCTTTCCATGTAAATTTTAGAATAAGCTTATATATGTCTATAAAAGTATTGATAACACCTTGATTATTTTTTGTACTTCCATGGTATTATCCTTTATACTTTTATGGATGTTTAATTGCAACTTATTGGTATTGATGTAGAAACCTTGCTTCCATTTAGGTCTCTTTACCCTCTTGATTTTTTAAGTATTATTGTAACAAGTGATTGTTTCTTCTACAAACATCCATTGAGTACCATATCAGAACTTGTTAAATGTTTTTGCTTCAGTCATAAAATATGATTACAGGAAATTATAAATTAAAAGATTGATTATTATACTTTTTCTCTATTTTTATTAATTTTGATGCTAGTTTCTTTTTTGAAAGTCCTACTCTTCCTTGGTTATAATTTTCTTTCTCTGTGAAGAGTTTTCCATAGCTATGTTTAAAAAACATATCAGCTTACAATGAATTGTATTAGTTTTCCTTCATCTAAGTATTTCTTTATTTTTCCTAGATTCTTGAAGATTTTTCTCAGGACATATAATTCTGGATTGACAGCTATTTTTTTTTAATCAGTTGAAAATGTTGTTGTGCTTCTTCTGGCCTCAATGGTTTCAGATAATAAATCTACTATCATTTGCACTTGGTGTTCCTCCAAAGTTAATGTATCATTTTTCTGAATATTTATTTAAAAAAATCCTCTGTCTTCAGATGTTTAATTATGATATGTTTTGGTGATATTTTTTTTAGCTCTTATCCAATTTAGCATTCTTAAGCTTACTAAATATTTAGTAAGTATGTCTTTTACCAAATTTGGGAAGTTTCTATCCATTTTTAAAAATATACATTTTTAATTGATTTTAGAGAGAAAAAGGGAGAGGGACAGAGAGATAGAAACATCAATGAGAGAGAAGCATTATCAATCAGCTGCCTCCTGCATTCCCTCTACTGGAGATCAAGCTTACAACGTGGGCATGTGCCCTGACTGGGAATTTAGCAGTGACCTCATGGTTCATGGGCTGACACTCACCACTGAACACACTGGTCAGGTTCCATCTATTTTTTATTAACACTTTTTTCATCCTTACTCTTTTACTCCTTTCCTTCCTCTAATGATACAAATGTTACATATTTTGTTATTGTCCCAAAGATTCCTGAGATTATGTTGCTTTAAAATCTACTCTCTTTTTTGTTTAAATTGAATAAATTCTATTGAACGGTCTTTAAATCACTGATAATATCCTTTTTATCTATGTCCAGTCTACTACCAAATCTTATTTTATTTTATTTTTTGTATTTTTCAGTGCTATGCTTTTCTTTTAGTCATGTTCTAAACTTCTATATTTTGATAAGATTTTTACAATTTGATAATTATGTCATTATTCCCAAGTATATAGTAGTATTTAGAAGGGAGGAGCAAGGAAACATGAGTCTACACCATCTTAATCCAGATTGGAACTGTCACCTACTTTTACAAATAACATTTATTAGCACACAGCCCACTTTGTTTTATATTTCCCCTGGCTGTTCTAGAAATAAAATGGCAGAATTGAATAGTTGCAAAAGTTCATATGGTCTTCAAAGTATAAAATATATACTACCCAGCTTTTACACAAAATTTGCTTACCACCATTTTGAATATGTCACTGTGAGGACAGAAGCTAAGCCCAACTTAATTATCCTAATAACTGAAAAAAATAACTATTTAGTATTAGCTGTGGTGACAACTGACAAGGAGAAATCACTGACTAGGGCTGGAGACAAACAGTCATCTGCTTGCTTTTTTGCTTTGGAGTGTACATTAATACTTATACTTCTTATTGTATAAAAAAAGGTTTAACTAAAAACTGCTATAATTTAAAATTATGCACATTCAAATACGTAAAATACCATGCTCCAAATATTGAACACAGCCGGCTCATTTACCATTATTCTCATTGATAGTGAAAAAATTTATTTTTTTATTATTGAAATTTTCTCTTAAGCTAGACACCATTTTGTTGGATAATATATTCATAAGCTTCTTGGAATGATGAAGTTGTGGGTGACAGAGAACATGTGAGGATAATGACAGAGGTCTTTTAGCTCAAAGTTATGCTAGATGGGGGATGTCTGGATTGGAAGAGTAAAGGTACAGTGAACATGAATTTATGAAGTAAATCTTAATGAATAAAATCATGCTTGTGTGCACATTTCCAATTTTTGTAGAGCTGGTATGAATAAAGAATTACATTGATTTTAAAATAAAATCTCTATTTTCAATAGCTGTGATTTTAATTAAAAATATTGACACAAACAGTACTCAGATGGTTTTGAGGGGTCAAGGCTTTTTGGCTCAACTTGTGAGCCAAAATACTGGCGCCATGACTAAATGTAAACCTTAAAATACTGTCTAAAACAAGCGACATAAAAGTAATTTGGTACTAAGCAATTAAGAAGATACAGAATGGCCCGGTGGTGTTGCTCAGTGGTTGAACACCAACCTGTAAACCAGGAGGTCACAGTTCGATTCCAGGTCAGGGCACATGCAGGGGGTTGCAGGCTGGATTCCCATTAGGGGGCATTCAGGAGGCAGCTGATCAATGATTCTCTCTTATCATTGATGTTTCTCTCTCTCCCTCTCCCTTCCTCTCTGAAATCAATTATATGTGTGTGTATATATATATATATATATATATATATATATATATATATATATATTATATACACACACACACACACACATATATGTGTGTATATATATATATTATATATATATATATATATATATATATACAGAATTAGCATAGATTTTTACAAAAAAAGAGAACTCTAATCTACCAGTGTAGTGAGGAAATAGAATGACAATTGGATAAAATAAAATAAAAAAGAAAATAAAAAAGAGAAAACATTCAATAAAATGGAAAAAAAAGAGTACAAGGAAATTTTATTTATACAGTAGAGTTTGCCAGAATGCTTTATGATAATCATCTATGACTTATAGAGGCTACTTGTGTTTTTATTTCTATAGATAAGATAATTTTTCAGGTAACCAATTATTTTTTTCTTAGTGCTTGTGATTTCTTTTTATCACTCAGAAATGGTAACAGAAAAGATAATTCTAGTAACTTAATAAGAAATATGGAATGGAAGGGATTCACATATAAGAGTATTTCCCAAGAAAAATAATTTCTCTCTTTAATAAATACATATTGACATACATTTAATACTTTTTAAATTATACATTACTTTTTCAATATGGATATAAAATATGTTAATTAGCATGGCTCAGGGAATAAAGCATCCATTCTAATATATGGAGATCAAAGTGAAGTGAGAAAAATAGTGCCCATTTAGAAGATGAACTAGGCTGATGCTCATATTAAAGAATAAATTTGCAAAATTACATAAGTAATATATGTTCATTGGAGAAACAAAATACAGAAGTAAAGTGTAGTAATAAATTAATATTATATAACTTAGAGGTAATAACTATTAATTATGTATGTGCATCCAAATTATTCTCTGCATATATATATAAAACAACAATAAAACCAAATTAAAAAAAAACATACTGTAGCTCCTCTTTTTCAAGCTGATGCTTTTGTCTCTCAACAATATGTTATGACAATATTTTCTCATAAATAATTGTGCTTCTATAGTGTTATTTTTAAGGGTTCAAAGCACTTAATAACAAAGGGTTGACAGCACTTGTCACCTATCTTGTATTATTGACATTTAAGCTTTCCCCAAAACTATATTTAATAAAACCCAAGAAGACCTTCTATCTTAGAACTTAAGGGAGGCAAGAAAGCAGGTTCATCTAGCTGATTATAATTTTCAGTAATGAGCAAGCACAGTTAAATTTTCAGTTTAATTAGATATCCTATATAATAAAAGGCCAATATGCAAATCAACCAAATGGCGGAACAAGCAGTTGCCATGGCGTGCACTGACCACCAGAGGGCAGACGCTCAATGTAGGAGCTGCCCCCCTGGTGGTCAGTGCCGGGAACCTCTCCTGCCTCTGTGGGGAGCGGGCCTAAGCTGGCAGTCAGACATACCCTGAGAGCTCTGGGACTGAGAGAGGGCGCAGGCCAGGCTGAGGGACCCTCCCCAAGTGCACGAATTTCATGCACTGGGCCTCTAGTACATAATAAATGACAATAATTTACAAATACATTTATGGTATACATTAATTCCCTGTCCTCTTACACTTTGGGAAGTGGTAAATGTTTAACTAAGAGTAATTAAAATAGTAAAGGTACAATAGATATAAATTTATTTATAAACTTTTATAAATAAAATAGTGTTAAAAAAGAAATGTCTTCCTACTCCTTTCTTTCTTTCTACCTTTCTTCCTTTCTTTTCTTTTCTTTTCTTTTCTTTTCTTTTCTTTCTTTCTTTTCTTTTCTTTTCTTTCTTTTTTTTTTTTTTTTTTGTTTCTCTCTTGTCAGCACTAATCTATCCCCAATATGCATGTCTCTATATCATGGGTTATATGCTCCATTTGAAACACAGGCACATTTTAGTAGAACTTTGAGAGGGGGTAAAATGTATTCTGAAACAAATCATATCATTATTTAGAGAACATATTTTAATCAAAAATATATTTGATATTCCAGCTGACAATCTCTATGTTTATATTGTAACAATTATTCAGCTTCACATAGATTTCCTTATTTATTAACCTCTCATTTACTATTAATCATTTCTAGTCATGATGCCTCACCTCTTCAGCTTACAATGATGGTATAATGCTTCCATACATTTCAACTTTGCTGCCTTCGCTTTTGTCTCTTCTACTATAAGCAAAACCTTTACTCTGAATTAAACCAATTATCCTCCTCTCTGGGCCTTTATTTCAATATTTGAAATTGTTGGGTAAATTAAATACTGGCTACATATGTTCAATTTAAATTCATAGATCCATACTTCCAATACTTCTATGAAATCTTATGAAGATTCCTAAATAATGTTATCTGTCTAGTAGCCAAAATAATAATTTCAAATTTCATCTCCTTCATAGCCTCCCAGCTGATAGCCTTACATTACAATCTACTGAGGAAATAAAAAAAAATGAACTTTTACCTTAATTCCACTAATAAATCTAGCATCATCATGTACCATATTTTCTATCTGGCTTCCAGTTATAAGAAAAATAATGGCCTTCATCCCAACAAAGGCTATTTTGATTGCATTCTCCAAAGATTTTATTCTTTCTTTTATCATGTTCACCAGTTTTTCTTGCTCTGCTTATCATTTTCACAAATGCATAAGTTAATTCTGTCTCCCAATTTAAAAAACAAAACAAACAAACAACAACAACAACAACAAAACTACATTGAACTCTAATCCCCTTTGGATACAAGTCCACTTTTTTTGCCCTAAAAATTTCTCGAAAGTTTTGCCATGATGTGCTGTCTTAAATTACTTACTTTTCTAAAAATTTTAGACCACTAAAACCATGCTTCTATCAATATCTCTGTACTAAATTTCCTCCTGTGAAAATCATCAGTCTCTCTATATAAAAGCCTTATATGCAAATTGCCCCTTCTGGAGTTTGACCTGGAGACTGGGAGTCCAATCACTCACTATGATGTGTGCAGACCACCATGGAGTGGTACAGAATAAAGGGAGGCCCCAGCCAGCAGCTGGAAGGCCCCGATCGGCCCTGATTGCCAGTCAGGCCTAGGGACTCTACCCATGCATGAATTTCATGCACCAGGCCTCTAGTAATCTTTATACTCCTGTACACAGCCGCTAACTTAGTTCAATTCAAAGTGTAGATTTTAGACCATCAGCGTTAACAATGTAAGAGCAACTTTTTCTTGATCCTGTGTATCATCACCCCCATTAGTAGAGCTACCCAGGTGATCAATCCCAAAATTTAAGAGTCATCCTTGATTTCTCCCTTCATGCCAAATCCCAGATTTGTTCTTTCAGCAAATCCATTTCCACTGACATGTTCCCTGTATAAAAAGCTATTCTCTCTGAAATAGACTATTACAATGATAGTCTACAAGTCTCTCTACTTCATCTTTTTCAACACTATAACACATTTTACTAATAGAAACCAGAGTGATATTTTTAAAATGTAAATCAGATTATAATACTACCCCGCTGAAAACCCTTAAATGTATTCTCATAGGACTTAGAACAAATTCAGACTCCGTATGGGGTTCAGTGTGAGTCTGTATGATCTGACTTCTGCACACACTTTCAGTTTATAAAATACTCTCATTGTTTAGAATATTCTCCATATATTAACCACGGTGGTCTTTTAGTGTCTCTAACCTAGGAGCTCTCCAAATGTGGCCCCTGAAGCACATAGAAATGCAAATCTTGAGTCCCTGCCAAGATCTGTTGACTCAGAAACTCCAGGTGTGGGAGCAAAAAACTGGCTTTTAATAAGTTTTCCATATGATTTTTTTCCTAGCTCCATGGAGGTATAATTAACAAAAAATCATAAGATATTTCAAATGTACAGTGTGATGGTTTGACATATGAATACATTGTGAAAGGGATTCCACCATTGAGTTAATTAACACATCCATCACCTCACATGCTTACCTCTCCTTTTTTCGTAGAGCATTTAAGTTCTACTATGTTTGCAAATTTCAATTATACAACACATGTGATTTTGACATGTGCTAAAATTTTCTCATCACTGCTAATACAATGTAACATTTCTGTCTCAGGGGCTTTGTTTGTCCTTTTCCAAGACTGGAATATTCCTCTTCTGGCTTTGAGCTTGGCATGCTTCTCAAAGTCCAGCATGTGTTGCTGAATCTAAAGAAGCTTCCACTCCCATTAAACATGATTGAATCACTTGTTTATTGTATTATCTGTCACTCTGTCTCAAATACAAGCTTCAGTGTGGCAGGGCCTTGTCAGTCTTGTTTAGTACGTTAATCACACCACTATCACAATGCCTGACAGAACAGGCACTCTGTAAATGTGTGTGAGATTAATTCATTCATTGTAAGTCGTCATTTGATTAACTGAAAATTTTATAAACCTTACCAAATTATCTCATATTTGTCTTTAATTGAAAAGAAAAATCATCCATTTCCCTCAGAATGACAAAAATAAACTTCAAATGTATTAATGAAGACTGTTATCCATTTTTTCAATTATCAAATTAATCAGCAAGTTTACATTCAGTATCAGTATCTAGCACTGAGCAATGTAACATTAGTTATAAAACTATGACACTATCTTCAAATAATATTTTAATCATTTTAAAATGGAATAAATTAATATTAAAAGTATATCTGTATATAAGTATACATGAATTTATATATTATCCTATATATCATGTGATATATATGAACAATATAATATCTATTATCAGTATTTTAAATTGTAATGACTTCAATTTTAGATAATTAAACATTGGCATATCTATCTATATAAAACCCTAATATGCAAAATAACCCAATGGTGGAATGACATGCGGAATGACTGGACACTATGATACTCACTGACCACCAGGGGGCAGACACTCAATCCAGGAGTGCTCCCAGCCCACAGATTGCGACCAGTTGTGGCCGATGGTGCCAGGCCAGCCAAGGTGGGTGCAAGTGGGGCCCCTCCATTGCCCTGCAGGTTGCCTCACAGAGGGAGGTGACTGGTAGTGGTGGGGGACAGGGCCGGCAAGTGGGCAGTGACAGGCCAGCCAAGGCGGGTGCCAGCAGGGGCCCTGATGGCCCCACAGATCAGCCCTGATTGCTGGCCAGGCCAACTGGCTGACCAGTCGCTATGACGAGCACTGACCACCAAGGGGCAGATACTCAACACAGGAGCTGCCGTGATGCACACTGGCCATTTACAGAGAAAGAGCACTACAGACGTGGTGCCCACAAAGCAACACTCAGCTTCCCCCAAGTGGGACACAGGTCCCGTCATCCTGGAGGAACACCCACCATATTGCCTCCCCTACCGAGACCCCATGGTGTAAAATCCAGCCTACTGCCCAGCCCAGAAACAGTGGCTGTGAGTGTTGGGTAATGACATCACGTAGCAACACCCTGCTTCCTCTACCTAGTGACTAGCCTCCTTGGAGTTTCTTCAGCCCAGGAACACGACTTGCTTTATAGCCAGGTGCAAACATTATACACTTTAACCAAATGTCTGTGAACCATTTTCCTGTGCCTCATCTCACTTGATCCTCACAGAAGTCCTGGAGTAGGTTGATAGGAGGCTCAGTGAAATCCTTTTTTTTTTTCATTAGCCAAAAAATGGAGATTTAGAAAGTTTAGAAACTTGACCTGACTGAAAAGAAGTAAGAAATGGTGAACCTTGAAAATGACTTCAGGTTTTCTCACTGCACAGAATATAGACAAACACTGCTGCAGTTAAATATTTTACCCTTTGTTCTCCCTGCATGATCTACACTAATTATCTGCTTCATGTTGATATTTATTGTGGTGTTGCAGACAATTACCTGAAAAAGAACTTGGGGTGCTTCACTGGGCTGGAACAAGTATAGCTAAATCAGAAAGCAGGTCTAATTAAGCAAGTTTATTCTCTCTCTCTCTCTCTCTCTCTCTCTCTCTCTCTCTCTATATATATATATATATATATATATATATATATATATATATAGGCTAAGTTGACTTTCACATGCGTGATACATATAAAGGTCTTGCTGGTGCCAATCCTACATGTATGTTTCGATCTGTCATTGTCAATCATGAATTTGGTTGACACTTCTATTATAGAGAAAGGGCGAATAGCAATATTAAAATATTTCTTCTAATTATTTTCTTTTCAATGTGCATGCATTCATGTACCAGGCCACTAGTTATATAATAATTGTTTAAAAGGAAATAAATAGGTATTAATTTAAACAGGGATCATTCAATGAATACGTAGGACTTGAACCGGGTAGAATACGGAGCCAGTGTTAACTCATTTTTATGTATAAATTGAAATTGATATAATACTGTGTGTCAATTATAATTAAAATAAGTTTTAAAAAATTGAAGTTGAATGAAAAATTTGGCTTGAACTATGTCAATAAAATCTTATCTGGGATGCAAAAAAAAATGGCATTTCATATTATAACATACCATGTGCATTTTTTTAATTAAAGATAGTATAGAATAAATACAGGTTTCATCACACAAACAAATTGGGCTTAAAATGAGGAAAGAGCTCCATAAAGGAGTAAATCTAAAATGATTATCATAGGTCAGTCTGAAAACAGGCACAACTGGAACTTTTGTAAGTTTTGTATTAGGATCTCCTGATATATTCAGCTGACACTGAGAACTCTTGGGCCACTGCCTCTGAGACCAAGATAGTCTGAGACTCCCCACCTTCCCCCATAAGGAATGCCTGGGGGTCTGGCTGGGTAGTTCAGTTGGTTAGGGTGTCTTCCTGATTCGCCAAGGTTATGCATACAGTCCCTGGTCAGGGTACATACAAGAATCAAACAATAAATGCATAAACAAGTGAAACAACAAATTGATGTTTCTTTCTCTCTTTCTCACTCTGTCCCTTTCTCTCTCCAAAATTAAATAAATTTTAATGAACTCATATGCATAAATGCATAACACAAGGACACAGACAGTGGGTGGTGAAGGCTTGCAGGGAGAGAGGTAGGAGGGGAAATGAGGGGAGAAAAGGGACATATGTAATACTTTTAACAATAAAGATTTATTTTAAAAAATGCCTGGTGCTGGTTTCATCCTTCACCATCAAAGACCTCATTATCATTCTTTTCCCTTTTAGCCCTGACACCAAAGACACCATCATGATCAACCAGATCATATCCTATAAATACCCAGTGCATCTTCAAGATAATGGAAACATGCCCAATGTGCCCAGCCACATCCAGGATACTGAGGCCCAAGCTTATGATGGATGAAGAAGTTGTGAGCACATCTGCTAACAGGGAGGAGTACCCCATCCCGTGGCTCCCAATAAAAATGGATAAACCAGAAAAAAATTATTGTGTTATGGTGAAGGCCAGCAGCTAAGAAAATATCCAAGGCACCAGAAAATCACATACCTTCTATTCATTGTTGTTGTTGTCGGGTAGAGTATTGTATTTTTCTAAAAACTAATTTTGTCTGTTGCTTAAATAATGACAACATGCTTTAAAAGAATAGGGAAGAACTTTCAGACAACAGGCATGATTTTCTGTAGTTCTGGATTTAGAGTTCCCTGCATTCATTGATTTAATAATTCAATCTCTAACTGGTCACACCATGAGTTTTCCTATATACCAATAAAGATACTGCTACCACACTGTAATCAGTATCCCATATCCACCACTCTGCTGAAAGTATTTTTTTTCTTTATCCTCACCCAAAGACATGATTATTAATTCAAGAGAGAGAGAAAGGAAGAGCGAGAGAGAAACATCAATTCTTTACCTCCTGTATTCCCCTCAATCGAGAATGGAATTCGCAACCCAGGAACATGCCCTAACCAGGAATTGAACCTTTGGTGTATGGGACAACACTCCAACCAACTGAGCCACCTGGCCAGGCCTGAAAGTACTTTTATTATTCTCACCAGTCAGCTCCATCTTACCAAAACCAAGCAACAATTTTTAGTTTCATTTTACTTAATCTTTTTGCAGATTTGATACAATAAACTGCTCCCTTAGAGAAGTCTTAGATTTTGCTTGTTTGACTTTTTTCTTCGGTTTCTTTCTATCAGTTTTATTTTTTTATTTTTTTTAAATATATTTTATTGATTTTTTACAGAGAGGAAGGGAGAGAGATAGAGAGTTAGAAACATCGATGAAAGAGAAACATTGATTAGCTGCCTCCTGCACATCTCCTACTGGGGATGTGCCCACAACGCAGGTACATGCCCTTGACCGGAATCGAACCTGGGACCTTTCAGTCTGCAGGCTGACGCTCTATCCACTGAGCCAAACCGGTTTCGGCACTACCAGTTTTATTTACAGACTAGAGGCCTGGTGCACAAAAATTTGTGCACTCGGGGGGGTCCCTCAGCCCGGCCTGTGCCCTCTCACAGTCTGAAAACCCTCAGGGGATGTCCACCTGCTGGCTTAGGCCCGCTCCCCGGGAGGATAAGGCCTAAGCTGGCAGTCAGGCATCCCTCTGGCAGCCCAGGAGCCCTTGGAGGATGTCCACTTGCCAGCAGGGAGCAGGCTTAAGCTGCAGTCAGACATCCTTAGCGCTGCTGAGGAGGCAGAAGAGGCTCCCGCCACCACTGCTGTGCTGGCAGCCATCAGCCTGGCTTGTGGCTGAGCAGAGCTCCCCTTGTGGGAGCACACTGACCACCAGGGGGCAGATCCTGCATTGATCATCTGCCCCCTGGTAGTCAGTGTGTGTCATAGTGGCCAGTCATTCCCAGTCGTTCTGCTGTTAGGGTCAATTTGCATATTACCCTTTTATTATATAGGATAGAGGCCTGGTGCATGGGTGGGGGTCAGCTGGTTTTCCCTGAAGGGTTTCCCGGATCAGGGTGGGGGTCCCGCTGGGGTGCCTGGCCAACCTGGGTGAGGGGCTGATGGCTGTTTGCAGGCTGGCCACAGCCCCTTCAGGGTGGGGGTTCCCACTGAGGTTCTTGGCCAGCCTGGGTGAGGGGCTAAGGCCTATTTTCAGGCTGACCACACCCCCTTTAGATGAGCAATAGGCACATGAAGTTGTATTCAACATCATTTATTATTAGAAAATAAAAATTTAAAACAAAATGAGGTGTCATTACACTTTCACTAAAATTAAAAGTAAGAAAATCTTATGAAAATACTAAGTGTGGGTAGAGGTGCAGAGCAACTGAAACTCTCATTCATTTGCTAAAATCCACACTCTCCCTAGAGGCTCTAGGAATGGCTCCATTCCATGCCTCTTCCAGCTTCAAATGGCTGTTAGCATGCATGGCTTATGGTCACATCTCTGCTCTATGTGGTCATGTCATCTCCATTTCTCTGATTCAAAACTCCCTCTACCTCCTTTTATAAGGATACATATTATTGCATTTAAGGATCACACATATAATCTAGGTTAAGCACCTCCCATTATCCTTATTATTTTGCCTTATAAGGTACTCTTTACAGGTTCTAGGCACAGGACTCAGGCATACCTTTTGGGGCCATCATTCAGCCCACTACAATGGAAAGGCATCAAAAGTCCTATGCTAAGCCTTACTGGTGTGGCTCAGTGGTTGAGCACTGAGCTATGAATCAGGGGGTTACTGTTTGATTCACGGTCATGACTTGATCCCCAGTGGGGGGAATGTAGGAGGCAGCCGATCTATGATTCTCTCTCCTCATTGATGATTCTATCTCTCTCTCCCTCTCTGAAATCAATAAAAATATACTTTTTAAAAATGTTCTGTACTAAATGAAATAAGACAGTTTCAAAGAGGACAGGATTTCACTCACATAAGATGTTTATTGTAATAGCACAACTATCTATTTTAAACATCGCTTACTAACTTCCTAGATGTATTAAGATGATGAAATTATTTACCTACATAAAATAGAGATTAAATATTGTTATAAATTGTGAGATGAATCTACTACAGAAACACTGTCTGTAAAGAAGTTTGTAATTATTCATTTACTTAAAGCCATGTGTTTTAAATACACATTTATGGAAATATTCAAGAATAAAAATTGGTATTTCATGATATGCACATTATAATATTTGTTTTTCTAATGTGTAATGTAGATTGGAATTCATAACTTGAATTATTCTTCCCATCATTAACCCCTTTCATTGCCCAAGGGAATAAAAACATATTTAGGAAAAGGGATTAATTGATAAATATAGTTTACTTATGAAGGAATAAACAAAATCAGTGACATTAAGACTATGAAATTAGTGTAATAAGACTAGATGGAAAAGTAAAATTTAAGTGTATGGATTTTTAATATTATAATTAATAAACTAGTTATATTATGATCTATGTATATAAAAGCCAAGCAATGGGAACATCGGAATGACTGGAATGACCAGAATGACCAGTAGCTATGATGTGTACTGTGGCTGGCCAACCGGCCCTGTTGGGGACAGAGCCAGCTAGCCAACCTCCCACAGCCCCTCCCCGTGGCCCTGATAAGTCTCCCACCCTGATTGGTGGTGGGGAGGGCTGGCCAACCTCCAGAGCCCCTCCCTCTGGCTGGCCCCACCCCCAATTGGCCCCAATTGGGGCTGGGCCAGCCAAACCCCACCCATGCACAAATTCGTGCACCAGGACTCTAGTGTTATAATATTAAGATATATATTTTTATATAGCTATATATACTAAATATGTAATAAATACTTATAAAACATATCTTATATAATAAAAGGATAATATGCAAATTGACCCTAACAGCAGAATGACCAGAAATGTCCAAACGCTCAACCCAGGAACTGCCTTCTGGTGGTCAGTGAGCTCCCACAAGGGTATCTCCGCTCAGCCACAAGCTGGGCTTCCAGAGGGATGTCTGGGCTCCCGGGCTGCCAGAAGGATGTCTGACTGCCAGCTAAGGACTGTTCCCCTGGGGAGCGGGCCTAATCTGGCAGGTGGACATCCCCCAAGGGGTCCTAAACTGTGAGAGCGTGCAGCCCAGGCTGAGGGACCCCGCCTGCCCCGAGTGCACAAATTTTCATGCACCGGGAATCTAGTATATTATATTTAAGTATCTTTATTAAATATATATAATCCAACTATAGGAATGCAAGGCATTACAATTTAATTTAATTAATTGACTCAAGAAATATTAATTTTTTCTGAGACATACTAGGTTTTCTCCCCCGTTTCTGCAGATATGCAAATCAGAGTAGAAAATGTCCCTAAATGTATATACTTTATATTCTAATAAACTACCCATAATCATGTATCCAAATAATTGTATTGTTTCTGGAAATATTAATATTTATTTTTCTCAATCTCTGTGCCCTGTGCGTTAGCTTTCTGCTTGTTATAATATTATCACATTTTTGCAAAGTTTACAAGATAACTTCATTACTTTTAGAGATTCCCTTTCTCCTTAACATATTTCTTTAGCCTTCTTTTTACATCTATATTTAAACTTTAACATAACTTTTCTTTTGGATATAAGATACTAGAAGCCTGGTGCATGGATTTGTGCACACTGAAAGGAAATTAATTTGAAGGTGGCTGGAGGGGTGGGACTGGGCGAGATGGGCCAGACATGCCCTGGAGCCAACCTCCTGTGGTCCCTCCCCGGCCAGCCACACCTGGGGCAGTGCTGGGGCTTGAAGGGCATCTGCGATGTGAGCAGGGACCCTCTAGAAGGTGTGGTTTCTTGGCCTGGCCTGCAGGGATTGGGTCGAAACTGGCAGTTCGACATCCCCCACGGGGTCTGGAGTGCAAGAGGGCACTCTATAAAGTTGCTGTTGCTTGGTAGCTCCTGTATTGAACGTCTGTTCCCTGGTGGTCAGTGTGTGTTAAAGCTATTGGCCGGTAAGCTGGTCGACCAGTCAGCTGGTCACTTAACTATATATATATATTTGGATAATTATAAAAGAGTAATCACAAAGTCACATTTAAATGTCCACTAACTACGCATCCAATAATAACTACAAATGTCATAGTGTTATTTATTATAATAATTCATACCATTCTACTGGGCAATCAGTTATATTACAGTTTCTTTATTAATTAATTTACTATTTAAGAATTTAAAGGCTATGCCCTGAGCAGATTATATACTGGTTTCATCTTTGTGGAGCTCACACATTAGCAGAGGAGATAAAAATTACTACACTAGCAAAAGCAAATAAATACATAATTATAAGTATGGTCTCAACAGAATCTTCCAAGTAGGTCTCCAAATTCTTTTCTTTTCAGTATACCTTAGTATCCATTGTAGATCCTTTAAAAATATTCCCCAAGAAAATTTTTACTTTCAGTAAACTCACTTTGCAAATAACTGGATAATTTGTATTGAAAATTTAAATGCAGATTTGCCTTTTAAAAGTTATTTTTTTATACCAGAAAACAACAACAACAACAAAAACTGCCGGGGTTCAACCCCAGCAGGTCCAGGGGTTCCCAAAGGCGTAGACGGAGTCAGCGAAGAAGGAATGACACAGAGACAGCGTTCAGTTGATCAGCAGCCTAGCCAGGATCTCCAGCCAAGTTCTGGTCTCAATCTCCAGAGAGGTTCTGCTTAGGATCTCCAGAGAGGTTCTGTCCAGGTTCTCCAGTCAGGTTCAGTCACCAGGTTCTAGTCAGGCTCTCCTGCCAATCTCCGCAGTCAGGTTCAGTCCAGGATCCCCTGCCATGCTCTCTCGCCAGGCTCCGCCTCCAGGCTCTGAGGCCAGTCCCTGTCCAGGATCCTCAGGCATGCTCTCTCCAGGGAAGTTCTTCTGTCTCTAGAGAACGTTCTGCGTAGGTTCTGTGCCTAGGCTCTGTCTCTCTTGGTCCTGTCTTCCAAGCCCTGTCTCCTAAGTTCTGTGTTCTAAATTCTGTCTCTTTCTGTCTTGTTACATCTGTATTTATACCAGTTGATTCAATCCTATCAATCTCTATTACAAAGGTTAGGGCGTTTCTTATCTCCATTCCAGGGAGTAAATATTATGTAGCTTAAGCATGATTGTTCGTAGTTAAAGTGATTAATTACCCGCCTGGCACTTAGTTGAGGGGTTTTATTCCCTCCCTAACTTCAGGGGAAAATCCCTACCTGGGGATTCAACCTTTCTCGGAGAGGTGACCTTGGTTAAAACACACAGCGCTAAGGGGAGCAAACATATTAAGAACAGTATGCCATATATGCCAGGTCCCTTGAAACAGCAAGGATGGACCAGCTCCCGGCAAAAAACCACCTACTCTTTCCTGAATTTTTAGCTTATATTTGTACATTTTGGGGAATATAAAATCTTATTCTTTAAATTGGATTTGCAATGATGTAGCAATTTACATTTGTCAATTTAAGTGTTATGATTTATACACTATTAAAGTGCATTATTAATAAACTATAAATTAGTTAAGTTATAAGTAAAGATATGAATGTTAACTTCCATCCTTCTTCTGTTTTTCATCCTCTTTCCCTTCCCTAAAAACAAAACACACAAAAAAACTCTCTCTTTTAATTATAGTGAGGTTTACATATAGATTTCTAAAAAGCCTAAGACATATTTGAGAGAACTACTTTAATTTTAACTTTCTTCTTGGTGGTAATGGTATTTATTAATTCCTTTGTTAACTTTTGCTGCCTCAGTTAGACTAAGCATTCATGATTTTAAAATATTATGCAACATTTGTGTATATGCCAATTTTAAAGATGTTAATATAATAGTCATTTCAAACATCTTTATAGTGTGAAGCTTACTTTGAATGAATGAAAAAATGTTGGAACTATAACAGTCACAGAATATGGCAATGACAAAGTGATGGGAAATCAAATGCCTCCTTCTTCCAAGGCCACTTAAGTGCTCACTTCATACCTCTATAGAATCACTGGCTCTCCTACACGTTTTTTATTATACTTTTTCTGTGTGATTACATGTTATTTTTCTATAATCTGTATGTAGAATTTAAACTCCAATAATTAATACACAGAGCATTCATTCAAATAGATAAATGCAGCATTGTGGTTCCCCATGAGCTATGTTCTAGTGTGAGCACCTTCAGTTTCTTCAAACATTTCTCATAAGAGTTGCACTCATGTCTTCTCACCTTCATTTGAGACAAGTTGGAAACCTAACTCATTTCTTCAGAAGCCTACAGCTTCCACAATGTGCTCATTCACAAACGGCAATCTGTTATCTGTCTTCTAAATATGTGATCACAGTTCTGATCTGTTTATGTCTATCTCTCATTTTTTATTTAATTGTGGTACTATGAATGATATTTAATGGATTATGAGAAGGTAATTGTGTTTTGTCTACTATCTTCAACTCATTTGTGTGATAAAATGCTCATTCTCTTTTATTTCCTTTTAAAAAGACTTATTTACACAAATACTTACTGGCATATATTTACGCATATCATTATATTATACACAATATTTTTATTTTTCATTACTTTTGTTATTTTAATTTTTAAACTATTTTCTACCCTTTTCCCTACCCCTCCCACAGACCATTTCCATCCACCCCCAACACATACACAAAAACACAATCCATATAGGCATATTTTATGCTGTATCTTTCTCTATGCTTCTATAATTAATATTATATATGATTAATAAATATATTTTTATATATGATCATGTAATAAATAATTAAAATATATAATGTTTATTACATTTAATTATCCATATATGTGTTACACTGATTTATTATATTGGTATAGATTTTAATTTTAATTTTTTTTATAAAATGTCTGTTATTTTTCAAATCATTTGGTATATTTCAAATTTACTGTTTTCAATTTATGCATAAAATTCTAATGCATGGGTATACCATAATATTATAATTTAAACAATTCTTCCCTTATAAATATAAATCCACTTTCAGGATTCTCTATAACTCCAAACAATGTGAACATAAGATAATTGCTCCCATATTCTTATAGACTGGTGCTTTTGTGTGTGTGGTATAAATTACCAAGAATGGGACCAAGGGGTTAAACAAGATGTAGCTGTATACATAGTCCCAAATTGTACGTACATACTTTTCTACCAAAAGAATGTGATAAGAGTTTTTCTCTCAGTCTGATTCTATAATGTCATAGCTTATTGTTACTTCACTTTGCATTACACTGAAAATTAATGAGTTTAAGCATCTTTTCATTAGAATTTATTCTTCTGTGAATTGCCTCTTCAAACACTTCGTAATTTCCTAATATGTAACACACTTCTTGTCATTGATTAAGTACTATTATAAATTAGAGATAACTCTATCTTCAGCATTGAAAATATTTTTAAAATAATTTATGGTCTATCCACGTATTCTGTTTATATATATACTAGAGGCCTGGTGCATGAAACTCATGTATGGGTAAGTCCCTAGGCCTGGCCTGTGATCAGGGCCATCTTCCCCAGCTGCCTGCAGCTGTCCCTGCCCCCCTCACCGCCATCATCCACTTCCGGTTCCCTGTTCACCACCGGGCGATCGAAGCCTGCAGGCCAGGGAAAGGGACCCAGACGCAGTCAGTGCGCCTCATAATGACTGATTGAGTGGTCATTCTGGTCATTCTACCTTTAGGGTCAATTTGCATATTACCCTTTTATTATATAGGATAGAGGCCCAGTGCATGAGTTGGGGCAGGCTGGCCTACTCTGATGGGGGCCCTGGATCAGGGTGGGGGTCCCCTTTGGGGGGCGGGGCCGTCAGGGGCTAGGGACCAGGGAAGGTTTAGGGCCATGGGTGATGTGCTGTCTGGCCATGCCCGGATAGGGGTGAGGGGTGTGGTCATTCTTGTCTTTGGTTGTTCTGGTCATTCCACCATTCCGGTCACTGGGCTTTTATTATATAGGATTTTTTGCCATGCTCACATTTACCAATCACATATGTCTGTCTTTTCCTTTTAAGTTTCTAGCTCATCTTGCTGAAGTAATTTTCTCCAGCACCTTTGCCATTCATGTAATTTGCTTATTTTTCTTAAGTTTCTTTGTTTTACATTTAAGCCTTTATTTTGTGTATATATCATTTCATATAGTGCAATTATTGATATCATTTTATTTTCTTCTCAATGAATATAAATTTGTACATTGTATTAAGAATAAAACATTTTCTAACTAAAACCATTTTTGCCACATATTAAATTAAAATACTGTATATACATGCCCTAGCTGGTTTGATGCAGTGGATAAAATACTGTATATACTGACTCTTGTAGATTTAATTTTTTTTATCCACTTGGCCAACACAATTGATAAATGTGATACATGTTCTCATACCTTGGAAGAAAATGCCTGTAACTATTTTTACATGGCTATAGTAAGGGCATTTATTCTTATGGAACAATATTAAAGTAATTGTATCCAATTAAAATCAATAACAACTCTGCTGGAAACTTAGTTGGAATTGCTTACGGTTATATGCTATTTTTATGCTAATTAAGTTTTTATAAAGCTGTTTTTAATATGTAAGACCATAGATATTACATACATTGCTCAAACCTCAATTTACATTTTTCAACTACATTATGTCATACTTTTTGTTGCAAGATTTTCTAAATTTTAAAATATTATCATTATTGGAGAGGTGTCTATTTAAGAAGTCCTTTGCCCATTTTTATTGGAAAGTTTGTCTTCCTTTTTTTTTAATCTTTATTGTTGAAATTATTACATATGTATGTCCCCTTTCCTTCCCCATTGACTCTTTCTGGCGGGCACCCAACCTCTGCCCTAGGCCTTCGCCCCACTATTGGGTTATGCATATATGCATACAAATTCTTTGGTTAATCTCTTCCCACTTAAGTTGTATGAGTTCTTTATATATTTTGGAACGTAACCTCTTATCAGATGTATCATTGGCAAATATTTTCACCCATATTGTGGGCACCCTTTTCATTTTGTTGATGGTTTCTTTTGCTGTGCACAAGTTTTTTTATTTTGAAATAGTCACATTTGTTAATATTTTGAGGAAACTGCATACTGTTTTCCATAGTGGCTGCTCCAGTCTGCATTCCCACCAGCACATCCTCACCAACACCTGTCGTTTATTGATTTGTTGATTATAACCATTCCGGCAGGTGTGAAGCGATACGTCATTGTTTTAATTTACTGCTCTCTATGATTAGTGCCTTTAAGCATTTTTTTATTTCTCTTGGCCACTTGTATAACAAATTTGATCCAGCAATATATTAAAAAGATTATTCACCATGACCAAGTGTGATTTATCACTCTATTCCCACTTTGCTTTGAGTTCTTATAAAAAATAGATGCTGGATTTTGTTGAATGCTTTTGCTGCATCTATTGATATGATTTTTATTTTTTTGTTTATGTGATGTATCACATTTATTGATTTGCTAATATTGTACCAGCTTAGCATCCCTGGGATAAATTTGTTTATTTTCTTTTTTGTTTCCCTTGCCCTAGGAGATGTATCCACAAGCATATTGCTGTGAGAGATGTCTGAGATCTTGCTGCCTGTGGTTTCTTCTGGGATTTTTATGGTTTCATGACTTACATTTAAGTCTTTTATCCATTTTGAGTTTATTCTTATGTGTGCTGTAAATTGGTGGTCTAGTTCCATTTTTTTTTGCATGTATCTGACCAATTTTCCCAACACCATTTATCGAAGAGACTCTCTTGACTCCATCGTATGCTCTTGCCTTCTCTGTCAAATATTAAGGGTAATGGTATGGATCACTTTCTGGTTTCTCTGTTCTCTTCCATTGATCTGTATGTCTGTTTTTGTGCCAGTATCAGGCTGTTCTGATTAAAATGGATTTGTAGTATAATCTGATACTGGTGTTGGAATCCTCCTACTTTGTTCTTCTTTCTCAAGACTTCTGTGGCTATTCAGGGTCTTTTTTTGTTCTGTATAAATTTTTGGAGAATTTGTTCTAGATCTGTGACATATGCCATTGGTATTTTCATAGGGATTGCATTGAATCTATAGACTGCTTTGGATAGTATGGACATTTTAATGATGTTAATTTTTTCAATCCATGAATATTACATATTCTTCCCTAAACTCCAATCAGAAATAATATATGCACCCCTATATTCTTAACATCACTATTTACAATAGTTAAGATCTAGAAACAGCCCAAGTGCCCATTAGTAGATGAGTGAATAAAAAAGCTGTGGTATATTTACACAATGGAATAATATGCAGCTGTAATAAAGAAAGCACTCTTACCTTGAAGGGCGGGAAGAGATTAACCAAAGAACCTATATGCATATATGTATAACCCATGTACACAGACAATAGTAAGGTGAAAGCTGGAGGTAGGGAGGGAGTTTGGTGGAGGGGTTCAATGAGGGAGAAAAGGGGGACCTCTGTAATACTTTCAGCAGTAAAGATAAGTTTTAAAAAATAAAATATTATCACTATTATGAAATATATATTATGTCCTTTACCTATGAGCTAATTGCTGAGAGAAAACATTACTAGAATGTGTAACTGATATCTAGTCACATGAATATATTTCATTTTAATTCCAGTTTTAATTTAACTGAGCAATCATAATAACAACAAAGTGAAATTTATTTTCTCTTTTTGGTGATTGTTCCGTTTATAAAAGTCGATATATACTGACAAGAATGTTCAGTTTGAGCTTGTTATAGCAACAAAGTCTAAACTATTCTAGTGTTCTCCTTTATGAGACAAGCCAAGCTGTTATATAGACTTAGTGTTCTGGGAAAAAAAATGTTCAAGTAAAATTAAGAAATAATGGTGCTAGAGGAAAAAATGTGTCTAGATATTGATTTTAATTTAAATAGTCTTAATATTTCCTTGTGGAATATTTCTACTTCATTTTATCTATAATTTAATTAGTGATGGCTGACATATTTTAGAAAATATTTTGAACATTGATAATTTCATGTGTTTATTTTTTAATTTAAATTTATTGTAATAAATCATAATAACAGGCTTCCTGATATTAATCGCATTTTTCTATCATAAGGAAAATTAAACTTAATCATAGTATAATATATAATTTTTATTCCTTTATAAATTTAAATATTAAATTATTGAATATCTATTCATAATGTTATATATGTTTATGAATCATACTGACTTAAAACTTTTAAAACTTTTATGTGTCTCAAAAAAGTAAATTATTTCAAATTATTTGCTTTTTAAAGCATCTAAAATTCAACTGTCACCACATCTATTGATACTTATTCTTTTAAAAAAGTAAATCTTTAATCATTTTATTAATATGTTATATAATGATTAACTTTTCCACTTCCTTTGGATAATTCTTCTAACTTAAGTTTATCTATGGATACAAAGTTTTCACATGGCACTCTATGTAGGTTTGCAATAGATTTGCATGTAATAGTGACTTAATGTTGTTATAATTACTTATGTATCTGTGATTATGTTCCCTTTATTCATCCTATTGTTTGACATTTTTCACTTTTTTCATTATATTGATTTAATCAGACAATGCATTTTAAAGCCTATCTTTGCTCTCAGGATATTTTAGACCAGTGCTGTTCAATAAACTTTCTGTGGTGGAAATATTCTATGTCTGTGCTGTCCACTATGCTAACACTAGTCAGATGTGGCCAATGAGCACTTGACATACGGCTAGTGCAACTAAGGAACTGGATTCTTAAATTTAATAAATTATTTAAATTTAAATAGCTCCCTGTGACTAAGGCTACTATATTGGACATGTATGGGGAACATAGTAGTGAACAAAATAGGCAAAGTGCCCATCATTGTGGAAAGTTATAAATAAATAAAAATTAGATATATAATCTATTAGATGTTCATAAAGCATTATGTAGAAAAACAAAACATAATAGGGGGGAAAAGATATAACAAAAAGGAGGAGATGTTGTTTTATAAGAGATCATTAGAGAACACCTCTTTTAAAAGGTGACATTTGATTAAGTACCTGAAGGCACTGAGAGTGCAGGCCCTGGGAGAAGTGGGTTCTAATCCCAGCATAAATAAATGCAAAGTCTCAGAGGTGGGACTATGCATGTGAACCAGAGAGAAAGAATAGTAGTAGATGTCATTTTGTGGCATTGTGTAGAGCATTGTAAGGACTTAAATTTCTCTCTGAGGAAGATGAGAAGCTATTGGAAGACCTGTAAGGAAAGCAGCATTCTGGTTGCTGCATGAACAAGAGATTATGAGGGACAAGGGGAAACACACACACACACACACACACACACACACACACACACACAAGAGAAATAGGAGTTTATTGCAATTGTCTTGGTAAAGATCAGGTAGGTTGAATAAGGTGAACTGAAGAGGTTGGATTTGGAATTTACCTTAATTTTAAAGTGAAAATATTTTTCTCAGTTGAATTTATTGGGGTGACATGGTTCACAAAAACCATACATGTTTCAAGTATACGACTCAATAAAACATCATCTTCACACTACATCCTGCACCCCCAACCCCCAAAGCAAGGTCTCTTTTTGCCTCCATTTTACCCCACTTTTCTGACCTCCACTTAGCCCCACCCTTCTTTTCCTCTGCCTAACACCACACTGTTGTTTGTATCTATGTGTTATGTATATGTGTTTTGGTTAATCCCTTCACCTTTGTTTATCCAGTCGCCCAACTCCCCTTCCCCTCTGACAGCCGCCAATCTATTCCATGTATCTATTCTTCTGTTTCTATTTTGTTCAGTAGATTCCACATATAAGTGAGATCATTTGGTATTCGTCTTTCTCTGACTAGCTTATTTCACTTAGCATAATTATCCCCAGATCCATCCATGCTGTCACAAAAAGTAAGATCCCCCACCCTTTTATTTTATGACTGAGTAATATTTCCATTGTGGAAATGTACCACAGCTTTTTATCTATTCATGGGCACTTGGGCTGTTTCCAGATCTGGGTTATTGTAAATAATTCTGCAATGAACATATGGGAGCATAAAAAAGTATAGACTGGGTATGATGTCTAAAAGAGAAGAATCAGATGTTCCCAAGATATGGGGCCTGTGTGACTGTAAGAACGTAGTTGACATTTATGAAATAGAGAAAGAGGAAACAGAAACACATTTCAGATTGAACTTAATAATTGGTATATAGCTTGACAAAGTTTCCAATAAAACAGTTTCCTCAATGTATACTGTAGTTATCCCTGGGTAAATGTCACTAAGTAGGAAAATTATACAACCCTACTGATGCTTACACATTTAATGGAGTTAGATTCTAAATACAGATCATATACACAAATTCTCATTCTCACCCACGCTTAACAGAACATTCAGAAGTTATAGAGGATGCAGAAACTAGTTTTGGTTCAGTGGGCCTATCATGTACACTGCAATACATTACTTGCTCCCCGTATTGTATGGATTGAAATGTACATGCTCATGCAGAACAAATTGAGATAAGCTAGGTTAACTGCTGAGATCCAATGAAAGGCCTGATAGATTGTATACTGTGAAGGACATTTAAATGCTGTAGTTGTTGATTTTTATATGAATTTTTCTCCTAAATATCTAAATTCAATTCATATTAACTCAATTTAAAAGGAGAATATTTAGTGTAATTATTTCAAATTTATAAATAATTATTATAAGTTATTAGAAATGAGAAAAAACATTTTGAAATATAGACTAAACTTTCAATTTATCATTTTGAATAATCCAGGGTTATTTAAGTAATTGACTTCTTAATGTGTAAAGACATTAGTGGAAGTAGAAGTGGAAAGAGGCTGTAAATTCTGCATGTCATGTATATGCTATTTATAATTGAATACATGATACTGGAAAAAACATTATATCTATATTCTCTATAATATATATATTAAATTTTTATCTTAGCTCCTTTTCAGTCAATGTAAATTAACTTCTCTAGTAAGTTTGGAAACATTAGTTAGTGAATTATTGAAAAAAGTGAGTTAAAAATGAATAAAAAAAATTATTTTTGAACATTATATTTTTATTTAAAATATATGCACGTACTTATATTCACCAACACTTTAATTACAGAAAAAAATATTTTAAAATTCACCTACTGTCACATGTTTTTCTTTCAAATGAAGCTTTTAAGGGTATTTTTAAAGCCATATGACTGTATCTTCTTTGTGCTAGATCAACAGAGGGGCTGAAGTAACAATGAGGCAGATAAATAATATTAGGTTAAGAAAATGTCTAAAATAGGCCCAAAAAAAGCAACTCTTCCCAAGCAACTTAAAGCAATAATCAGAAAACAATCATAAAACAGTTATTGCTCAGCCTAACAGAGGATCCAACAGGAAAAAAAAATATTATGAATGCTTTAGAAAGAGAGGCTATTCTATGTTCAGAATAGTGACTATCTACACTAATAAAAGACAAAGATGCTAATTGACTATACCTTTGCTACACCCCAAGCCATGCCCACCAGCCAATCAGAGCAACTATATGCAAATTAACCCAACCAAGATGGTGGCCGGCAGCCACGGAGCTGGAGCAAACAGGATGAAGAAAGCCAAGCTTCCCGCCTGCTCTGAGCTGGCTGTGGCCTCCACTCATAGCAACAAAGTTCAATTATAAAAGACAAATAAATCACAGATACCTGCTTCCAGCCAGCCTCCACTGGGAGCTTGGGTGGCGGGGGCCATGGCCAGCCTGCAAACAGCCATCAGCCCCTCACCCAGGATGGCCACACCCTCATAGGGTGATGGTCCCCACTGCGGGGCTTAGCCAGCCTAAAAACAACCCTCAGCCCCTCACCCAGACTGGCCAGGCACCCCAGCAGGACCCCCACCCTGAAGGGGCTGTGGCCAGCCTGCAAATGGCCAGGCACCCCAGTGGGGATCCCCAAACTGAAGGGGCTGTGGCAAGCCTACAAACAGCCATCAGCCCCTCACCGAGACTGTCCAGGCACTCCTATATAAGTAAAGGGTAATATGCAAATTGACCCTAACAGCATAACGACTAGGAATGACTGGTCACTATGACACACACTGACCACGAGGGGGAAGATGTTCAATGCAGGAGCTGCCCCCTGGTGGTCTGTGCGCTCCCACAGGGGGAGCTCTGCTCAGCCACAAGCCAGGCTGATGGCTGCCAGCACAGCGGTGGTGGTAGGAGCCTCTCCTGCCTCCTTAGCAGTGCTAAGGATGTCCAACTGCAGCTTAGGCCTGCTTCCTGTTGGCAAGTGGACATCCCCCGAGGGCTTCTGGGCTGCCAGAGGGATGTCTGACTGCCAGCTTAGACCCAATCCCCCAGAGAGCGAGCCTAAGCCAGTAGGTGGTCATCCCCCGAGGGGTTCCAGACTGCGAGAGGGCACAGGCCGGGCTGAGGGACCCCCCGAGTGCACAAATTTTTGTGCACCAGGCCTCTAGTAGTTAATATTACTGTGTTGCATATTTGAAAGTTGCTGGGTAAATCTTAAAAGTTCTTATCAGAAAAAAAGTTGTAATTATGTATGGTGATAGATAGTATCTACACTTCTTGTGGTGATCATTTTGCAGTAATATACAAATATCAAATACTAGAGGCCCAGTGCATGAAATTCATGCACGGGTGTGTGTGTATCCCTCAGCCCAGCCTCCACCCTCTCCAATCTGGGACCTCTCGATCCCACCAGGATCGGGTCTAAACGGGCAGTCAGACAACCCTCTCACAATCCAGGACTGCTAACTCCCAACCACTCGCCTGCCTGCCTTCCTGATTGCCCCTAACCACTTCTGCCTGCCAGCCAGATCACCCCCTAACTACTGCCCTGACGGCCTGATAGACACCTAACTGCTCCCCTGCCGGCCCGATTGCCCTTAACTGTCCTACCTTGCTGGCCTGGTTGCCCCCAACTGCCCTTTCCTGCAGGCCTGGGTCCCCCCCAACTGTCCTCCTCTGCTGGCATGATAACTCACAACTGCCCTCCCCTGCCGGTCATCTTGTGGTGGTCATCTTGGGTCCACATGGGGGCGGCCATCTTGTGTGTTGGAGCTATGGTCAATTTGCATATTAAACTTTTATTAGATAGGATTATGTGTACAACACAAACTAGTATAATACTATATTCAATCACGCCTCAATAAAACAACAGGTATTCAGTTGTGGTTAAAAAAAACAACATACTATCAAATGGCAACTGTACACTTATAACACATTTATTAGAAAGCACATATTCTTTTATTTATAAACTAGAGGGCCGTTGCATGAAAAGATTTGTGCAGTAGGCCTTCCTTCCCCTGGCTGCCAGCACCAGTTTTCCTCTGGCACCTGGGACCCAGACCTTCGCTCTGGCCACTGCCTTCCCTCTTCCCTCTGGACTGAGTCTTTGCTGCGCCTGGAGCCTTCAGTCTTTTCTCCTTGCTCCGGTGGGAGTCTTCAGTCTCCGGCCAGAGCTGCTCCTGTAGCTCCTTCTGCGCCCCACCCTCCCCCTCATAACTTGACCACTGCTTCGCCTGCAGACGTTGCCAACAGGCTCCTGGGTTCCAGAGGGCAGCCTTGTCTCTGGCCCGGCTTTCCGATCATGATCACGGGCCGTAGGCAAGGCAGCTCCTTGGTCCTGGGGTGCCACCTTGTCTGCAGCCTGGTTTCGGATCACGGCTGCAGGGTCCCGCTGCCCAGGGCCTCACACAGGGGTCCCGGCTGGGGGCGTGGCTTAGGCGACACACGGGGGCCCGGATGGTGGCTGACACTGGCCCGCCCTGCCTGCAGTATGCAAATTAGCCACCATCTTTGTTGGCAGTTAATTTGCATATTGCACTGATTAGCCAATGGGAGGCATAACGAAGGTATGGTCAATTACCATGTTTGTCTATTATTAGATAGGATACAATTGTATACCTATTAGATTTTCTTTACAATATAAGATTGTCACGGTTATGTAGAATTCAGCTTTTTTGCGTTAATATATTTTATATAATTTATATAGTGTTGAATAGTAAAAACTTTTAGTTATTTCCATCTGTTACTTGATAGTGTGGTTTGGAGGACTGTGGGATCAATTAAATTGCTGTCATTGCCATCATGGTCAAGGCAAATAAGAATCTTGAAAATTTATCAAAAATCTTATATGCATATATGCATAACCCATGGACACAGATAGTAGTGTGGTAAAGACCTGAGGGGACAGAAAGTGCAGAGTGAAGGGGGTCATTGAGGAACAAAAAGGAGACATCTGTAATACTTTCAACAATAAAGAATTTTTATTATTTTTTTATTATTTTTTTTTTTCGGACACAGGCAGCCCGTCCTCCCACAGGCCCAAGGTGACACTTCATTTAAAATGGGCAACGAGTCCCCTCGCCACACAGAATAAAGAATTTAAAAAAAAATCTACTAAACTAACTAGGTTGCAATAAATTATATACATTGGGTACTTGACTTACGAGTGTCCCAACTAACGAGTTTTTCGAGATACGAGAGCAGTTTGAGTTGCAAGCTAAAATTCGAGATATGAGCCAGCTTTAGATACCCCACCGCTAGGTGGCACAGCGAACGTCACAGTGAACGCCACAACATCAGCATCACGTGTCTCACTCGTTCACTTTAAGATTTGACATACGAGTAATTTGAGTTACGAGCTTCATCATGGAACGAATTAAACTCGTAAGTCAAGGCCCCACTGTGTATCTATCTATCTATCTATCTATCTATCTATCTATCTATCTATCTAGATATATTAATTTGAGAATAATGATGTAAATTATTATTAATTTAAGTATGTCTGAATTTAGAAAATCAGCTTCATATATGCTAAAATATATTTTTAAATGCATTATTTCTAACTTTTCCATTTCATGTTTTTGAAAACAGTGAAAACCTCCCATTATAATAAATGCTTGTTTAATAATGCTCAATCTTACAATGTAATAAAAAACTTTACATTCCATTAATATTTTAAGCATTCCCATTACTAGTTATGGCATACAAAGCTTGGCCTATAGTTTTTAATATGCTATTTATTTGCTTTCTAGTAGTATTATAAAATTTAATAGATTAAAATTACTTTGCATGATTATCATCATGACCTATCTTTAAAATATTTATTTCTCTTTATGTAATCAGCCATCTTTCTAATCCAACTCAGCATTTGTTTTTTTCTTTTTTTTCTACAATAGTCTCTAATCTAATCTTTCTGCTTTCACGCTCACAGTACTACTAGAGGCCCAATGCTCAAAATCTGTGCAAGGGGCTTTGCCTTCATAGCTCTGCCCAGCCCTTGCAGCCCCTTGCAGCCCCTTGCAGCCTCAGCCAGCCCTAGCAGCCCTGGCTTTGTCCGGATCATCGTCCGTAAGGTCGTTCTGCTGTTCCATCTAATTAGCATATTAGCTCTTTATTATATAGGATATCAATCTACTCTTCATGAAACATTGTAGGTTGATATTTTAGAACTTAAAAATCAGCTCATGAGGACTTCCACTTCCTTATAAAATAATGGCCCCTGGCCAATTTTTCCCAATGGTTAGAGCATCAACCCACACACTGAAGGGTCAAGTGTTAAATTCTCAGTCAAGGTCTGGTTGCAGGTTCAATCCAGGCCCCAGTCAGGGCATGTGTGGGAGGCAACCAATCAATGTGTCTGTGTCACATCTTTTTCTCCCTTTCCCACCCCTTCTGTCTCCCCCCACCCTTCCACTTTCTTTAAAAATCAATAGAAAAAATATCCATGCATTAGGATTAACTAAAATAAAATTAAATAGCCCTAACCGTTTTGGCTCAGTAGATAGAGCATTGGCCTGTGGACTGAAGGGTCCCAGGTTCAATTCTGGTCAAGGGCATGTACCTTGGTTTTGGGCACATCCCAGTAGGGAATGTGCAGGAGGCAGCTGATTGATGTTTCTAACTCTCTATCCCTCTCCCTTCCTCTCTGTAAAAATCAATAAAATATATTTAAAAAAAATTAAATTAAATGGAATAACAGAAAACAAATTTACTTTTATGTTTGATATAACATCCCACCCAACTCCCTCTCTCTCTCTTTCTCTCCCTGCCTACCCTGCCCTCTCCTCCCCCCCCCCCAACACACAGGATTTTAAACAATCATTTTTAAGACACTGGCAATTTGGCAATAAAGGACAGTGATTCTTGAGACATGGATAACCAACAAATTGAGTTCTATGATTGCCCCAGCTCTGTATCATGAGAAATTATTCAGAACTCTGGTCAAGAAATAGAACTGGTTTGAATCCCAACTGACTCCCTGAACCAAGGAGAAAGTTGAGAGCTAGAGAGTGCAGTGCAGTCAGATTTCAGAACAGTGTACTAGAAACGAGGGAGCTCCACACCTAAAGAATCCCAGTGTTCTAATTAGTAAATGCATTTGAGGAAACTACATGAAGCCTAGGAAATAACCATCCAAAATGATTACAAGAAACAGCATCCAGTGCTGGCATAGGGCTGGAATTGTACCTGTTCTCACCAGCTGAACTGAAAAAAAAACCCTCATATTTCATAGAACTTGGGTTGAGTACTTAGAAAAGTCTGTCCTCAACACTGGAGAATAATTAACCATAAATAGAGCACTGTTCTAGACCCACTTAAAAAATCATAAAAACACACTTATTTAGATAAAACTTTTTCCAAATAATTAAGTGAAGTTTCTGATTATGGTAGAAACAACAACTCCCTTGGTGGCCCATACCATGTGTGACTCTGAGATTCATCTCGATTGCTCATTTTTGCATCTGTTTCTTCAGCCCTCCCATCAAATCTGTTGATTCCAAGGAATAGTCTCCCAGAAGCAGTTTAAACTGTATTTTAGGATAATCTGTGACGGGGAAAAAGTGGGGAGAATTTTAATCATGAGCTTTTAATTTCCAATGGTGAAACCTTTGGCCCAGAAAGTGTTAAATGTTTCACTTGCAAGTTGTGCATGAGTGCGCCTTGAGAAGGGTCCAATGGCATAAAAAGAGAAGCCATAGATTGAAAGTAAAACACACAGCTGGAATATGAGCTGAGGCACAGTCGTCTATATGAGGGCAGTCAAAACCCACACACACCTGATTTCTGCAGGGTCAGATGGAACAAGAATTGGGTGAGGCAAAGAGAAGTTGACTTCACATTGTTGTTCATTTGCTGTAAAGTGTGCTTCCCTTACTCTTACCAATTTCTATTCATGCTTGGAATTCATCTTAAATGTTACTTTTTTACAGAAGCCCTCCATAACTCTTCCCTCTTCCTCTAGTGGAAGTCTAATAGCTTAACAGACCATTATGTTCTCTCTTCTATTGAGCAGATATCAAAATTTGTGTTAATATGTACATTAACAAAAATCCTGTATAATAGCCTAACATGTAAATCGATCAAATGGCAGAACGGCTGGTCGCTATGATGTGCACTAACCACCAGGGGGCAGATGCTCAATGCAAGAGCTGCCCCCAACCCACAGGCCCCAAGCCAGTCAAAGTGGGTGCCAGCAGGGAGGTGGAGGGGGGGCCTGATCAGCCCTGATCACTGGCCAGGCCTAGGGACCCTACCTGTGCATGAATTTTGGGCACTGGGCCTCTAGTATTTAATATAAATCTCCTTTTTTAGTTTGATCATCCTTGAAGATGAAGAGTGTTTTTATTTAATAACTAGAGGCCCAGTGCATGGATTCATGCACTGGTGGAGTCCCTTGGCCTGCCTGCACCCTCTCGCAATTCAGGACCCCTTACGGGAGGTCGGAGAGCCAAAGAGCCCCCAACTTCCCTCCCCTGCCAGCCTGATTGCTCCTAACTGCCTCTGCCTCAGCCCTAACCACCGTGGCTTTGTCCGGAAGGAAGTTGGATGTCCAGAAGATGGTCAGTCACCCAGATGAATTAGCATATTACCCTTTTATTAGTATAGATGTTTTCTCACACAATATCCTAAGGATATCAGAATGTTAATGGACATTATGGTAGAAACAATAATTTTGCTTTGTAACTTTTTGTCAAAAGTCATTGCTGGAACTCTTTCAAGTTCAGAAAATAGAATTAACATAATACGTTAATTCATAGAATGAAATAAAAGTGTTTATTTTTATTTTAATAGTAACTATTATTGAAATTCATCAGTTAACTGTAGGTGAAATAATGGTAAAGTAGTCCTTATAATCATTAAGTGAATCTTAATGTTGGAAATATTATGTACACATAATTTGGAAGAAAATATTATATAGTATTTGTGAAGCATATATGTGCAGATACAGAGTCCTGAGTTGGAATCCTGGTTCTAAAACTTGTTAGTTATTTAAATTTAATCAGGCTCATTAGCCTCTCTGATGCTCATTTTTTTTTCATATAAAAATTTTCACATTGCCAAATACTCTAAGATGCCTTATAGCATAAGATGAATCATTTTTTTTATATAGCATTAAACAACAACAAAAAAATACTGACCAAATATGCTATGGCATTATATATTGTAATATGAATCCTGATCTCAAAGAGGCAAAACAAAACAAAACAAAAAAACAAAAAAGAAAGAAAAAATAATTAATTGACTTAAAATTGATGAAGTAGAATGGGCCTTCATTAAAATTTAAAGAGATAATATATGCACAATGCTTAACACAAGCCTGACATATCGGAGCTCAATTATATTAACAATACAAAAATGTGGAAATCCACAGTATCCTTAAAATAAGTGGGAAACATAATACAACCTTAAGTGATTTTTGTTTACATCATATTTTCAAAGGTTTTTCTTTATAACTGGGTATAGCAAGCACTGGTATAATCATTTTTTATCATTTAATTTCTTTTGTCTTTTCAAATTCATTTCATTTGGTTTCAAAATTCAACAGCAGTGCTTTTGACTTAACAATGAAGAGAAGTAAAAAATAACTGAAGTGAAAATATTCTTTAAATAGGTTTGCAATCCAAAAATGTCTGCCTTAGTTTAATGTATAGTTATTCGCTATGTTGAAATGTGCTTGCAAGTTTAAATATATCATCCATGCCTATACTCTGGCTTCTTGCTTGTCATTTATCTTTCTAACCATCTATCATATTTGTCAAATACTTTTAAGATACAATCTTACTCTGATAATCACAAGTATATTTTATAGATGCATGCGTTTTTTTTTAAATCAGCCAGCAGCCAAATAAAAGAACTTACTATTTATAATTTTGTGAAGTGTTTGTTATTGTAGTTGTCTAGTTTTATATTCCAAATAGGATTTAACTCATTGTAACAGCATGGATTGAAAGACCTATCTATATTACTATAAATTACTTTTGTTTTACAAATATTTTTATGATATATGAAATGTCTAAACATAGAACTTTCAGAATTAGCAATGCAAGAATATAGATCTCTGGTTCCTTTAGATAGGCAATAAGAATAACTTTAGCTGCCAAAAATAATAACTTGTTTTACTTTTACTTGGTCCTATATTTTATCTTTACTTACACATTTTCATGCCATAGTTCAGTTCTTAACCATCTCCTACTTTTACTTTTTATTTATGTTTCCTCTCCTTTAACTTGCAGAAAGTGAACAAGAAAAATAGGTTTGTTAAAACATTATGCAGAATAATACATATATGTAATAGTATGATATTTTTACTAACAGCAAAAATATATTTGCAGCTACCATACTGGTAGGATGCCTTTTTTCATTTAAGAGACTATCCTGTTAGAAAGAAAATTCCTGCTCTAACCGGTTTGGCCCAATGGATAGAGTGTTGGCTTATGGACTGAAGGGTCCCAGGTTCAATTCTGGTCAAGGGAATGTACCTTGGTTGCGGGCACATCCTCAGTAAGGAGTGTGCAGGAGGCAGCTGAACAATGTTTCTCTCTCATCGATCTTTCTAACTTTCTATCCTTCTCCCTTCCTCTCTGTAAAAAATCAATAAAATATATTTAAAAAATAAAAAAAGAAAGAAAGAAAGAAAGAAAGAAGGAAGGAAGGAAGGAAGGAAGGAAGGAAGGAAGGAAGGAAGGAAGGAAGGAAGGAAAGAAAGAAAGAAAGAAAGAAAGAAAGAAAGAAAGAAAGAAAGAAAGAAAGAAAGAAAGAAAGAAAGATCCTGAGAATCTTGATTCTGGATTATAGTTCAGTTTTTCCATTTATATGCATCTATTTGATACTTATAAGGTAGAAGTGAAGTGGGTATCATTCCCTGGCTGCTGCTGCTGGCATGAGAAGTCTAAGAGAAGTGATGGCCAAAAGGCAGTTGTAATGCCTAGATCTGACCTTACAGAACCTAGCCACAGGCTTCAAGAATATGACAGTTGCAGTCCTTTCTTTAGCCAGAGATTGTGTTCATGTGGACTAACACGCATTTTTTTGGGTGAAAATAGGTGGTTGTGCAATGGTGAGGACAGTGAGTTTCTTGATCTCTGCGTTGCAACTACTATATCACAATAGTTGATTTCATGCTCAAACCCTTTGCATATAGACTCAACTTATTTTCCCCATGTCTCCAATTTTGCTTGCACCTAATTCCATGTAAAACATTTATTTAAAAAAAAAAAAACTTGGGAAACATTCATTTACTACAGCAGTTATGTATCAAAAGTAGCGGCAGACATTGATGATCTGACCTGATTGAATGTGTGGGCAGTGAAGAACAATCTTGATACCACTGGAACATTAGATACTGGTAGTCTGTGGCACCTGGTAGCAAAACAGCTATGCCATTAATCAACTGTGGTAACCTGCAAAGAAGTGTCTGTTAAAGACCAAGTTTGGCATATCCAATAACAACTTCAACAGATCATTATGGGGAAATCCTATCTAATAAAAGAGTAATATGCATATTGGCCATCACTCCAACACGCAAGATGGCTGACAGGGGAGGGCATTTGGGAGGGACCAGGCCTGCAGGGGAGGGCAGTTAGGGGTGATCAGGCTGGCAGGGGAGTGGTTAGGAGCAATCAGGTAGGCAGGCAGGCGAGCTGTTGGGAGCCAGCAGTCCTGGATCGTGAGAGGGATGTCCGATTGCCTGTTTAGGCCCGATCCCACTCAGGCAGTAGGACATCCCTCGAGGGGTCTCAGATTTGAGAGGGTGCAGGCTGGGCTGAGGGACACACACACCCCCATGCATGAATTTTGTGCACCGGGCCTCTAGTAAGAAATAAAAACACTCTATCTTAGTCTGGTTCTCCTGACTACACAGGAGAGTTTGAAGAGGAAAAAATTGGCAAGCTCAGAGTTTTACACTTTTGACTCAAGACATACTGTCAAAGTAGTTTCTGTGAATTCCTCAGAACAAGTTTTCACTTCATCATGGTCTTACACATCTAAATATCAGATGTGGAAAATGATTTTACAAATTGCTGATTTCCATGTTAGTGGGATTCTGGCCATTTTTTGGTGGTGGTGGTGGTGGTGGTGGTAAAATTTGGTCATTAGTTGAAAGGGCTTTGAACCCTGACCCTATACTCCACTGAGATTTTCTTGCCAGGATTAGACAGTCCCTTTGCCTCTTGCTGATGTAACTAGGTCTGCCTTACTTAGCAATCTTGTACTGGCTTATTTTAAGTACTTTTCTTTGAAAAGGTTACACCTTTTCCTCACACTCCTCCCTAAACCCCACACAAGTCTCCAAATGTAGCCAGAGTTGAAAGCCTTGGTCCCAGGAGACAAGTATAAAACCTGAGAGAGGATGAAACATAAATCAACAGTATTGCACTATGCTGTCAATTTATATCGACATAAACCTGGTAATGGATTCTAAGGATTCTAGAGGATGAAGAAACATAACTCCAAATTGATATATACATACCCATCCAAAACTCTGGACTTCACATCTGATCATCATTAGCTGAAAGAGAAAATAAGGTGTACCTCAGTAGGTTGATGAAAACTGGATTCAACTTTGGCCTACACTGATTGAAGCAGAAATAGATACATTCTCTGAGAAAACTCCAACCTGTGGGGAACCAAATATTACTGGGGCCCACTACTGAGAATCAAGTGAAAATATAGTTTAAGTCTGACTTTGCGTTACTGCATGTTAAGAGTCCATCCAGTAGCTATACACTAGTTTCTGAGTGAAGCATTGGTTACTCACTTACTAACCCTGGGCCTTGGAGTAAGGCTATTATGGTGGGGAGGGTTATGTGGGAATCTCTGAGGCTATATACCCCTGCAAAAATAGTGGCATAAAATAGGAAATTACAGAGATTAGTGTCAAAGATTTGAAAACTTTAGATTGAATATTTTAGTAGATCTCCAATTAATTCACATATTTAGTTTATGTCAAAGACAGATACTGCTTGGGAAATGACAATTAAATATGTTGAACTTATTCAAATGATGGCTCTTATCACAAATGATGTTCCAGATGTGGTTTTTCAAACAGGAAGGTTTGACATTGCCACTAGTACCTGGTATATGGTTATCTAGCTCACAACTGGCTACTGTTTCTCTGTACCAATAAGATAAGAAACCAGAAAGAATTTTTTTCCAGCTGCAGAGTTACTGTCGGGTTATATCACCTAATTCATCTCATGCCCATTTACTTTTTGAGTAAGGAGGATGATGTATCCTAAGGGCATATTAGAAAGTAAAAGATATAATTAAATATTTAGGGACCTTGCACTTCAGTGACTTTCTAGGTATATTGTAGTCTGATGCTGGTTCAAATAAGCCCTCCAAAGAGTTTCAGCCCCTTGATCTTCCCACCACTTAGAGATCAATGATTTGTAAGATTCTGGATATTGGAGACAAACATATCATATTTCTGTGTTCCTCTGACTCATTGGCAGAGTGACACATAGGGCCAAAATAAGTAAGGCCAGTTCATCTAGGCTACAGAACAATATTGCAAAATGTCTTCTATTTAGAAGAACCAGAAATTTATCAACACTAATAAGCTTTTGTAGAAGTAACATGTGTAGTGTGTGTGTATATACACTGAGTGGCCAGATTATTATGACCACCCCATCAGTACTTCGTTGGGCCACCTTTTGCCTTCAATACTGCAGCGATTCTTCTTGGCATTGACTCCATGAGATGTTGAAAGATGATGCAAGGAATCTGACACCATGCCCGATGAATAGCACTGTCCAGTTCTGTGAGATTTGATGGTTGTGGAACCAGCTGCCTGATGGCTCTTTTAACTTCGTTGCACAAATGCTCGATTCGATTGAGATCTGGTGATTGTGTTCTTGAAACCACTCCTGCACAATACAAGCACAGTGGCATGGTGCATTGTCTTGTTGGAAGAATCCATCTCCATTAGGATACGCCATCAACATGATAGGATAAACTTGATCAGCAACGATACTTAGGTATGTTGTGCTATTCAGATGTATATAATGACCTGGCCCTCTAGCAACTTCAGTGTGAAATTATAGCTAACTTGCCTATAAACATCAGGTGTTCATAATAATCTGGCCACTCAGTATATATTTATGCATTATTTTGATATAAGTATATTTACCATTTTTACTTAATATAAGATGTACTTTGAAGATTGATTGGCTTATCATTTTGTTATATTATAGGCTATCAAGTAGTAATTTGACAAACTATAGGAAGAATGAATACTATCTGCAGTTTACATTATAACTGAGAAACTTTGAGGCTTTTTTTATTGTGAGTGAATCTTCCTTTAAAAAATATATGGTTTTATAATGCTACAGACATATGGTTACTACTACTATATTTGAAAATAAAATATATGTGTAAGTGTATGTAGATATTGAGTATTCAAAGAGATGGTCTGTGGGGAGTTGGTCTGTTCAATTATTTCTCTAGCGTGCCTTCTCATATGCAAAAGACATTGCAAATTAGAATCCACAAATTAAGTGAATTCTGGTGATATTTGGTGGATAAGGTAAAGTACATCTTCCTGCTGCTCTTTCAGCTGGTAATAGAAGTCACAGCAAGGTTCTTGATAGGAGGAAGCATCAAGGGTTAGACTCTGCATTCCAGTATCTTTGAACTGTTCTGTGGATATTAAAAGGCCATGACCAGGGCAGGAAGTCCTTTACTTCTGAAATGGAGTTCCAATAACAGTTTGTTCTGGACATCAGTACCATGGGACAGTTCCATGACACTGACCCCTCCAGCCATCTCAATGAATTTTTAAACTCCTAGTTTCCTGGATTCGATTAATTATCTTTAAATGGCCTAGTATTTCTCATCTCTTCAGCTCTAAATTCAATTCTGCCTTCACCTACATCCAGTTCAAGTACTGGACCATAATGCATACAAAGACACAATCCTTTTATGGCTCAAGTTTTAGCACATACTTTAACTGCCTCAATATCCCTCTTTACAATATGGAAATATGTACTCACTCTTAAAGCAAATGAAATTTTCTTTTGTGAAGGATTTCCTGCAGAGTGCCATTTGTTCATCGAAGTTTCCGTAGTTGTGTTTTTTTTTTCTTTTTTTCTTTTTTATTGCTTAAAGTATTACAAAGGGTATTACATATGTGTCCATTTTTTCCCCCCGCCCTAGACAGTCCCCTAGCCTCCCCTATGCCCCGGTGTCTTATGTCCATTGGTTATGCTTATATGTATGCATACAAGTCCTTTGGTTGATCTCTTACCCCCCTACCTCCTGCACCCACCCTCCCCGGCCTTCCCACTGCAGTTTGACAATCTGTTTGAGGCAGCTCTGCCTCTGTATCTATTATTGTTCAAAAGTTTATAATGGTCTCTATTATCCATGAATGAGTGAGATCATGTGGTATTTTTCCTTCATTGACTGGCTTATTTCACTTAGCATAATGCTCTCCAGTTCCATCCATGCTGTTGCAAATGGTAAGAGTTCCTTCCTTTTTAGAGCAGCATAGTATTCCATCATGTAGATGTACCACAGTTTTCTAATCCATTCATCTACTGATGGGCACTTAGGCTGTTTCCAGATCTTAGCTAGGGTGAATTGTGCTGCTATGAACATAGGGGTGCATATATCCTTTCTGATTGGTGTTTCTGGTTTCTTGGGATATATTCCTAGAAGTGGGATCACAGGGTCAAATGGGAGTTCCACTTTCAGTTTTTTGAGGAAACTCCATACTGTCTTCCATAGTGGCTGCACCAGTCTGCATTCCCACCAGCAGTTCACAAGTGTTCCTTTTTCTACATATACTCTCCAGCACTTGTCGATTGTTGATTTGTTGATGATAGCCAGTCTGACCGGTGTGAGATGGTACCTCATTGTTGTTTTGATTTGCATCTCTCCGATGATTAGTGACTTTGAGCATGTTTTCATATGTCTCTTGGCTTTCTGAATGTCCTCTTTTGAAAGGTGTCTATTTAGGTCCTTTGCCCATTTTTTGATTGGATTGTTTATCTTTCTTTTGTTAAGTTGTATGAGTTCCCTATAAATTTTGGAGATTAGGCCCTTATCAGATATGTCATTGGCAAATATGTTTTCCCACACAGTGGGTTTTCTCGTTGTTTTGTTGATGGTTTCTTTTGCTGTGCAGAAGCTTTTTATTTTGATGTAGTCCCATTTGTTCATTTTCTCTTTCGTTTCAAGTGCCCTAGGAGCTGTATCAGTGAAGAAATTGCTTCGGCATATGTCTGAGATTTTGTTGCCTTTGGATTCTTCTAGAATTTTTATGGTTTCCCGTCGTACATTTAAGTCCTTTATCCATTTTGAGTTTATTTTTGTGTATGGTGTAAGTTGGTGGTCTAGTTTCATTTTCTTGCATATATCTGTCCAATTTTCCCAACACCATTTATTGAAGAGACTATCTTGGCTCCATTGTATGTTCTTGCCTCCTTTGTCAAATATTAATTGAGCATATTGGTTCGGGCCGATTTCTGGGCTCTCTATTCTATTCCATTGATCTATATGCCTATTCTTGTGCCAGTACCAGTACCAGGCATTTTTTTAGAACAGTGGCTTTGTAATACATCTTGATATCTGGTATTGAGATCCCACCAACTTTGTTCTTTTTCAGGACTGCTGCAGCTATTCGGGGTCTTTTTTTTATTCCAGATGAATTTTTGGAGGGTTCATTCTAGATCTATGAAGTATGCCGTTGGTATTTTAATGGGAAGTGCGTTGAATTTATAGATTGCTTTGGGTAGTATGGACATTTTAATGATGTTGATTCTACCAATCCATGAACACGGTATGTTCTTCCATCTGTTTATGTCTTCCTCTATATCTTTTTTCAACGTCCTGTAGTTTTCTGAGTAGAGGTCTTTTACCTCTTTAGTTAAGTTTATTCCTAGGTAGCTTAATTTTTTTGGTGCGATGGTAAACGGGATTGTTTTTATAATCTCTCTTTCTGAAAGTTCACTATTGGTGTATAGAAATGCCTCAGATTTCTTGGGGTTAATTTTGTATCCTGCTACATTGCCAAATTCATGTATTAAGTCTAGTAGCTTTTTGATGGAGTCTCTAGGGTTTTGTAGGTATAATATCATGTCATCTGCAAATAAGGACAGTTTTACTTCCTCTTTTCCAATTTGGATGCCTTTTATTTCTTCTTCTTGCCTAATTGCAATGGCTAACACTTCCAGTACTATGTTGAACAGGAGTGGTGAGAGGGGGCATCCCTGTCTTGTTCCTGTTCTTAGGGGAAATATTGACTGGGTTACCAATGAGATCAAAGAAGAAATTAAAAACATCCTGGAAACTAATGACAATAAAAACACAACAATCCAAAACCTATGGGACACAATGAAAGCAGTCCTGAAAGGGAAGTTTATAGCTCTACAGGCCTATCTCAAAAAACAAGAAAAAATGGTAGCAAATCATCTAACTCTACAACTCAAAGATTTAGAAAGAGAGCAACAAGAAAACCCCAGAGTGAGCAGAAGGAAGGAGATAATAAAGATTAGAGCAGAAATAAATGACATAGAGACCAAAAAAACAATACAGAAAATCAATGAAACCAAGAGCTGGTTCTTTGAAAGGATAAACAAGATTGACAAACCTCTAGCCAGACTCACCAAGAAGCAAAGAGAGAGGACCAAAATAAACAAAATCAGAAACGATAGAGGCGAAATAACAACAGACCCCACAGAAATACAAATGATTGTTAAAAAATACTATGGACAGCTCTACTCCAACAAACTAGACAACCTGGAGGAAATGGACAAATTCCTAGAAAAATACAACATTCCAAAACTCAATCAGGAAGAATCTAAAAATCTCAACAGGCCAATAACTATGGAAGAAATTGAAGCAGTCATCAAAAAGCTTCCAGCAAACAAAAGCCCAAGACCAGATGGCTTCACAGGGGAGTTCTACCAAACATTCAAGGAAGAACTAAAACCTATCCTCCACAGACTACTACAAAAAATTCAAGAGGAAGGAACACTTCCAAGCTCATTCTATGAAGCCAGCATCACCCTAATACCAAAACCAGGTAAAGACAACACAATGAAAGAGAATTACAGGCCAATATCCCTCATGAACATAGATGCCAAAATCCTCAACAAAATCTTAGCAAATCGAATCCAGCAGTACATCAGAAAGATCACACACCATGACCAAGTTGGATTTATCCCAGGGATGCAAGGATGGTACAATATCCGCAAATCAATAAACGTGATACATCACATAAACAAATTGAAAGAAAAAAACCACATGGTCATATCAATTGATGCAGAGAGAGCATTTGACAAAATTCAACACCCATTTTTGATAAAAACTCTCAGTAAGGTGGGAGTAGAAGGATCATACTTCAACATAATAAAAGCCATATATGACAGGCCCACAGCCAGCATCATACTCAACGGACAAAAACTAACATCATTTCCGTAGTTGTTTTTACAGATCCATATCACTTATACATCTAGCGCTGCCATTTTTCATTTAAACTGTTTTTCCTATATTAAATTTCATGTTTTTGGAGGGGAAAAAGTCTATACCATATTAGCTTTGTTATTTCTGAATATCTAGCATAGCCTGGCACATAGTAATTACTCTACATTTGGCATTTTCTTTCTATGAATAACTGACAGGTTACAATTTCTAACTTTATTGATACATTTTAAATGATATTTATATGAGTATATTAACTATTTGAAAAACTTTATTTGGTTACCTTAACTTTTAAAAAAATCTTTATTGTATTTTATTTTTTATTATTTGCTTATTGTTATTCTACATCACTTAACTAGTGTAATGTATTATTAGAATAATGAATTTAAAAATTGGAAAGAAAAAAGTTTAAAATCATCATCAAATTTTAATTTCAATTAGTTCAAATGGCTGTGGTACTATATGTGTTAAGAGGTAGTAGGAGTGGTTGTTTGAAAATAGACTATGTTAAGCTTTAAAATTATAGTTAGGAGGGAGTCATTCATTTGATGATAGGTTATCTTTTGCCAAAAACCAGTGAGGTTTTTAAATCCTCTCCCATTGAAGCCACACATGTCATTTGTGAACCACTGGAATGATGACAACATTGCAAACACTGGGCAACAGCCACAATTCCAGCGTGTTCACAGGTATGTAAAAGAGCAAATCTGTAAAGGAAATCACTGAAACAACAATCTTGCACATAATGTAGATTCTATGTCTCAGAGAACCAAATGGCTAACTGCACACATACAGAGATCATTTAATTTATTTATCAATCAGAAACTACTGATTGGGCCTGACCAAGGAGTCATTTTTTTGTGTCTTTGTGGTATTAGAAAGAATGGTAGTTGGGTATCTTCATTTTAGTGAAGTTTTGTAAGTCAAGAAAGACAAATTCCAGAAGACCATTAGAGAGCAAAGACTGAAGGGACATGTGTAGGGGCCTCCCAAAGGAATCCCAACAACAAAAAACCTGGAGCAAATTTTGAGAGCCAACATGCAAAGCCAAATGAAGGTTTGAGAACCAGGAAGAATTAGAATAAAGAGCAGTTGGCCAGATTACAATAACAGGCATCATTGTGGATGAACAAAGTAGAAAGTAGGTCATTGCTATGTACTGGGATTTTGCAATGATTGATAGATCCATTTACAGGAACTAAAATATTTGTAGGGTCATAACATGTGTGTTGAAAGGAAATAACTTCCCTGCCTTGCATTATCATAGGAATAGGAAAGCAACCTCCCTGAGAGTGGATCCTGACCAGAATCAAAACCAAAAAAATCATCTGAAAACTTTCTGTCAAAAACTTTATTAAGTGTATAGCATAGTGATACAAAAATAAAACCCATGGGGCCAGCCTTTACCTGCTTTTGAATTCTGTAATGTTTGTCGAGATATTTACCATTCTAAGTTCTGTTTCCTTTTATACAATTATTAGAGGCCTGGTGCATGAAATTTGTTCAGGGGTTGGGGGAGTCCCTCAGCCCAACCTGCACCCTCTCCAATCCAGGAGCCGTCAGGGGTTGTCCTATTGAAGGCTTAGGCCCACTCCCTGTGGTTCTCAGCTCTCTGCGGGGCCTGGCTGCTTCCCCACTGCCATGGCAACAAAGCCGCCACACCCCGCTGTCCTCTGTCTGCAAGGCCTGGAGACTTCACCTCCATTGTCACGAGAATGAAACTGCCACGTGAATGAAGCCGCCACACCCTGCTGTCCACTGTCCTGGCCGCTATGGGCGCTGCCATCTTTGTGTCAAAGTGATGGTTAATTTGCATATTACCCTTTTATTAGATTAGATTATGTTGCTAATACAATTAGTCTCTGAAAATTAGTTCTAGTTGCAGAATGTAAACTAACTGTGTATCAATGTACATTTATAATTATTCTCATGGTGTCAGTTCAGATATTTACAACTATTTGTTTTTGTTATTTTATAAGTTTTTGAGTTAATAGTATTCTATCAGGTGAAATTAAGGTGAAATATTTTAACTGGGTAAATACAGTCAGTAGTTGCAATCAAATTTCTATACCCACACATGCAAAACCAGGCTAATAATATATTTTACAAAATTATTCCAAACACTGTTCTTGTTTTGAGGTGCCATTCATTACCTTGGGCATTGACCCTCAAATTACTGTACTCTTAATTGATTTAAAATTAAATGTTTCTGTAGTGGTGAAATGTAATTTGAGTTACCTTTCATTACATAGTCAGAGCATATTTAATCCCCATTAAATTGAGTTGCCATTTTACGTGATGGTTCTTTGAATCATATTTACTCAAGGAGGAAGGCTAAATTTTTCTAAGGCCAAGTGTTTTCATGTTAATTAAACTTTTAAATTACAGCATTAGAATCTGTGAGAAAACTGGGATCATGTAGAAGAAGGTCACTAGCAAATATAATGTATGTTCAGACACAAGATTAGCCACATTTTTGGCTTTAAAAAAATGTTGCCAGTCAGGAACTACACTGTTGAACTATTACCCAATATCCAATAAAGTAAGTGGATAATCAAGCAAATTCATGAAGAGTAATGGCATATTGACTAAGCAGTCCTCCAATCTTTCTTTAGATTACACTCAAACTGACATCCTGAAAAATCAATGACAAACTGAGAGTCAAATAAAGGAAATCTTTAGAATGTTTCCATTGATTTTAGAAGGGGCCTGGAGCTTAAATACCATCAGAGGCCTCACTCAGATATTTTGATCCTAACTATTAGAAAAATTGGTCAAAATCTAAGTAAAGGAAAAATAATCCTTTTTGAAATTTATCTTATAAATTTTTAAAATAAATGTATAAATTTATATATAATAAACCCCATTAATCAGCATTCTATTATTTTTCCATGTCAATGTGATATAGTAGAGAATGCACAAAATGTGTTTATTTTATAAACTTTGTTCACCATGCATATATAGTGATATGCATGTATAGTCATATATATAATGTGTGTATATGTGTATGTAAAGAAATAATATGTAAAGAAATATAATTTGGAGTCTTTCTCTATATCATCTCCACTAAGAAAGAGTTCATACACCAGGAAAAAAAATGCATGTATATTGTAGTAGCAGAGAATCTAGCTCTATATATTATATAAAACATATAAATGATTGTATAAAAATATAAATGTTAATTATTAATGTCACAAAAATCTATGCAAACTTTAAGAAATACATACATATATATATATATATATATATATATATATATATATATATATATATATATATTACATACAGACACACATCCTATCTAATAATAGACAAACATGGTAATTAACCATACCTCCGACACGCTTCCCATTGGCTAATCAGGGCGATATACAAATTAACTGCCAACCAAGATGGTAGCTGGCAGCCAGGCAACTGAAGTGAACAGGAGGCTTGCTTGCTCCAGTGATGGAGGAAGCCAAGGTTCCCCGCCTGCCGCTGCTGGGCTCTGAGCTTGCACTCTAAGCAACTATGTAGCAATTATAGAAGCTAAACAAACCCCATGCTTTCAGCCAGCCGGCCGAGCTGGAGTTGCAAGAGTGTTTCAATTATAGAAGCCAAACAAACCCAGATGCCTGATTTCAGCAGTCAAGATCTCAGACCTGCAGCTGAGCCTCAGAGCTAAAGCCAGCTCTCAGTTCCAGTGACAACCATAGAAGGTAAATAAATCCCAGAATAAAAAAAAAAGAAAAAAAGGAGAGGTTAGGAGCTTCAGTCACCCGCCAGCCTGAAAACAGCCCTCAGCCCCCCACCCAGACTGGCCAGGCACCCCAGTGGGGGCCCCCACCCTGAAGGGGGTGTGACCAGCTGCAAACAGCCATCAGCCCCTCACCCAGGCTGGCCAGGCACCAAAGCGGGACCCACACCCTGATCCAGGACACCCTTCAGGACAAACCAGCCACCCCCACCCATGCACCAGGCCTCTATCCTATATAGTAAAAGGGTAATATGCCTCCCAGCACTGGGATCAGAGGAGTAGCGAGGCCTCCTGGCACCGGGATCAGCATGACAGGGGGCAGCGCCCAAACCCCCTGATCGCTCTGCGGCTCTGTGTGTGACAGGGGGCGGGGCCACAACCTCCCTATCCGCCCTGCTCTGTTTGTGACAGGGGAAGGCGCCCCAACCCCCTGATCGGCCCTGCTCTGTGCCTGATAGGGCGGAGCTCCCCAACCCCCTGATCGACCCTGCTCTGTGGGAGACAAGGGGCAGCACCCCAACCCCCCGCCCCATGGGCCCTGCTCTGTGTGTGAGGGGGTGGAGCCGCGACCTCCCCATCGGCCCTGTCCTGAGTGTGACAGGGGGGAGTGCCCCAACCCCCTGATTAGCCCTACTCTGTGTGTGACAGGGAGGAGCTCCCCAGGCCCCTGATTGGCCCTGCTCTGTGTGTTACAGGTGGAAGCACCCCAACCCCCTTATGGGCCCTGCTTTGTCATGACAGGGGGTGGCGCTGCAACCTCCCCATCGAACCAGCTTGAGTGCGACAGGGGACGGCACCCCAACCCCCCAATAGGCCCTACCCTGAGCGTGACTGGGGGTGGCATCGCAACCTCCCGATCCACCCTGCTCTGTGCATGACAGGGGGTGGTGCCCTAACTCCTCAATCGGCCCTACTCTGAGCCCGACCAGGGGCTGCACCTAGGGATTGGGCCTGCCCTCTGCCACCCAGGAACAGGCCTAAGCCAGCAGGTTGTTATCTCCCGAAGGGTCCCAGACTGTGAGAGGGCACAAGTGGGGCTGAGGGATACCCCCCCCCCCCGCCAGTGCACAAATTTTTGTGCACCGGGCCTCTAGTACATATTTAAAAGATTTAACTTTTAAATGAAATTAACAGAATTTGAGTATCATTAAGAATATTTCATTTCACTTAAACTAATAAAAATTATTATGAATAATACATTTTCACTTTTTAAATTTGAAAAGAAGCTTACAAGAATTCTTTCAAATTTTGAGAAAAAATTAAGAAATAAAAGGCAGTAGTCAAAATAAAAATATATAAAAGTTCTGTTTCTTACTACCGAAATGACATAATCTGAGCAGCTTGAGTTCTAAGATGATAAAAGGGGTGACCTCTAGAAGTAGCATCAGAATGGCCAACCTCACTCAGTATTTCACTCCCTTAGAAGCACTGCTTTTTCTAAAGATCTCTCTACTCAGGTCTATGCCAAGTGCAATGATCTAAACTGAACCAGCTATAATAAAAAGGTGGACACATCTACCACCCTACATAAATTATGGATCAAACCTTTTTAACCTTGACAGCCTCCTTCTATTCCAAAGGTCCCTCAAGCTTCTCATGAAAACAAATATCTGCTGATTAGAGAAGATGCATTTTCTTCATTATGTCTTCATGTGATTTTTATTTCACTTTTATTTATATTTATATATTTTTTCTAAACATATTTCTTTATTGATTTCAGAGAGGAAGGTAGAAGGAGAGAGATAGAAACATCAATGATGAGAGAGAATCATTGATCGGTTGCCTCCTACATGCCCCCTACTGCAATCCAGGCATGTGCCCTTGGCCGGAATTGAACCTGGGACCCTTCATTCCACAGGTTGACGCTTTATCCACTGAGCCAAACCAGCTAGAGCTGTTATTTCACTTTTAAAGGAATTCCCCATATTGGTAACTCTTTACAATAGTCCTACTCAGTTGAAATACAGCTCATAATTATAGAGATTCAGATACAACTAGAGTCACAATATTTCTCTCAAAACTTGTGTCAAAGAAAAAATTACACCAATAATGAAGACTATTTAATACTATTACAATAGGGATCATGATTATTGCAGTAGGAAAGAGAACTTGATTAAGTCCTGGGGTGGGGGGGATAGTAGAGATTTTAAGTGACAGGGTGAGCTAGCAAAAAAGTACAGAAGGAAGTCAAGAGGGAAGTTAGTCAATGTGATGAGCCCAACTGTGTTTGCTGATTGGAGCTTCTTGAAGTTAGGCTCCTGCTCTCCTACAGAAATGGGAGATAGGGACTCCATCTTTCTTGATGATTGCATTTCAAATGGATGGTTCCCACATCCTTGAGAAATACATTTCTGGGTTGTAAAACTGGTAAGAGGCTGGGAGAAGATTTACATCTCAAAGGACCAAAGGAAGAACTTACAGTGAAAAGTTTCCTAAAGCATAAAGCAAATGTTCTAACGTAAGGAAGGTCAGGGGCCTGTAGTCAGGAAGAAGCCTGTTTAACCTTTAGTCAAGGTAAATTAAGGCCTTCTTAGTCACTACCTGGGCTTCAGGTAACAATCTCATGAATTTGGGCTGAGAGTTCACATCAAAATTAGAAAGGCTTCCAAGTATACTGTACCTTGAAAGGTAGCATTGTTGCCTTAGCAGAGGTAATACCATGGTGGCTCTAGCCATGGCATAGGTATTGCTCTGAAAAGGCTAAAAAAAATTCAGTATCAAAGAGCAAACTGCAAACCTCCCACATAAAATTAATTATTTTCATTCAACAAATACTTATCCTGTGCTTTTTAGGTGCTAGGGATGCAGATGTGTTCAAGACAGGCAACATTCTTGTCCTCATGGAGTTTCCAAGGTAGATAAATGATGATTTGTTTCTTTTTAACTACTCTAAATCAAGTAATGACTATTGTAGTTTTTTAAAAAAGTTTTTTCAATGATAGTTGACATTCACTATTATATTAGTTTCAGTTGTACAGCATAGTGATTAGATATTTATATGACTTCCCCAATAAGTCTAGTACCCTCCCAACACCATACATATTTATTACAATATTATTGACTATATTCCCTGTGCTGTATTTTACATTCCCATGACTATTTTGTAACTCTCAAATACATTTTTATCTATTTTGTTGCTGATTTGACTTCATATTTTTCTTCCTCCCCCTTAAGCCCCCACAATTTCAGCACACTTGACTTCTCCTTAAGACTTCACTATATCCTTCCTACTTAAGAGTTTATACTCTAGATGTCAAAATACAAATAGAACACATAGCATGAGCACATAATCCTATCTAATAATAGACAAACATGGTAATTAACCATTTCTCCGACACACTTCCCATTGGCTAATCAGGGCGATATGCAAATTAACTGCCAACCAAGATGGTGGCCGGCAGCCAGGCAGCTGAAGCGAACAGGAGGCTTGCTTGCTCCAGTGATGGAGGAAGCCAAGGTTCTCACCTGTGCTGCTGGCCTCTGAGCTGCAGTCTAAGAAACAATTTTTCAAATATAGAAGCTAAACAAAACCCAGAAACCTGCTTTCAGCCGTCAGAGCTGGAGGGAGCAGGACCGAAACAATGTTGCAATTATAGAACCCAAACAAACCCTAGATTCCTGCTTTCAGCAGCCGAGGCCTCAAGCTGGACCCAGCCTCAGAGCTAAAGCCGGCTCTCAGCTCCAGTGACAACCATAGAAGGTAAATAAATCCCAGAATAAAAGAAAAAAAAAAGGAGAGGTTGGGAGCTTCAGTCGCCCGCCAGCCTGAAAACAGCCCTCAGCCCCTCACCCAGACTGGCCAGGCACCCCAGTGGGGACCCCTACCCTGAAGGAGGTACGATCAGCTGCAAACAGCCATCAGCCCATCATCCAGGCTGGCCAGGCACCCAAGTGGGACCCCACCCTGAAGCAACAAGATGGCGGCTAATTTGCATACTGAAGGCGGGCTGCAGCAGGCAAGGCTGTCTGTGGTCTGGGACCGGATCCATGACCCTGCCAGGCGGGGGGCAGTGCTTGAGGCTGTCCATGGGACCAAGACACGGATCTGTGACCCTGCCGGCGGGGCGGCAGCTTGCACAGGGGAGGATCGGCTGGGGTTGGGCAGGGCAGGATGCCTGTCTTCTGCCCAGCCCCAGTCACTCTGGGCAGGTGAGCAGTGCAGAGAGCCTCTGGACAGGGGAGGCAGGCCGGCGGAGGGCGGCCTGTACTCCCCACATGGTGGTGGTGACAGCTGTGAGCGCGCCAAGCAGAGCCTGCAGGCTGAGCTGAAGTAGCGCCTGCAGGCCATCAGCACCCAGGAGTGGGTGCGCAAGTCCCGCCTCCTGGCCCAGAAGGTGCAGGATCACAGGGACAGCCACCATGGCAAGCCAGACTGACATCCTCCTGGCCGCAGCACGGGGGTTTGTGGATCTGCAAAGCCAGAGGCCTCCTGTGTGCACATTCCGCCCTGGCATGCAAACACGCCGCAGCACACTGTCACCCTCCTGCGCCTGCAGTTGCAAACCAAGGCGTGCACAAGTTCCCCCCACCTCTCCACCACACTTCCATCAATCCGGCATGCCTAACACCCCCACAGGATGTGCACACATCCCCTCTGATGCGCTCATGTCCTTTGGAGCGTGTCTGGGTGTTCTGGGTGCTGAGAGTGGATGCCTGTGAGATGACAGTGAGAGGGCGGAGTGGTGATGCCCTGTTACCATGGAGGCCAGAGCAGCTATGAGATAACCTCTGGGGTGTTAATGCAGGTGCTGAGGTGGGAGCAGGTGCAGATAGACACACCTGGTGGGCACAGGTGGCCCTCGCTGAGGTGCCTTCGGTCAGTGTTCAAGATCAAGAACCCAGAGGTGGAGAGGAATTCCGTCCTCTCAGTGAAACAGTGGGATAGTCGGGGCGACTGTAGAGGAGGAATGTGAACTTTAGGTGCCAGCACCCATGAGCGAAGGCTGCCCTGACTGAGCCTCGCTTGCTTGGGGCCTAGTGCACTCCTGCCAGGCAGCGGGTGACAGGATGTGCTTTTCCGAATTAATGAGAGAAAACGTTGATTCTCCTGCTGTCCACGAAGGTGGAACGTGAAGTGGGGAGACATGTGGGGAGTGAGCGAGGTTCCCTGTCTGGGGGTTCCAAATCTGCTGTTGGTTTCTCTCACCGCTGACTAGAGATATACAGGGTTTCCCCCCAAAATGTATACACACTTTGAATACCTACTAATTCCAATGGTTTTAAGCATAAGAAAGAAACAACAATGGAGCTGTGATCTGTTAAATGTGTGGGCACAAACAGGTAGTTGGACATTCCCTGAGGGGTCTCAGATTGGAGAGGGTGAAGGCCAGACTGAGGGGCCCCTTCCCCACCCCCCCCACCCCAGTGCACGAATTTTGTGCACCGGGCTACTAGTTCTAAATAAAATATGTGCCAAAGCTGTAGCTAAATAGTAATGTTCTTTATTAATGTTATTGAACATTGATCCAAACTCCAAGTAAATTTCAGAAAATATCATTATAGGGAAAAGAAGAGAAATATAAATAATAAACAATTAAAATTATATAGGTTACTCAAAGCCATATGGTAAAAGAACAGATAAAAATGTGAAAAATAATTGTAATAGGCAAGTAAATTAAGCAATTCACAGGTCTTTTAAAACTGAAATTTGTTGGTAATTGAGGGTAATTTTGTTTTTAATTTTCTATTAATTAGAAAATTATTGTAATTTGCTCATTCATTTGCAAATTTATGTTTTGTGTTAACACAAACTCTTCTTTAACTTGTAAATGGTGTTAGTGAAACAAAAAATTACAAAAACTTTGTCATTAATGCTATTTATCAAGTAAGTGTAACAGCTGTCAAATATGATGTACTTCAAATGTCACTGAAAACCTAAAAAGAATCGTGACTGTGTAGAGAGCCTGCGATGAGTGACATATCATGCTCAGAAGTTGTTACTACGGCAGCACCATCTGTGAGAAGCTGAGCCTCCCAGACATTAAAGAACATAATCAGCAGCTTATGGAGTAAATGCCACATAAGCTGCTTTCTGAGCAAGCCCCACCTTGACATGGCAATAAAAAAGGAGAATATTGTAATGTAAAACCCTGTATTTATATAGATCATTTCCCTGAAAAGCTCCTAAATCTTCAACAGATTTTTGAGCTCATCAATCCTTAAATTCCAATGAAGTAAGAATTATAGAAGCATGCAATCCTTAAAATAATTATTTAGCGATCCAAGAAAGACAATTTTCTAGAGCCGCCCACACCCTTGGGCTTTGTGAATAATATGTGCTCTTGATAGGCAGATTATTTTTGTTAGAAAAACTCAATCTCTGAGAGTTTGGAAACAGAGTGTGAAGATTTATCCAATTTTACTATATATTTCTGTAAGGTGCCTTGAATCCTTTTCGAACTCTCTGTCATAAATAAAATCAAGATCATGAATGGTACATTGTTGCATTCAGGTAGATTACATGTATAATCAGTAGCATGGGTCCACCAGACACCCTTATTAAGAATAACAGTTTTCCTAAGCATCCAGTTAGTTGATAGGCAATGTTGCTTATTTATCTGATTTGTCCTTTCTATATTCATTTTTCTCTATTGCTAATGTCACTAGCATAGTCGAGGCCTACTCAGCACCCCACAACCAACAATCACAGGCTGCACCATCCACAGAATGCAAGATCCAAGACAGCCAGGATTTCTATCTATTTCCACTAATTAATATCAAAGTATTCAAATAACTCCTGGATTACAATAGAGGTTAAATACATATCTCTCAAATAAATGAGTGGATAAATAAGTGAAAAATACATATAGTTTATCTTGCGAGTCTGCACTCCAGTCTCTACCTAGTTTCTTTATTGTATTCCTATGCACCAGAACCAGTCATTCTTCTTTAAATAATTCTTATTTTATTTCTCTTTATCAGAATGCCCTCCACTTATTTTTTACATTTGGATATCTAATCTAAACTACAAGATGAAAATAACCAAAGTATCCTTCAATAGATGATGGGATACTATGCTGTTGTAAAAAAGAATGAACTCTTACCATTTGCAATAGCATGATGGACGTGGAGAGCATTATGCTAAGTGAAATAAGCCAGTCAGAGAAAGATAAATAACATATGATCTCACTCATTTGTGGAATATAATGAACAACATAAACTGATGAACTACAATAGATCCAGAGACATCAAACAGACCATCCAATCTCAGAAGGAAGGCAGGGGGTGTGGGGAGGGGTTGAGAGATCAACCAAAGGACCTGTATGCATGCATATAAGCATAACCCATGGACACAGACAGTAGGGAGTTGAGGGCATATGCTGGGGGGTGGGAACGACTGGGGAGAGGTCAATGGGGGAAAAAGGAGACATATGTAATACTTTAAACAATAAGGAATTAAATTTTAAAAAAGAAGATATGGTACATATATCTACATATCTATATATATGTATATATACAGATATTTACATATCTATATATGTATATATACACACACACACATATATATATATATATATATATATATATATATATATATATATATACACATATACATAGTGAGAGAGAGAGACATTAGCAACAACATGGATACACCTTGAGAATATCATGCTAAGTGAAATAAGACAGAAAAAGTTAAGAACCATATGATTTCACTCATATGTAGAATATAAAACTGAAAGCAACAAATGAACAATCAAGAAAAACAAACAAAAACTCATAGACACAGACAACAGTGTGGTGATTACTAGAGGGAAGAAGGGTGAGGGATATTAAAGGGTAAATGGTGGTCAAATATATGGTGACAGAAAGTGATTTGACACTGAGTGGTGGTCACACAATGCAATATACAGATGATGTATCATAGAAATGTACACTTAAAACCTATATGATCTTATTAGCCAATGTCACTCTCATAAATTTAATTTTTAAAAAATAGTCACCACTTTTGACTTCAGTGAGGAAAAGAATCATGATTGGTTGGTAATATCTGTCATTGATACAAAATACGGAGTAAGATGCATAGTATATTTACTGATTATGCTATAAGGTACTATATATATGACAAACATATTCATCTAGAAGTGTCACATAATACATCTTTGTCTCAGTCTCTTTTTGCCCAATTATTTTTCTAAGTTTAAGACAAATAGTAAGTTGTCATGCTGTAGTGATGAAATTGCCAATAAAGCCAGCACAATAGGGAAATGCTCACTATAAAATATGAAGCAACCATTGATTTGATATACCAACAGATACATTTGCATTTATCAATCTGACTTTCTAAATTATAGTTTAGCATTTAGTTTGGGTAATTTTCTCCCTTTTCCCTATGACTCCTCTCTAATATACATTAAAGTCTCGTGACACTAGTAAATTAACTTTAGTGTGTCTTCTTTATTAAGTCTATTTTCTTTTTTTGAGAAAGAACAATTTGCATGGAAATTGGTACAATGACAGTGATGTCATCCCATTAATTTTTCACAGCTTGACATCAGTAATGCAAAAACAATAAGCAAAAAAGCTGGCCTAGCAATATTTATTATTTTAAAAATTGGTGAAAAGAAGCAAATGGCTTGTTAACAAGGACATAGCATGCAAACGAACTTTTAGGGATTCCTGTTGACCTGGGTACCCAACTAAATGAGTTGGATAAAAATTAAGAACTGTAGAAAAAACTTAAAGTAGAAAATCTTCCACAAATATTTCCATTTCTTTATTTTTTAATAAGCATAATATTCTTTTATATTAAAAAAGACTGAAATTAGTATAATGATATACCTGCCAAAGGATTTAATCTGTATTTACTATACCAATATCTATTTTTATTTTCTTTTAAAAGCAGGTTAGTAAAATAAACCAGGTAAACTCTTACCCATTTTTAGGTGGAGTGAGTCAGTCGGCTTACTTTCTTACTAGTGATTTTGAAATATGAAAGAAAATAAAGTAAGCTTTCCATAAAGTAAGAAAATATTAAGTGGAATATTGGTTGCTTATTGCATAATACAGAACACTAATTGAAGAATCAGATTATTTGATTTTAATTTCTAGTTTCAATTACCAGTTGTGAAATCTCTGCCAATCATTTAACTTCTTTTGATTTTTTTCTATTGAATTTTCTCCCAGTGTTATTGTGAAGGTTGAAAAATATAATGGATATGAAGACAGATTATAAAGTGAGAAGCACTTACCAGTATAAGAAATCATTATTAGTACTCCATTTCAGTTAAAATTGTGTGGTGAGGAATGGGGGATGGGGGCGGAGAAAAAGGAACATTTTGATATAATGTAGCTCAAAGTAAATCTCAATTACTTTTCTTATTTGGAGGACTAAATAAAACACATTTTCTCCATTATTTTTTAAATATCTGTTTGGTCTGTCAATGAAAACAAGCATTCCATGTAGAAATGGAATCATTTCTACAATTGTCAGAATAATTTATCTGAGTCATTGTAACCTTTTACCATAATTATTTATAATAAACTTTTTTTCCTCCAAGTTGTTTAGTTTTAAAAATTGAAAAAATAGATGCATTGCTGAGTAAAATAAAAATTATATTTTTTTCCTGATTAAAAATCTTAAATATTAATGCGAGTTCACATGTATTAAGATTACAGTTTAGCCCTAACTGGTTTGGCTCAGTGGATGGAGCATCGGCCTGCAGACTGAAAGGTCCCAGGTTCGATTCCGGTCAAGGGCATGTACCTTGTTTGTGGGCACATTCCCAGTAGGGGGTTTGCAGGAGGCAGCTGATCAATGTTGCTCTCTCATCGATGTTTCTAACTCTCTATCTCTCTCCCTTCCTCTCTGTAAAAAATCAATAAAATATATTTTAAAAAGAGATTACATTTTATTTCACCCAAGTATTCTAAAAGTATCAATTATATGATTTTAATGAATTAAATTGAAAGTGTTCTAAACAAGATAATGTTGTCTCTAATTTTAAATGTATATTTTTTTGTTTTAATGAGAAAAATAAAAACAAACCAGAAATCAAATAGTGTTTGCATATGTAGTTGTACATTTTTAATAAAGTGTTGGTGTGTGATATAAAATGATAGAATAAAGTGGATAAGAAGGGAATGAAGTCAAAATGTCCAGAAAAGAGCTTCTGTCTGAGAAAGGCTTGGGTGGGAAAGAGGAATAAGTAAATAAATTTTGTCATTATTTATAGCTTTAATTGATTTCATACTAAAAGTGTGTTATGCAGTGATTGAGCACGTGCACATATATTTTTTACTTTTAATTTTTTATAAAATCTAGAAAGGTAAAAAAATAATCTCCATTAAAAAAAAGACTAATCCAAACATTAGAAAGATTTTTAGGATTTTTCCAAGACCACATAATGCAGACCTGAAATTTTAATCCACCTCTGCTTGTCTTCATATCACACATTTCATCACAGCCTGATGCTTCCTCAAATGATGACTGATTTCTCAGTGGAAAAGGAACATCTTAGAAATTTCAAAAGATGAAAGCAGAATATGATGATGGATTAGATATAGGGAATTAAAAAAATGAAACTAAATTGAATTAAAATCTTTCAAGTTGGCTTAGAAGGAATGGGTGGAACTATGGCAGAAATGGAAGACTTGAAAATTCACAGGACTCCAGTACCAAAGCTTTCCGTAATATTTTGCTGGCAACAATCAATGAATGCTTCTAAGGTTCTATTTTACGTCCTCTTCCTCTAGAGATTCAGGTTCATATGGGAAATCATCTACTACCCAGGCTATTCTGGGAAAAACGTTAAGCAAATATTTTGCAATTGCATAACAAGAATTGACAGTGTTCTTGTGTTTGTACCCCTTTTGCCAATCATTAGATGCTGGCTGCCCTACAAGGGTGTGATCCCAGACAAGGCAGGGGTGGCTCTCTTAGGTAAAGGAAATTTCCTAAAAGGGATAAAAACTGAATTTTTTGCATCTTTAACTCCTGAAGGTGAAACTTGAGTGCACACAGTGTCCACCACAGTTAAAATGCATTACTTAATTTTTAATATTTTATAACTCTTAACAATTGCGATATCCCTCATCATGTATTATCATATTCAATTTTACATAGAAGAACATTTAGGATTCAAGAATCAAAGTTTACTTCATTTGAGCTTTCATAATTAAGTGAAAGTAGGAATATAACATTGGAGAGTTTTAATAAAAAACTGTAGCTCCATTTCAAACATTTCTCTACCTTTTCATGAAGTCTGGGATAGTCTAAGCCTGCTATAATATATCTGTAAGATTTGTGGAGCTCTTAATTAGGAAGGCTGTATTGTAAGTAACATCAGACCCATTCAGTCATGTTGCTTTATAATGGCAAGTCTTGTTGCTTTACAATTGTGGCTGTTTGGTTCTATAGCTATTGCAGTACATCTTGTGATGGTTTACCTATAAATCCTACACTGTGAGAGAAAGCTATGGGATTATAAAACTGGGACGTTAGAAGAGGTTAAACAGAATTTTCCAAGACAGATTCACAATAAAAGAGTAAGTTTCTTAAGTGAATTAAGCATTTCTTTATTTCTCACAGAAACAGACCTGAGGATTAAGGCAATATATTTCTTAGGAAGTTTAAATGAAGCATGTTCTATTAGACCAGTTTTTAATCGTTTAAACCAAATACGTCAACTCTGTCTCTAATTCTCCTACTTGTAACAGGAAGGATTCAATTGGGGAACCAGAAATAATTATAGATTAACAAATAGTGATAGGTATACTTTTTCCTCTGAACTGTCTTTAGACCCAGAGCTACTGGTGATGCCAACATCTGACCTTCTTTTACTACTCAAACTATCATTTCTCCATTTCCAGCTTTGCTTAAAACTTGCTTAAGAACAGTATTGAAACTTTTCTCACCATTCTCCTTTCAACACATCATAAAATCTTTTATCTTCAGATAATTTTAAAATCTTAATAATTTCTTTGAATTATTTATAATAACTATCCACATGATACAGTCTTGAAAAGTAACTCTTTACATGTTGACTGCAATGGTAAAATTCGTTAATAAGGCTTGTGCTTTTTAGCTTACACTGGTACTCACAATACAACATTTTTATAATGTTGAACCAAGAAGAAATGCTCAACAAAAAAATAATTGTTATGAAAATATAAGGTTATATTTTAATTTGAAAAAATGTTAAAACAAATATACTCATAAAACAAGAAGATAATTATTAGGATTATAAATATTTTGTCAAAAAGAATACCAATTGGTATAGGTTCATTCTTTGAGAGAGTAGGAAATATTCAGAGACTGAAAAATCAAAGAAGTCCATGTGAGAAAATCTCCTGAGGCTTGAAATACAGAAAGGATTTGAAGAAGTATGGAAGTCCATGTGGCTTATTTCAGTTGTTAAGGCCCTGGAGGAGAGGTTAGAATTACAACGAAGCATAAAATGTGAGACAACTTGAAAAAGGTATGTAGTTTTGGAGGAAGGGAGAATACAAGATTAGTATGGGATAGTTATAGTTAGTCATGAGTTCATAAGTATTTTACAAAAAAATATTGAAGAGGTGGTACAGAAAAAAAGATAAATATATTTTAAAGATAAAGGATATTTCAAACTTGGGCTTTGGAGAATGACTCCCCTGAGTCACTGTTCTAGTACATCTGCAAATAAAGGGTTTTTCCCGAATCTTCTGAGTACCCTTTGTGTGTTTTCCAGTCACCTAGTAAATTCTGAAACATAATTTGGTTCCCTGACTAAGAAACACCACTGCACGAAAGCAAGCAGCTGGACCCACTTGACCCAGGCCCCGTGATGAAGGGAAAGGCATCACCAGTGGTTGACTGGGTCCCAGTCTTCACCAGGCTTGGATGGATCAGGCCACCCTCCCCACCGGGCTCCAGCGGACTCCAAGGACGACAAGAAATCCCTTCCAGGACTACACGTCTGATCAATAAGTTTCCCTGGGGACACAGTCTGAGTTTAGGCCTGCCTTTAAGGGCAGAAGAGGCGGCTGATCACTGCCTATGCAAAATATTTGCCTCAGTTCAGGGACTTTCCATGGGTGGAAGTCAAACTTGGACTGACTGGTGTGTGAATGTGAGTGTGAGAGCCTGCCTGAAGCAAAAGTTACCTTGTGGTTGTCCTGTGTCTCTGTTCACTGGGAGGGACTATATGGTTTAACTGCAAACATGGGAACCTGCTGTCTTAGAATGTATGCTAAAGAATCTTAAGAAGGGCTCAGATGGCTGCCTGAAATGCCGATGTCTCTCTGTGAAATCAGGAGCCCCCAGCTTATGGCCAAGGATGAGAAACAGAAATTCCAGGCCTGGGAAATACATTCTCCTAAAATAGTCCATTGGGGAGAATGCTGAGATTCTGGGGAGGGGCAGTTCCCAAACCAGGGACAGAAGACATTGCTCTGTGGTGTAAACTTTTAGTGTGCTGTGCATGCCTGTATAAGAGTGTTGCTGATGTTTTGTGTCTCTTTGTTGTTTAAAGATGGGGCAAGTCCCAATTTGGGGAAACCCAGGTATATGTGGTGAGGCTGAACATGAGACAGAGACTATAGGAAAGTCCCAGCAGCTGCCAAGAATTTTTTATCTTGGGGAGCCTTCCTGCTCTCCCTCTCAGGATGTTGGCCACCAGAAACTCTTAGCTAGTGAGATTTCTGTTTGTATGCCTATAATGTAATTTTGGCTTTCTATCTTTAGTTTGCTCTTCCCTGGCTTATGAATATAGGGACAAAAATTACATAAGGAAGTAAGCTATGCAGGCTGGGATGGGCAACAAGGTTAATGTTTCCATGATAATGGCCAGTTCTTGAATGAGGATGGACCACATTTGAAGGGTGACTCCCAGGTCCCGGGGGCATATGACTCCCAGCCAGATTAGTATGTCCTTTCTTTGAGCAGAAAGGACAATCTTGGTTAACAGCATAATTAATATTTCCCATAACTATAACTAGTCCCCAATGTTCTGTTTTCCCCCATAACACTGGGAGGAACAGATCTGTAGAAGTATCCTCTAGCTGTGAGGCAGGGGCACTCCTGTTTTTATAAAGGAAAGTAAAATAAAATGGTACTTTCACATTGAGTTATCCCTGTTACAAAAGTGGTCAAGAAAATGCTTTAGGTAATAATTGGCTTTAAAAACCTCAAAGTTGTTAAGATATAATAAATAGATATAACTAAAATGAAGGATTTATGATAAAGCTTTTCAGTAATAATTATAAATGTTAATAATAAAAGCCCAGTCACTCAAGAGGAGATTTTCTATGCTCTCTGTTGGAAGAGGGGGCCAGTCGTCCTTCTCTCTGTAAAAGTAGAGAAGCCTAAAAGAGAACAAGGGCAGACAGAGAAATGAGATCCCTTGTCCTACCTTCCCCTACCTATGCAACCAGGGGACAATCTGGAGGAACAGCTAAAATGGTGATTACAATCCCAGCCTCCCCCTCATCCAACCAGCCCTGAGGCTTCTGTGCCACCAGAAACCACCTTTTGTAGGTTGTAAAAGGAGTTGGAGAAAAAAAAAAGTTAAAACCTCTGCTGGAAGATCCACGTGGCTTAGTTGACCAGCTAGTCCCATTTTGGGGTCCATAAGTGTATATGTAGACCCGAGTTAATGTCTGTCTTAGGAATATTATTCTCAGTAAAAGAAGGGGAAATGATTTGAAGGTTGGCTATGGTTATCTGGGAAAGGGATCACCCGGTTGGCTCTGGTGTGCTTCCAGCAGATTTAAAATTTCCAAACCTGGGAGCCCCAGTGAAACCTTAACAACAAAACCCATAGCGGACACATGAGAGATCTCTCAGGGAACTAATAATTAAAGGGATTAGGGAAGCAGTTCCCCGGTCTTAGAACCTAAATAAAGCCTTCAGTATTCAGCAAGGCAAAGAAGAAGGGCCTTCCGAATTTTACAAAGACTAAAAGATCAAATTAGAAAGTACTCTGGGGCAGAACCCGAGGACCTGTTGGGCCAAGAAATATTAAAAATTACATTTTGTGCAGGGGAAGGGGGGCTAGAGAACAACCAAAGGACTTGTATGCATGCATATTAGCAGAACCAATGGACACAGACACTAGGGTGCTGGGGTTTTGCCCTGGGTGGGAATGGCTGGGGGGAGGGGGGGGGTCAATCAGGGAAAAATGAGACATGCAAAACTTTAGACAATAAAAAAATTACATGTTGTCACCAATAGTTGCCCTGACATCTCAAGAAAACTGCAAAGTTAGAGAACTGGAAGGATAGAAGTGCAGAAGAGCTGTTAAAAAAGGCTCAGAAGGTCTATGTACATAAAGATGAGAAAGGCAGAAACAGAAAGCTAACATAATGTTCACAACTGTAGAACAAGTGACCCAGGGAAGAGCTGGCCCAGAAGGCCAGAAACAGAAGCCACAGCAGTATCGCCCAGACCTTAGCATGTTATCTCTAAGGAAAAATGTGGCAGTTTTGAATCCAAGCACCTAGAGGTCTGGGAACAGGCTGCAGGGCCTGCTCCCTTTTCCCCCTGCCCTTTTCTCCAGCCTCCTAGACCTATACATAATTTCCCAAAGTCTTTGATAACTTAAAGGCTTTAGAGCATTGCTGGGTTAGGCATCTAAATATTTTGAAATAACAGGATTCTGAAACATTAATTAATCTGAGTTTGCCTCCTCTGGAGAATCTAGAAGATGAAGTTGAATCTGTTAATGAATAAGTCTTGTATTTTATTTGAAATATCTCTTAAAATATAAATGTATTGCTAATCTGAGGAATGTTAATTACTTACATGCCACCCAAAAATTAAGGTTAAGAATTCAAACTAATTGGAAGGAAAGAATGGCTTTGGGGCAATAGAGAAAACATAAGACATGGAAATGCATTTTGAAGGAGAAAGAAGGTGGTTTCTAAAGCTGGTTGTTTCTGAAAGTTATAAGAATATTTCTGAAAGTTGTAAGAATGTCTGTGAAAGTTATAGGAAGTTTGTAGGAAGAAATGTTAAAATTGAATAAAAGACACAGGCCAGTAAGCCAGGACAAGCAGAACAGGGACACTGAGATAATAAAACAGCAGTTTGCAACCATCTAGAAAATCTAGATGCCAAGCAGTTTGGGGCCATCATGCAAATCCTATCTTCCCTAAACCAAGGACCCTTAAAAGTAAATTATTTGCATTTTGCCTCCCTAAACAGAGGGTTAATAGCTTATGTCAATGTACTCAGGGAGACTGATAGCAGAAATCCAATTAGTGTCATCTGCTGTCCACACCCAAGGACAAATGTAGTTAGAAAATAAGCCTTATTTTGGTTAGTTCTTTTCTAGTAAGATGATTATGTTATATTAATCATGTATTTAATAAATAAAAAAGACCATCTTTTAATCATGGGAATTGAAGTTTGTTAGCCTATGTTTGTGTCTAATACACTTTGATATATAATCTTTTGGTAAAATCAAGTTTGACAATCCTGCAAGGGTTTGAATTTTAAGAAACTTTCTCTTGACCTAGAATTGTCTTTAGATCATCCCAATGAGCTCTGAGATGCCTTGAATGTTTGTTTTCTCTCTCATGAAGAAAATTATTATATTGAAGGTACATAGGAACCTTTGTCAAATACAGTTATAACTAATGGTCATTAGTTACTAGAGGCCCAGTTCACGGGTAGGGTCCCTAGGCCTGGCTGGCAATCAGGGCCGATCGGGGCCTTCCCACTGCCAGCCAGGGCCTTCCTTTGTTCTGTGCCACTCCCTGGTGGCCAGCGCACATCATAGCAAGCTATTAAACTCCCAGTCTTCCAGTCGAACTCCCAAGAGGACATTTTGCACATTAGCCTTTTATATATATAGATAATATTATAGAATGCTGGGTTTTACAGAAAGGACAACATTCCATGTCATCTGCATTATAATGAAATCCATAACCGTGTCATTTTAAATTTCCTCTTGTCATTTGGAGACAGTTACTGTTTTGTTATAATGCATTCAGAAAATATTACATCTTCTGAAGAGTCCATCCAAAGGACTGGCAAGGAAAATCAGAAGATCTTAAAGCAAGTTAGTGTATTTTTCTCCTTATATTATCCCTCCAAAATTTGGCAATTCTTAATGAAAGAATCATGGCAATGCATTTCTTTGCATAAATTCAATAATACTGGTTTTCAATGATGATTTTATTGACCAAAAACTTTGACTGGAGTGTCATGTTTTAAAGAGTCCTGTCTGGACTCTGAAGAGTTGAAGCCAATAAGAGTGCCATAGAGAAAGCCTGGTATCTTGCTTGGTAGCCCTGAAAATGGATGGCACTGGAGCATCAGGCCCATACCCTGCCATTGCTGGCTGTTGATCAGAGTAGAAGGGGAGCCTCTGCATCCCTGCTGACCCCCCATGCACTCTAGGCTGTGACAAGTAGGAGGGCTGCTGAGATAGACCTTGAAGTCTAGGGCGCGATACAGGGTGGAGCCACTGCAGGTTCAGATCTTGGTGAGAAATTCGCCTAACCCAGCCGATATTGCAGGAAGGCCTGACAGCAGCTGGATGGCTTGACTTCTCTGTCCTGAGGGGCACATTGAGACTTAATCATGAAATTCTGGCAAAGGCAGTCAGTTACCCTTCTTATTGTGTTGGTGCAAACAAGTAGGCAAAATTGAAACTAGACTTAATGCAATAGATAAATTGGTGTTAATTTGGCTCTTTAATAAAAATAAGGGTGATTTTAAGGAGAAAAATTCTATTTCAATAGGAAATTATTAGGACTTAAATGTTTTATTTTCCCTTCCACCAGACCATTTGTTGTAATTCTTGCTGTTCTAATTGTTCAATAATACTGAATTTTATAATGCAGTTTGTATCCACCAGAAAGAACAACAAAAAATATATATCAAAGGAAAACTCAGAGACTAATGTAGTCCTACCTGGCAGCATGGTGGGGTAGCCATAAACATAAACTCTGGACTACAGTCAAGAGCACAGACTGGAAAACCCAAACAGCCTGGCTTCATGTTCCACGTTGATATCAGTCAGTTGCCTTAAATTCTTGGCCATTTGTCCCTCATCTGTTATTTTGGGACAGTAATAGGAATATCTTCTAGTTTTATTATAATTAGAGAGTAAATAATTACAGAAGACTTAGAACAGTGTTTGGCAAATTAAAAAGTAGGAAAATATAGTGTTATGAAAGAAAGAGTGGTAGATGTCAAATAAGGCTCTAATTTTTTCCCTTTTACTGATCTCTTGATTCTGGGATGCCCATACAGTTTATTTAATCTAATTTGATTTTAGCAAATATGAGTCCAGCAGAGGTCTCAGAAGTTTTTGTTCACTGATGCTTGCTCTTGTGCTGTGCTTGTAACTCAGGGACGACCACAAGGACAAAGTTGAGCTATCCTGCCAGAGTACAAGAGATCACACAGAGTAGAACTAAGGCTACCTGGTTGACAACTTGCCAACCAATAGACACATAACTACAGTCATCTTAGAATATCCAGTCACTAGTCAAGCTTTCAGCTAACCAAGAATGGAAGAGAGAGCTGAGAAGATATTATTTGAGTGGGCCAAGAGAGAATACCTGCCTACACGTACAATTCTCCCATAGAACATGATCTAAGTTATTAAGTGTGGGGACTGTGGGGGGAGGGGGGATTTGATGTGTACAAGCCAAATGATACAAGAAATGGTATCTTAAGCTGGGGTATACCATAACAAAAACCTAAAATATGTAGCATTAACTTTGTGATTGGGTGGCAGGCAAACACTAGAAAAATGGTGAGGAAGATATAAATGAAGGCATAAAATGAAATCTCACACTAGTGAGGGGAAGGAAATTCTCCAGATGATAGCAAAGCAAGCCCAGGATGAGAGCTGTGTCAGAGTTCTAGAGAGCAAACAGGTAAGACTAGAGCAGTATGTCTGAGGGCTCTCAGAGAGCTGCCTTCAGAAAAAAGATAAATAGACCTGATAAATTTTCAAAGTAACTTTCATCTGTTGATTAAAATGGAAATAAATTATTGGAGCTTTTCAAGAATGGATTACAAATAATCAGATATGAAATAATTATGAACAAATAAGAAAGAAGATATTAAATTAAAATTTAAAAGTTGTAGAAGAATTAATAGCATAGTGCTTGGCTCAGCAAGTAAGTAATATTTATATGAATGTAAATAAAAAATAGTAAATTTAATAAAATTTGAGAGATAATTATACTGGCAGGATAGAATATCCTACATATAATACACTGGTATTCTTATTTACCATCATAGAGAGTCAATTGACAATGTCAAAAGTCATGAATGTATACATAAAAGCTCACAGCAAGTTATAATAGCTTGAAATTAATAAGGGAGTAGGGAAAATAACTGATGAAACAAGTAAATTACTGTTTTCCTCTTAGAAATGAGTTAGGGTGAAAGAGCTTTGGGAACTTTTAAACATTATTTTTTTAATTACTTGCATATATTAATTAAATGAGGACACAGAGAGAAGGTAACCATCAGCAAGTCAGGGAGCAGAACAGATGTGCTACTTTGGCATGTGGATTATTTCGAGCCAATTCAGGAAGGGCTTTTTGCTTCTCCCTTAATGCCTCAAAGAATTTGAATAGGGGACCTGCACCAGGAAGAGACGTATTACCAGAAATAACTTTATATACTGTAAGGACTTATTGGCCCTAGCCAGGTAGCTCAGTTGGTTAAAGCGTTGTCCCTGGTAAGCCACGGTTGCGGGTGTGATAGCTGGTCAGGGCACATGCAAGAATCAAACAGTGAATGCATAAATAAGTCAAATTAATGTTTTTCTCTCTTCCTTCTTCTCTCTCTTAAATCAGTTATATTTAAAAGAAAAAAATATATCTCTATAGCATGGCAAATATTTATTCACCAAGCTCTCTCATCTTCTTACAATTTGTCATTCTTTTATTTGAAGATCCAGACCCTTAACCCGTTCTGCTTAGCTCAGGATGGTATATAAGCCTCAAGTAACTAATTGTTGGGGTCACATATTTCTATGAGGCTCTTATATTTAAAATTTTTTCTTCAGTTGATTTGTCTTATGTCAGTTTAATTATTATATCATCCCAAAAGCCAGGAATGGAAAAGTTTTCTGCCTCTACACCAGTAAGAATGTTCTCACTAGAACACTACCATGCTGGGACTGTAATCTCAGACTTTCAGATTCCAGAGCTGTGGGAAATAAATTTCAGTTGTTTTAGCCACCCAATTTATGGTGTCTTTTTATGACATCCAGAGATGACTGAGACAACACACTAGCCTATATTTCCGCCAAGAACAATTTAAAAAGCCAGATAATTTTTTAAAAAAAAATTGGTACCTGAAGGCATTAGAAAGCAGTCAAGGCAATCAGGACTTAAAGGACTGGGGTCTTAGAGAAAAGTAAACTTTATTAAAGGACTGGGGTCTTAGAGAAAAGTAAATTTTATTATGGTGAAGCTGACACTTTCGCCTTCTTTCCTTTCAAAGTATCCCCTAATTTGTAAGAAATAAGGAGAAGAGTATAGAAGAGACAGGGAGTCTGAGAATTTTTAAAGAAGTGGCTTAGAGATTTTGGTACTCTCAAGGGTCCAGAGCATTGCATTTTGGGTTCTTTGGAGAAAGACATTATGACAGAGCTTCAGGTGCAAGATACTTATAAAGATTGATACGTGTGAAAGGAAAGTGGTGGAAGAAGAATATGTCAGAAGAAATACTCAAAATGCATTGAAATCTGAACAAAACATTAGTCAATTTACAAGTTCTAGAGTAAGAAATAACCGTTAGCAGTGTTCTGCCTCAGGCCAAAATAGTTGGATCTCTCCCCTTGTGGTTCTTAGTCAATGGATGTGGGCTGTTCTGGGTAGTATGTAACTTTAGGTGTGGTGATTCTCAGAAGGTATGTCAGACCACTATCTGACATAGCTATGAGATATCTGCTGACAACACTTCTCATGGCAGGGAACCAAGTCCTTCATTGACCATGAAACGCATCTCTCCTTTTTCCATAGTTTAACTTTTGTGCAGTTTATATTTACTTCTCCATAAACATCAAGGAAGCAACTCCTCCTGTGAGCCTGAGGGAAAATTCAGAAATGGGAGTATAGTCAGAAGAACTACAGTCCTTACCCCTTCAGTTGGTGTAGGATCCTCAATTGAATTTCATTACATCCCTACAGTAATTTATAATCTAGGTTTCTCATTAGTGACTTAATGGGTGGTGTTACCCAAACCTGCATCTTGGATGAGACTGACCTCTTCCTGATCACCATGTCCTTTTCAGAATGAAGTGACTGTACCTTTCCATTTAAAACACAATTGAGCTAGGAGGTACCAAGAGGCACCCCAGGAATCATCTGTGTTGCATACATATTCCAACATGTTTCCTCACTCTTGCTCATGATTAAGCTTAATATCACTGTTAAGAAAGTGACTCAGCTTATTGACTGCTGGTCCATGACCAGCAAGGGACCCAAAGTACCAAGGGAGACAGTTTAGTTTAGAATTTAATATTTTTTGTGGTATATCCTGCACCAGGATCTCTAACAGAGGCCAAAGCGTGTCTTCCAGAGTGATGATTCCTCTTTCCACTCTTTTGTCTCAGACATATGTATTTTTCTTACTGGGGACGGAGTCATAAAAGACCTTTGACTCAATACATATACTATACCTTGTAGGAGGGTTCCACATTCTCAAAGAGTATTGCCTCCAATTTAGTACTTCAGTTGTGCTTTCAACAAGCTATTGTGAAATTTTATCAACCCAGAATGATAATCAAATGGTATAATGCATGATTTAACCAGTGCATCCTAAGTAAATAATGGGCCTACACTTTAAAAAAATATATATATATTTTATTTTCCAACTACAGTTGTCATAAAATATTATATTAGTTTCAGGTATACAACATAATGATTACATACTTACTTGACTTCAGAAGTGATCACCTCAATAAATCTAGTACCCACCTGACACAATAGATAGTTATTACAATATTATTGACTATATTCCCTATGCTCTACTGTATATCCCCTTAAATGTTTTTATAACTGAAAACTTATACATCTTAATCCCTTACCCTGTTTACTTATCCTTCTAACTCCCTTCCCATCTTCCAACCATCAAAAAGTCTCCCATATCTGGAATTTGTTTCTGTTTTGTTTGTTCATGTTGTTTGTTGGATTCCACATATAAGTGAAACTGTATGGTATTTGTCTTTCTCTGTCTGGCTTATTCTACTTAGCATAATACTCTCCATGTTCATCCATGTTGGTGCAGATGGCAAGATTTCATTCTATTTTTATGGCTGAGAGATATTCTATTATATATATATATATATATATATATATATATATATATATATATATATATATTATATATAGAGAGAGAGATATTCTATTATATATACCGTCTCTTCTTTATCCATCCATCTATTGATGAATAGTTAGGTTGGTTCCATGTCTTGGGTATTATAAAAGATGCTTCATGAACATAGGGATACATATGTATATAAACAGAAATTTCAAAATAATTTATAGTAAGCTATTGAAGTAGCTGATCCTGAGAATTTTATTGCATGCAAAAACAATCTATAAATATCAATTTTATTTCTATGTACTAGCAACAAACAAAAAATATAATAAGTAGTATGTACCAAATGCCTAGAAATTGAGCTAACAGATAACAGTAGTCTAAGACTTAATGTAATAAAAGATTTCAAAATTTCTATTTATCAATATCCACAATATTATAAAGATGTTAAATTTCCTTAAATTAATATATATTTTCAATGCAAATTCAATCAAAATCTGAGCAATGTTCTCCAAAAGTGGCAGAACAACACTAAATATACAATACCAATGTAAGTAAGACAATGGGGTTATAAGAAAAAAATAAATGAATATAACAAAATAGAGCCCAGAAACAAATTCTATATGTATTTCTTACTATATTTATGACATATATAAAATACTACAATACAGTGACAAAAGGATGGTCATTCTGATGAATGGTGCTGAATTAAATTGGTATCAATGTGAGAAAAAATAATCTTGACCCATATTTCTCCAACCAAACAAATAATTATTACAAATGGGTGAAGCAACTAAAGTTGAAATATAAAACAAATTTTTTTCAAGAAGATAACAATAAAATAATATTGTTTTTATAATTTAAGCTTTGATAAAGATTTTATAATATTAAAATGACAGATTACCAGTATACACTCACCAGAAAAACTACCATTATAAAGAAGACAATAAGAACTAATGTTAAAAAAAAGAATAAGAATAATAAGAAGAAGTAGTGTATTTGTAATTGCTCCAAACACTATTCTACTCAAGTGTCCATCAGCTGTAAAATGAACAAAGCAATTGTGGTGTTTACAAAGTAGAATACTATATTGCAATGAAAATGAATGAACAATTGTTATGGAGTAATATGCAAGAATATCAATTATGGAGGATTGGGGAAAGATATCAGGCAAAAAAGAGCATATATGTAATTCAATTTATGAGGATCAATAAGTGCCAAACTTAACTTATGGTATTAGAGGTCATAATAGTGTTTAACTGTGATAGAAAGTTTTGAAAGTACAGAGGCAAAAGGGAAGTGTCCTAAGTCCATATAATATCCTAGTTTCTTACTCTTATTGGTGGTTTCATAATTTTTTAATTTTGTAAAAAATTATCAGATTGTACACTTATAATTTGTATACTGTTTTTATTAATGCCAACCTTCAATAAAAACAACTTTAAAAAGAAACTAACATAAAAGAGAATTTAGGGCTAGAATTATTAGATTTAAAAATCAATGCTAGCTCAATAAATAAAACTCTAATGCAGTATCTGCTTAATTGACTAAAGCCTTGCAGGAGGAATCAGTAATCAGATTGACCATATTCTTTGACCTTGATGGAGCTGTGCTTTTATAAGGATGGTCATTGTGTGTTTAAGGTGTTTTTTCTCTGCCCTTAATTCTTTCACCATTTACACATAAAGTCTATAAGTTATTCGTGGTGTACTCTTTAAATATAATAATACTCAAATATAATTTCACTCATTTTTTTTCCAGTATCTTTCATGTGAACTTGTTTTCTCACCACTATGATGTTCTTTATCCTGGAGCTGGTTCCAAAGTTGCAATATCTTGATATCCGATTTGTGTTCAGGGTAAAGAAAAAGTTCATCATGCAGAATTTGGGGGTTAGAATATATGCTGCATTTACTAACAGAAACCTGTCTGCTAGAATTTGGAACATAGCTTTGCTAATAATCAAGTATGATTTACATCTTTTGATAGCTATGGTCCATTAAGTCCATATTTCCCTCATAATTTTACTAGATAAAGGAATGACTGGACCATGTCTTAGTCCGTTGTTGAAAATAGTATCTAATAGTGTCATAAGCAATATCCATATTGTAATGGTGAAATCTGGTACTTTGTTTCTTGGATAAAAGTAAAACACATGATGCCTATGATAATACTTACAAGATAACAGAAAAAGTGTCCTAAACCAATATTATTATCCTTCCTAGTAGGTTTTCTTGTGACAAATAATGTTCTACTACTCTTTTTATTAATCAAGGTTGGACCTATAAGCTGGGTATTATAATTATAAATACAATTACACACTTAATAAATAGGTTCCTTAATTCCCTGTGGACATGTCTATGAAATTATAAATAAGAAATGCACCAAACTTCATCTCAAATAATACATTGATTTTCAGTTTTATGTCAGTGCTTTTTAGAAAAATACAAGTTCAGAACAGGAAAGAAACAGAGAAAAAATGTCTTTCTTAGTACTAGAGCTCACCACAGGGTAAAAGCAAAAATATCAGCATTGTGTCGTATTTAAGAACATATCCAGGTCAAAAAATTACAGAGCTCTGTGGAACTGCTTTATGTTACTCCAGCACTACTATTAGTCCACATGATGTGGTTACTGTTTGGCCATTTTCCTGCCTCCCCCCTGGTGGCCTGCTGTTTGAACATGTAATAGCAGTAAGCAAGCATAGCCTGCGAAGGCTAAGTTTAGCCCTGGAAAGATAATATTAGTGGTGTGAGGATTGTGGGCATGTGTGACTCAGGCAGGCAGAAAATGTGTGTAAGTTTTGTCTGTTGCAAGTGCTCATCTTCCACACTTCGAGCTGATTTGTGTTATGTTTGAATGTCAATATGTAAGGTCCAATAAGGCTGTCATTGTTTTCAGCAGTTTGGTCAAGGAGGATCCAAGTTTCCCATATTTCAGAGAGAAAAGCAGCACTCAAATAGAAAAATCACACCAGACTAAATATTATGAGAAATGCAATATGACCAGGCACAATACAATACCACAAGACTGTATACTCTACAGAATAAAAATACTCTGATGCTTTTAATGTCCTTTGCCTCCAGGTTCACTAGCCTGTCCTTTGACCACAAGTTCAAATGTTCCCTTAGAGAGTCAGTGTACATGCTGTTCCACTCGGAATTTTATGGAGTGATGCAATCACCTTCGATGCATGTGCTCCGAATTGGGAGCATGGCACTGGTGCATGATGCAGCCACTGCTCTAGATCCATTAGCCTTTGGAATCACAGCTCTTTACCACCATGGAGCACTGTCCTCCTCCTGACCCAACCTTCCCCTCTGCTCATCACCACACGTTCAACTTACAGTTACATTTCCCTGTGTAAGCTTATTCAGATAGACATGGCAGCTGAATAATTAAATTCTTAAATCCACATATAATTTGTATTCATATGGATATTGTCTCACTCTGTATTTCTTCTTATGTCTCTTGGCAATTCTTTTGAAGGAGGTTCCTTGAAGATACAGGGTTTATTATTATTATTATTATTAATTATTATTATTATTTGAATGTTATTTGAGAGCTGACAAATATAAGTCAATTATTAAAATTAACAAATTCAGGTAAGTACTTCCTTATGTTAACCACTCTCCATTAATACTCAGATATTCCACACAGTGAACAGGTCCTTAGTGTGCAATCCAAGAAGAAAGATTAATTTAAAGTGAACTCTGAGAATCTGTTGAGATGGACTCCCGGGTCAACAGAGGATACAGATTTTATAAATAACTAGAGGTCCGGTACATGACATTGTGCACTGGGGGTATGGTGGGGGGGTGGTTTCTCTCAGCTCGGCCTGTGCCCTCTCACAGTCCGGGACCCCTCAGAGGATGTCTGACTGCCAGCTTAAGGCTGCTCCCCTATGAGCAGACATCCCCCGAGGGGTCCTTAGCACTACCACAGAGGAAGGAGAGGCTCCCTGCACTCGCCAGCCATGAGCCCAGCTTCTGGCTGAGTGGTGCTCCCCCTGTGGGAGTTCACTGACCACCAGGGGACAGCTCCTGTGTTGAGCATTGGCCACTTGGTGGTCAGTGTGAGTCATAGTGACCGGTCGTTCTGCCGTTCGGTTGATTGGCATATTAGCTTTTTATTATATAGGATAAGAGCCTACCAGCCATTTGATGATAAGGGCTCCACACATACTCTGTATACCCAGGAGAACCTCAGACTGAATTCTCAGCTTCCCACACAATGCCCCCTTTTATCATGCTGTCCGAGTCAACCACTGCAGGGTTTTCTCTTTTTCTCAACAGACTGAGACCTGTCCCATCCAATCAACACTACACAACTTGTAGATCTCATTTACGTAAAATGAACCTAATTGGAAACCTGGGCAGGAGCTCTTGCTATAAAAAGTGGGCTCCCTGCCCTAGCCAGTTTGGCTCAGTGGGAAGAGTGTCAGCCTTCAGATGGAAGGGTCCCACGTTCGATTCGGTCAAGGGCACATGCCTGGGTTGTGGGCTCAATCCTCAGTGTGGTGTGTGCAGGAGGCAGCTGATCAATGATTCTCTTTCATCATTAATGTTTCTATCTCTCCTTCTCCCTCCCTCTCTGAAATCAATAAAAATATATTTTTTTAAAAAGCGGGCTCTCCTCTGTTGGTGGAACACAATTTAGGTTGCTACCTGAATCTGTGTCTCCCAGATTGCAGCTCCCTTTGCTCAAATAAATGCGTATTAATCCTTATTACACTCTAAAATTAATTTTGGTTTACATTAGCCTGGATGTTAACTGAGGAAAGAAAAAAGCTTAAAACTCCAGTAGCCAAAGTCCTTAGAACAGTTCCTATCTTTATCCACTAACTGCAGATGATTCATAGACTCCAGTGAAATTTCTATTAGTACCTTTAAAATGTTGAGGAAGATACTGTTGTAGATTTCTCCTGACTGTGTGAATGAAATCTATGACATTATACTAATCCTGACACTATGCTACACAAACTTAAACCACTGGCATAAGGTTAATGCCTATGGACTTTCCTATATTTTTCCTATTTGTTTATTTTATAATGCAATATTGTGATTTATAAGAAACATATATTTGAACATTCAGATGACCAAAATACATTTCTCATGCACAATTGTTCTTCATCCATCATTTCTAGTTCACAGTCCCCCAAACCATTGGAATTTCCAAAGAGAAAAATCTTGGAATTTCCTGGGAGCATCTTATATCATAATATTTAGTCTCGTGTCCTTAGTCTGAAATCACTTCAGAGCCATAAAAGGTGAAACTAATGTTGCTACTCATAACAAGCATTTGTTGCCACACTGAACTTAGGTTAATGAGTTAATTTTTTTTAAAAGGGCAGGCCGGAATTCTTTTTTTTTTAATTTTTTTAATATATTTTATTGATATTTTACAAAGAGGGAGGGAGAGGGATAGAGAGCTAGAAACATTGATGAGAGAGAAACATCAATCAGCTGTCTCCTGCACACTCCCTACTGGGGATGTGCCCACAACCAAGGTACATGCCTTTGACTGAAATCAAACCTAGGACCCTTGAGTCCGCAGGCTGACGCTTTATTCACTGAGCCAAACTGGTTAGGGCATGAGTTAAATTTTGGAAAGCACCTATGGTTGGGGAACAAAGATAAATATAATATAATTACTGCAAAAAGTAGAGGGCCTGGAGATTGAATCAAGCACCAATGATTTAATCACACACGCCTATGCAACGAAACCTCCATAAAAATTCAAAAGGAGAAGGTGTGTGGTGTTTACAGGTTGGAGAGGCAAAATCTTCCTTGTGCCACTATTCCAGCTCCCAAACTCCACAAGGACAGAAACTTGTTCGTTCTGGACCTTACACTTCATATCTCTTCATCCAGCTATTGATTCCTGTCCTTTAACTTCCTTTGAAATAAACCTGTAATCTAGTGGTAAATGGGGTTCTTGAGTTCTGTGAGCTTATCTAGCAAGTTAATCCAACCCAACGAGGGGGTAGTGGGAACTTCTGAACTAGAAACAATTGATCAGAAGTACAGGTAACAAACTGGGCTTGTTATTGGTGTCTGAAGTGGAGACAATTTTATGGGACTGAGCTCTCTATTGTGGAATTTGATTGTATTACCAGGTAAAGAGTGGGAATTTAGTTGAGTTATAGGACACCCAACTGGTGTTCTGAGCATTGCTTGGTGGTGTATGTATGTACCAGGAATGGTTATTCACACTGTGGAACTGCTGACTAGAGCCGCTAATACATAGTAACATATTCCACCCTCTTGCTCTTTAATTGTCCCACCTACAGTAATGAAGGCATTGTGTTGTATGGTAAATAATATCAAATATAATGTAAACCTTGGTTTGAAGTTATAGCACTTATTATTTAAAATCTGCTTATTTTCACTGAAAAGTAGTCCACCTATAAAATAGAAGGGTAGCATTTGTTCTGTTGAAAACTTGGCATTTATGATGATCAGATGAGATGAAACAATTTACTGATGAGTACATTTAAAATTTAAAAATTTTGTCCAACATGTAATGAAATGTTAATATTGTACTTAATCACTAGTTCTTGGAATAACAACTTGAAATATAACAAAGAAATATAACTATAGGCCAAATAATAAAGGTATCAGAAAATAAAATGATATGATGATTTAAAAAAATCTTAATAAAATAAGAAATGCCTAAAGAGCAATGAGCTTTGCAGTATACATATCATTAATAGGAAGATAGTGATATTAGTGACATAAATGAACTCTAGGTCACTTAAGCCAAAGGGGATTTTGATAAGGCCTGGGAGGAAGTTTTGGGAAGTTGGCAGAGTCAAAGGACCTGGGAGTCCAATTGTGGGACTGTTGAAATTCAGAAAGTGCCTTAGAGCTAAGAAGCAGAAAGCAGGGAGCATGCAACCACCGGCAGCAGGAACGGCTGTCAGCCTACCCTGACCAGTTAGGCTCTGCTTCTGTCATCGCCTCTTCCCCTGCAGTTGGTACCAACAGATAAGGACTGACTGTTATCAACTGATCACAAGTAAGCCATGGGCTCTCTCAAGTCTTGGATGGAAAAAGGACCTTACTCACCAGGCTTCTACTGTGAAGGTGGGCAGTGATTGTAGGAAGATGGAAAATACCCTTCTATCAAGACTACCCTCAGTGGAAGAGAGGCAATTTCCTTTAAGGAAATGGTTTGCTGCTAGGAGAGAAGATCCGTGCTAGGAAGCCTAAGGCTAATGACTTTAGAAAGTCAGTATTTCCTCCAGCCTGCATGTGGGGGAGAATTTTCTATTTCAGGGATGTTGTAACTCGAAAGTCATTACTAAGAATTCTATGTGAGTATTCCAGCTGCAATGAAGAGTTTGAAGTTTATTTATTCTTTCTGTATGCCCCCCCCCCAGTAATTAATTAGTAAGAATAAACTAAGCATGTTCTCATCTAAATGATGAATAGCTTACCTACTGCTTATCAGCTAAAAACAGATTGTGGAAAATGTTCAAGAAACTTTGAAAATTTATTTTATTTTCAAAATAAGAGAATCTCAGTTCCTGTATTTGACTTATTAGAAAACTAATCACATCAAATATTCTCTATTGGTTTCACAATTATATGTACTACCATTTCCTCTTTTTCTTTTGGTCATGAAAAGAATATTAGCTTCCTGATATTTTCAGTGGCTTTTTTACTTTGACCATTTCTTTGGACAGTAAAATAACTGGATGTCTAAATGAAAATGTTGACTGTTATCTTTTATTTGTTGGGTGAAGATGGAAATAGAGATAGGGTCAGTTACAATTAAAGCAATGTTATTTTCAAGATTAATGTATTAAATAAAGGCAATATAACAAATAAAAAATGTTATTTTTAATTACACTAACTGATTATAACAGAAACTGTCTGAAAATATGGGTATTGTCAAAAATGCTGATTAATTAATTAACAGTGACAGTGTATCCAGGGGAAGTGACTCAGAAACAACATATATTAGGAAGATTAAAGTGAGTCATATAGAATTAAAATGTTCTATGCAAATCCATATCCAAGTTGATGAAAGACTAAGTGATTTAGAAGTGTTTCAAAGTCTCAACACTTTAAATTTAGCAATAATGAGAATTACTGATTCCATGAGATGACTGGTTTTCTTCAAACTGCAAGCCTTTATCCAGTGAAAAATAAGATCCCAAAATTTCAGTTGGAAGTTGTTAGTGTCATTTTGCAAACCTTTCAAGAATTTGGAAAAAACAAGTACCCCCTACTTTGGCTTCCTGCTTTTAAATCTGTTCTTAGGGCTGTTTTCCAATCTTTTAACAACCAAAAAAGTATTGGTTCCTCAAGTAATGTGTTTAGCAAGTAAGATTGTCTTTTTTTTTTTTTTTTTTTGCATTGGTGCCAGAAGATTCTTAGGTTGATGAAGACAGTTTATGATATGAATTGTTAATGTGTTAATTAGGGAAGAATTTCATTCTTACCACTATTAGTCTAGTCTGTTCAAAAATCAGTATGCTTTTAAAACACTTCAGTGTTTTTTACAGTAACTTCTTCACATTTTACATATTATAATGCCGCATATATTACATGTTGTCTTATTGAATTGTGAGAAAAGTTCATCTGTTATTAGTGTTTACAGGAATACTCATTTATCATGTTATTCTGTCATAAAAACTCATGGAATAAAGATAATTTGTTTTGTATTATGAGAATAATTTGTGTGGTTTGGAAAATAACTGCTTTGTTTGTCTGTAATGCAAAACAAGAAATAATTGATGACATATCACCAATTTAAAAAACAATCATAAAATAATCAAATTAAGAAGAGCCAGAAAACAATAAAAATATACATAGAAATCATTACTTATAAATATGCTACATTCATTAGTGAGCAAAAAAATACTATGCAAAATAAAAAATGAGAGTTGGTGATAGCAAAAGTATAAAAAATCTTATATACATAGATTTTAAAAAATATAGTTAGTGTATTGTGAAATTTGAATGTTAAAATTTTATTTTGAATTTCAGGATACTGGGAATACTTTTTAATGAAAGGGCTATTGGCTAAAGTGCTATGTTATATTTTCAATTTTATTATTACACTATTTTTCTATGTTCTATTTTATTATATTGTTTTATCATATTAGATTAAAATAATTTTAAAAATAAAATGTGCCAGGGAAAAATATAATAGTTATTCCATATATGTTTCTATTTCTCTGAAAAGAACTTAATTTTTTTTTTCTTGAAACTGGCATTCTTTCATATCTCTTACAGAACATATTTTAATTTTTCTAAAATCTTTGATTATTTGATAATGAATCCAAGAGCTTAGGCAGAAGTTTCTGCATCATCTTAATTCCATCTGCTCTTGTTCCTACCATATTTGGCAAGATTGCTTTTAATACTCATTTTAACTAACATTCAATCATTAATACTTTACTATAACTTTTGATATTTTGATCATCTAGCTTCTAAAGGAAACATTTTATTTCACACGTTAAAAAGGTAACTTAATTTTTCCTCTCATAATTACTTATGACTTTTTAAAAGGAATTTGTGTGTGTGTGTGTGTGTGTGTGTGTGTGTGTGTGTGTGTGTGTTGTATTTCTGCCAAGCCTTTTGTATTCTCATTTTAGGAATCAAAAACCTTACAAATTGCTGATGTGAATGTAATAGATCACTGTCTATGCCAGCAGGGTTAAAATCTTTTTCCTGCTAAGTCATTAATCCTCTTTCATAAGATCTAGGTTTTGTGATACTGAAGAACAGTTCTTCATAAAGAAATATATTTTATTTCCCAATCATAACTGAAGGTTAGCCTCATTAAAGTATGGGGAAAAAAGCACCCAGACTCCATCTTGACACTGGGTCAACTATTGTAGCTCATTTTCTGGAACACTTCCCATCTAAGCAATTTGTCTTTTTCTCACTACAATGTTCTGAAAAGGCTACTATAGACTGGAATATTTGATCATTCAAAAACAAAAATGAGTATTTTTCTTTCTTCATCTACTCGAAAAATCTACCAGCTTTGAGTTCAAAAATTAAATAAAAAAGAATGAGGTTTTATTTTCTATTGTTTTTTAATTGTTTCTAAATCTCTTAAAATGACAGCCAATAGAGCATGGATTTACTGTGCTGTTCTTTAAGCAGCTTTTAGGGTCATTGTCTTTATGCCAGGTCCTGGTATTTCAGTAACGCTGTTAGAACATCACTCAATACTTATGAAATACTTACATTTCATTTAAAATTTCATTTTATATGTTCATATTAACATTTCATGTGTTCGGGATGAGGATAATTGTTTAAATGTTATCAGAATTTGCCCTTAGTCACCATCAAACCACTTATAATAAGTTAGGCAGTTTCATGAATGAATATATTGGTGGATCATCCTAAAAAAATTAACTGTGGATCAAGCATTAAAAAAAAAATAACAGGTACCCTGGCCGGTGTGGCTCAGTCGGTTGGAGTGTCAGCCCATTCACCTGAGGACTGCGGGCTCCATTCCCGGTCAGGGTACATATCTAGGTTGTGGGTTTGATCCCCAGTTGAGGCATGTGCAGGAGGCAACTGGTTGATGTTTCTCTCTTACATCAGATGTTTCTTCCTCTCCCTTTCCCTCCCTCTCTCTCTCAAACCAACTACATTTTTTTTTAAATAATGTGCATTTGTTATATGTGGGGTATACTCTGTATTCCCACCTGTTGTTGGTGGAAGTGGGCTTCTTGGGGCGCTGCAGGAATAATTTCCTGAGGCCCCCACGGGAGGATGAGATATTGTGGAACGCTTTATTAATGAGGTAACATTAAGTGAATTCCTCTTCAGGGTCCCATCTCCCTCCTTCCTGCTTTGGAAAAAGTCCCATTTTGTCTTCAGCAGGGCTAAGATCAAAGCCAATTGCCCAGAGTCGCTGCTCCACATTTGCATTGTGTTGTGTTCCCAGCCGCAGTCCATTGCTTGCAGGGTCTGCATGGCCATTGGCGCATGCTGTAGAGGAAGGACCGGGCAAGTGCAAGGAAGCAGGAGTAAAGTAAGAAAAACAAGAGATAGAGAATTCCTTTGTGTTAAGGATTTTACCCTTCCAAGATTGTGCATGTTTGCAGCAGCTCCACTCTGTAGCCAATTATCTTTGTTCTCAGGTTAGAATGACAGGCAAGCACCTTCCCTATGTCACCCCATCTTCACTGTGCATGGGCTCCTTTGTTAGACCCCTTATCCCAGTGATTGGCAGGGAATGGATGGGTGGTTCCCTGTGAAGTGTGAAGTTGCAGCTTCCTAGTGAAGCTGCCTTGATGATCATGCTTATAATGCCTGGCCTCCCATTGCTCCTTTCCTATTATTAATATCAATAACTAGCTAGTTATGACAGTAACACATTAGCTATACAGATTTTAAAATTTAAATTTTTTAAATCAAAACTGTTATATGGATTATTTTTAAACAAATGTGTCATGAATTATTGTTTATACATAATTTTTTACAATTGGAATTTTTAATGTGTGAAAATATTTTCAATAAAAGAAAATCAAGTACATTATTTGAAAAAATCTATTAATTGAAGATACTGAATTATTACATTACAGGAGCTCCCAGTTGGTACTATATAGATGTAAATACAGAATTATATTCTTGCTTGATGACTCATTTAATAATATGTTTTTTTTTAAAAAAAGGATGCCCAGCCGGCATGGTTCAGTGGTCTCTCTTACATCTATGTTTCTCTCTTTCCCTTCCTCACTTCTACTCTCTCTGAAAAGCAATGGAAAAAAATAGCCTCAGGTGAGGATTAACAGCAAAAATAAAATAAAATAAAATAATAAAATAAAATAAAATGACAAATGTTACATAAATGTGTGACCATGTGATTATATTGTAGATCCACCCTTAATATCTCTACCAGGGCCTTGAACAAGGGCATATGGTTTCCTTTAAGTTAAAGAATTATTCAATCCTTTATAGTATTTTATGTTATGCTAGAGTGGTTCTCAACCTTCCTAATGCCAAGACCCTTTAATACAGTTCCTCATGTTGTGGTGACCCGCAACCATAAAATTATTTTTGTTGCTACTTCATAACTGTAATTTTGCTACTGTTATGAATTATAATGTAAATATCTGATATGCAGCTTGGTGCACAGATTTGTGCACCGGTGGAGTCCTGCAGAGTAGTCTTTGGGGATTGAGCTGAAACCAGAATCCAACATCCCCTGAGGGATGTAGTAGTGCATGAAGGGGCAGGTGGCCGGGGGAAGAGCCACTCCCGCTTATCCTGGCCCTGCTCATCTGCGTCAGCTGAGTGTCTTCCCCCATCTTTTACCACCACCCCTCACATCTCCTGGTTTGCTGCACCCAGCTATGGAGAAGTGGGTCCCTAGGGTGGAGCTCCCAAACCTCACTAGGGGTGCAGATCGAGGCTTGGAGAACTGGGATGAGTGCCCAAGGGGCACTTGGGGCAGACCAGGGAGTCGTTGTAGTTGTGCGGCGAGGCCACCCACTTTGTGCACCGTCCTGCAAGTCCTGGGGTGGCTCCGGTCCTATAGGAGGAAGCAGGAGCTAGGGATGGAGTCCATGATCTCTTTTTTTCCCTCCCTCCGTCCCTCAGTCCAGGCTGCCTGATTTGGACGCAGCTGGATGGGTTGATGGGGGCCGGGGCGCTGTGCCTCCAGAGCAGTGCCTAGGGAGTGGTGGTTTTGGGCTGATGGCCCGGCCTCCCAATGCAAACTGCAGCTCAGCCCCACCGGCTTGCGATCTTTCATAGACTCAATCGCCTGCTTCTCTTTTCATCTGTCCAAGTTCACTGCCCCCTGATGGTCAGTGTGCATCATAGTGACCGGATGACTGGATATATATATATAATCTTCTTTTGAGTATGTTCTATACCAATTTGAGAAAAAAAATGTCTTCTTAATTTTTTTCTCCTCTCTCTTTTCTTTCTGAGCTTCAGCCTGGTTTTTGTATATTTTTTGGGACATGACTAACTCAGTAACAAAGTTTTTGACATTTAGAGGCATCTTATAATAGCATTTCCAATAAATTTAATTTTCAAAATCTGTGACAAGTTGTTAGTTTGAAATAATTCAAGCAGCTTGTTTTTCTATTACGTTGAGTGGAATTCCTCTTAGAGTATATTACATTGCATTCTATTTTGCCAACCAAAGACAAGGAATAAATATCTTTGGATCCATGAGGACAGGAGCCTTTTTCAAACCCAGGATAGTAAGGTAAATTTCACTAATGTACTGGGGAATATTTCAAACTTGGGGAAAAATTGTAAAAACAACAACAGAACATAGATATCTAACATTTTATTTGCTTGGAAAAATGTTACAAAAATACCTGTAGAGTCAATTCTCATAGCTCCGCAGACATGGAAGGTGCTCAGTAAATGTTTTGATTGTTAGTCTAAAAAGTCTATAATCAAAGACAGAAGCAATACCATTCTGTCTTTTATCACAAGGCAGTGAGGCCCTTTTTTGCCCTCAAGTTGATGATTCTGGCTTTCTCTTCATGCTCCCTGGAGTGAGTCAGCATTAAGGTTGATTAAGCCAGTTGTTAAAATTGAACTGCATTTGTCAAAATAAATGAACTAAGTACCACTGAAATAATCTGAGAGGACTTTTTCTTATTCTTTTTGTTTTCTTACTTTTTTTTGTAGCTATTCCCAAAGAAGTGACATTTGTAAGCCTCAGTGAATACATCCATAACTAATAATTATACTGATGGTGATAAACTGAGAGGAAGTAATAATAATTTATCATATAAGAACCTATAATATATGTGCTAGTTATTTTGCCCATATTATGAACACATAAATTCTTTCTACTACAAAGAATATTTTTATATAAATTTTATATTGGAAATAAGTGGATATCTCAGAATAGACACAAGTATCTTACTTTGGGGAGATGGAAGAGCATGGTGAAAAAATTTCAGGATGGAGGCAACACCGTCTACTCTGAGATAAATGTAATAGTTATCTTAAGGGGCACAGTGCAGAAGAGTGAAGACTTGTATACTATGACTATTGACACTAACAAGGTCTACACATTTGTGGAGGCATTTAAAATCTCTAGGCCACAGTCTTTTCACTTATAAAATGCAAGCAATAATCATTTTCATTACACAGCATTTAATAACCGTAAATTAGTTATTCCTTTATTTATAATTAAATTATTTATCAGAGACTATTCTGGGTACAATTCTACCCCCATGGAGCTTGGCATCTGGTAGCAGGATGGTCATTTAAGCACATAAACACCTACATTCCTGTGTGATTACAATTAGAGTAACTGTGGTTAAAGAGAAATACATTGGGATTAGAGAGCACGTAATATAGAGACTTAGTCTTATCTGGGAAGGCAAAGAAGTTTCTGAGATGGTAGTAATAGTGGAGGATGTGTATGGGTTAGCTGGTGAAGGGAGCTCAGGGATAAAATTGTAGGCAGAGATAATATGAAGGGTCCTTGCCTAGCGGAAGCATGATTTATTTAAGAAACTGAAGGAAGGCTATGAAGATCCTGGGAAAAATGGTGCAGCTATCCAATAAGTAAATAAATGATAAAAAATAAAAACAGAAAATCCATCACTAGTGCCTGAAAATATTTTTAATCCTTCCTCATCATCTGCTTAATAAGTACGCTCAGTGTTGCTGCTCCTGCGGAAGACTTAGTCTGTCCTTGTTAATAATTACTATTCCATGTTTAATGTTCTACCTTTAAACTTGACAGGACAGCATACAAAGTTTATGTGGCTCATCTGAGTTTTCTAATCTTTGAATTCTTTAAACAGTTTCTCTGAAAATGAAAGGATACCAATAAATGAATCCTCAGTATCTGAATAATGTATTGGCCCATAGAATAGTGAACATGACTCTGTCTATTGATTCTCAAGGAAAAGGACATAATGGAAGAAGCGAGTGTTTTCTTCATTGAGTTCATTAAATGTTCCTTTAAAATTAATTTTGCAATTATTTTCTGAGAAGAAGTATATTACTAGCTTTGCTTAATTGCTAGGGATTGTCACTTTTAATCAATGGGCAAGTTATTTTTTTTCCAATTAGCAATTTAAACTTTAAGTAATAAAATGCATTTTAAATCTTTTTATTGTATGTTTCCTTAAGACTTTATTTTTCTTCACAAACCACAGATATCACTAAGAGAAGGCAGAAATATTTCATCATTCATAAAGATACTTTTTTATTTTTTAAATAACAGTTAACTTTTATTAGCATTTCTATGTGCTGTTATTCTGCCTAAGCACTTTATACACAGCATATCATCTAACCTTTCCCAAAACTCTTCAACAAATATTCAATGAATGCCTAGACAAGATACTGTTCTGGGCACTAAAACCATTATTAATAAACCACCAACAGCAACAAAAAATAACTCACATAGTTTATATATTAAATGAGAACTACTATTACCCATATTCTTCAGAGTGATAAACAACAGACCAACAGAGATAAGGTGCTCACAAGGCAATTAGTGAATGAGCCAAAGACGAAATCAAGACCTGTCTTAGCTTAAAAGTTGTTGCACTTTACTATTTCTCACCATGTTAAACCTGGTGTAAAGTATACATCCGATTAATCTTGATTCCTTTTATTTAATTACTAAAGGCCTCATGCACGAAATTAATGCAAGAGTAGGCCTTCCTTCCCCTGGCTGCTGGCACCGGCTTCCTCTGGCAGCCAGGACATGGGCTTCCCTTGCAGCCCCGGCTTCATCCAGAAGGTCGTCTGGTCTAATTAGCATATTGTACTTTTATTATATAGGATTTATTTTGTGTTTTAAATTTAAAACAGCAAATTTATTTTTTATATTATCCAGTCATTGTGGCATTTTTAAAAATAAAAACTATGTCTTATTAAGTTTGTATCTTCAAAGTCTGGACAAAGACCTGGTACATGGTAGAAGTTCAAAAAAATGTTTACTGAACTTTGGTGTTTGCCTTGAATGCAACCAAAAGCTTAGAGAGGTAAGAGGGCATCCACAATTGTGCAACTAGATGTCTATAATCATCTTTTGTGATTGTGTTACATCTTCCATGAGCACTTTTTGCCCACTTGCTGTTATCTCAAAGCTTCCTTCTTTGTTTCTTGGGCTCTTCAGGCCCCTATTTTTGTCTTTTTGACTACATTCATCGCTACCTCTAATATGGAGCTCTCTCATGTGCTTTCAGTCCTCTTTATCCTTGTACTTCTAACTACCACCTGTCAGCTACCCAACCTCTTCCTGTTACACTCTCCACACTGCACAATAGCTACTTAAAAGTCAACAACAGTAGAAACATAAATTTTAATTTTATTAAATGCATCTCTAAAGAGTTAATAAAGGTAGAGCCTGAGCTCTATAGTACTTCACTCATCTTTTTCATCTGTTCCTTATCATGTTTTCTTGTTTAGAAACAATTTATATATATATCCTATCTAATAATGGACAAATATGGTAATTAACCGTACCTCCAACACTCTTCCCATTGGCTAATCAGGGCGATATGCAAATTAACTGCCAACCAAGATGGCAGCCGGCAGTCAGGCAGCTGAAGTGAACAGGAGGCTTGCTTGCTCCAGTGAAGGAGGAAGCCAAGGCTCCCTGCCTGCTGCTGCTGGCCTCTGAGCTTGCACTCTAAGGAACAATGTTGCAATTATAGAAGTTAAACAAACCCCATGCTTTCAGCCAGCAGGCTGAGCTGGAGTTGCAACAGTGTTTCAATTATAGAACCCAAACAAACCCAGATACCTGATTTCAGCAGCTGAGGTCTCAGAGCTTGAGCCAAGCCTCAGAGCTAAAGCTGGCTCTCACTTCCAGTGACAGCCGTAGAAGGTAAATAAACCCCAGAATAAAAAAAGAAAAAAAGAAAAAAGGAGAGGTTGGGAGCTTCAGTCACCCACCAGCCTGAAAACGGCCCACAGCCCCTCACCCAGACTGGCCAGGCACCCCAGTGGGGACCCCCACCCTGAAAGGGGTGTGACCAGCTGCAAACAGCCATCATCCCCTCATCCAGGCTGGCCAGGCACCCAAGCGGGACCCCCACCCTGATCCAGGACACCCTTCATGGCAAACCAGCTGGCCCCCACCCGTGCACCAGGCCTCTATCCTATATAGTAAAAGGGTAATATGCCTCCCAGCACCAGGATCAGCGGAGCTGCAAGGCCTCCCAAACATGGGATCAGCGGAGCCACGAGGCCTCCTGGCACCAGGATCAGTGGAGCCTCCCAACACCAGGATCAGCTGAGCAGTGAGGCCTCCCAGCACCAGGATCAGCGGAGCAGCGAGGCCTCCTAGCACTGGGATCAGCAGAGCCGTGAGGCCTCCTAGCACTGGGATCAGCGGAGCCGTGAGGCCTCCTGGCCCCTGGAGCAGCATGACAGGGGCAGCGCCCAAACCCCCTGATCGGCCCTGCTCTGTGCCTAATAGGGGAGAGCTTCCCAACCCCCTGATCAGCCCTGCTCTGTGTATGACAGGGTGCGGTGCCCCAACCCCCCCATGGGCCCTGCTCTGTGTGTGACAGTGCGGAGCCGCAACCTCCCTATCAACCCTGCCCTGAGTGTGAGAAGGGGGAATGCCCCAACCCCCTGATTGGCCCTGCTCTGTGTGTGACAGGGGGCGGTGCCCCAACTCCCCTATCAGCCCTACTCTGTGCATTACAGGGGGGAGCTCCCCGATCCCCTGATTGGCCCTGCTCTGTGCATGACAGGGGGTGGCACCACAACCTCCCCATCGACCCTGCATTGAGTGTGACAGGGGGCGGCGCCCCAACCCCCCAATCGGCCCTACCCTGAGCATGACTGAGGGTGGCATCGCAACCTCCCAATCTGCCCTGCTCTGTGCATGACAGGGGGCAGCGCCCCAACTCCCCAGTCGGCCCTGCTCTGATCCCAACCAGGGGCTGCACCTAGGGATTGGGCCTGCCCTCTACCACCCGGGAGTGGGCCTAAGCCAGCTTGTCGTTATCTCCCGAGGGGTCCCAGACTGTGAGAGGGCTCAAGTGGGGCTGAGGGATACCCCCCCTTCTCCGGCAGCCTGCCTTGGCTGACCTGGCACTACCTGCTCTCTGGCCCTGACCCTTGCCATCGCCAGTCGCCTCCGTCTGCAGGGCGGCCGGGGGGTAATTGGGGATTCTGCTGGCACCCGCCTTGGCTGGCCTGGGGCCTGCGGGCTAGGGGAAGCTCCTGCATTGAGCATCTGCCCCTTGGTGGCCAGTGCATGTCATAGCAACTGGTCATTCCACCATTCAGTTGATGTGCATATTAATTAGGCTTTTATTATATAGGATTCTGTTTTGTTCTTGAAAATTTTGATGTTTGTGAATTCATAAAGGTTTACTTGAGTGATCTACTTGTGAAACATTGATCATTTTCTATTTCCTTATCTTCATATATTTAGTTTACCAAGTCTCTGAAGGGCTGATAACTTTTTTAGCTTTTCTTTCCAACTAAAATAATAGCTAAAATGCCACTGTATATTACTATTCATTTTTCACATATTCATATCTTAGATTAGCCCTAAGTCTCTACCAGTTCAAATGTGTTTTCAATACAGCTTGATTGTGATTTATTGCATCTTACCAGCTATGGCCATTTTTACATAGAGGGAAAAAAAAAACTTTTCAGAGATGCAATGTGTTTACATCTTATCAATTTTTTTTATTTTTTTAAATATTTTTTAATATATTTTTTATTGATTAAGATATTATATATGTGTCCTTGTCCCCACGTTACCCTCTACCCACCCCCCTCACCCCCGCTCATGCCCTCACCCCCCCGTTGCCCTTGTCCATTGGATAGGCCTATATGCTTGCATATAAGTCCTTTGGTTGATCTTTCCCCCTTACCCCCACCCTCCCCTACCTTTCCTCCAAGGCCCGACAGTCCAATCAATGCCTCTCCGTCTCTGGATCAGTCCGTGTTTATCAGTTTATGTTGTTCATTATATTCCACAAATGAGTGAGATCATGTGGTATTTATCCGCTCTCCAGTTCCATCCATGCTGTGGCAAATGGTAAGAGTTCCTTTTTCTTCTTCCTCTTCTTAAAGAATACCTTTCAGCATTTCATATAATGCTGGTTGGGTGGTGATGAACTCCTTTAGCTTTTTCTTATCTGTGAAGCTCTTTACCTGACCTTCTAGTCTGAATGATAGCTTTGCTGGATAAAATAATCTTGGTTGTAGGTTCTTGCTATTCATCACTTTGAATATTTCTTGCCACTCTCTTCTGGCCTGCATGGTTTCTGTTGAGAAATCAGCTGACAGTAGTATGGGTACTCCCTTGTAGGTAACTGACTGTCTTTCTCTTGCTGCTTTTAAGATTCTCTCTTTGTCTTTTGCTCTTGGCATTTTAATTATGATGTGTCTTGGTGTGGTCCTCTTTGGATTCCTTTTGTTTGGGGTTCTCTGCGCTTCCTGGACTTGTAAGTCTATTTCTTTGACCAGGTAGGGGAAGTTTTCTGTCATTATTTCTTCAAATAGGTTTTCAATATCTTGCCCTCTCTCTTCTTCTGGTACCCCTATAATTCTGATGTTGGTAGGCTTGAAGTTGTCCCAGAGGCTCCTTACATTATCTTCATATTTTTGGAATCTTTTTTCTTTTTTCTTTTTCGGTTGGGTATTTTTTGTTTCTTTGTATTTCAAATCTTTGACTTGATTCTTGGGATCCTCTTGTCTGCTGTTGGATCTCTGTATATTATTCTTTATTTCAGTCAGTGTATGCTTAATTTCTAGTTGGTCCTTTTTCATGTCCTTGAGGGTCTCACTATACTTATTGAGGGTCTCACTAAATTTATCGACGGTTTCCATAAAATTCTTGAAAAACCTTATAAACGTGGCCTTGAACTCTATATCCAGTCATTTGCTTTCCTCCATTTCTGTCATTTGTGACCTGTTTCTTTGTCTCCACATTTTGGCTGCTTCCCTGTGTTGATAGGGTGGCTTTGTGTGCTAGGTGTCCTATAGGGCCCAGTGGCTCAGCCTCCCCAGTTACCTGAGGTGGACACTCTTGGTGTACCCCCTTGTGGGCTTTGTGCACAGTCTTGTTGTAGTTATGCCTTGATTGTTGTAGGATCACTGGGAGGAATTGACCTCCAGGCCAATTGGCAGTGAGAATCAGCTGTGTCTGCAGTGGGAGAACTTCTGTGCTGAAGACACCCTTCTGGGGCAAGACTTGCTTCAGTGGGGCTTTGGTGCTCACTGAGACTGCACCCTGAGTGTGTCCCTTATGGATCTGAGGAGTTGTAATCTGAATGGTCCCCCTCTGACCACTGGGTACACTGGCTCTTGGATCTAAGGAGGTGCTAATTTCGCCTCTGCCTGAGGTTACACAGCAGGAGCTACAAAGAGAACTGCAGATTCCCCTTCCTTTTTTGGAGTTTGGAGGTGCCCTGATGAGGCCCAGCTGTGAAGCAATGCAAGCTGCTGTGGGGCCTTGGGCCTTCTCTTGGAAGTTCTGGGTCTGTCTGGCCCAGCTGCAGTTAGGTAATTTTCAGGTTGCAAAGGGCCAGGGCATTCATATGCAAAAGCCTCTGCTGCAGCCTGGGTGGGGCGGGGTCTCAGGGAATCAAAGGGTGGAGCAATCAGCTATGGCCGATCCTCAGCCCTGCCCTAAGGTGTCGCGCGTCTCAGTGTCCTGGTAATTGCTGCAAGCACCTCTGAGGGAAAGCCGCCCTCAAGTTAGCCCGCTGCCAGACAGTCCAGTTTCTCCTTGTATGAGTCCTGGGTCCCCAGAGACTTTCCGGAACCGGAGTTCAGAGCAGTCGGGAGCTTGTGACTCCCTCTGGATTCAAAAAGACAGCCGCGTCCTCAGGTGCCAGCCCCTTTCCGCTTGTGCGAGATCCTCGGTACCTCTGCACTTTACTTCCGCAGCTCCTCTGGCTCTCAGCGTGCTTTTCTTTCCTTCTAGTTGTAGAATTTCCACCAGCCAGCCTTCCTGAAGTTCTGGATGATGTCCGTTTTGTGTTTTTGATGTATTTTTCAGTTGTTGTGGGAGGCAGAAATTTCCCAGTGTTTATCTATGCCGCCATCTTAGTTTCCTCCATCAACTTTTTTTAATGAATGGCAAAGAGGAAAACAAATGAAATAGTGGGTAAATTAGAATAAATGAAAAGAATAGAATGTATAAAGCATTTGTTCCTATCTTAGCTCTATTTTCATGTGATTTAGTTGGCCAAGTAATCAATGAAAGACTTAAGTATTTTTAAAATACGGCTGGCCCAACAAAATTACTTCTATCATTCTTAGTGGTAAAACCCATATTTTAAAAGAAAGTATATATAGAAATTATCTCAATTTTAACATTTCTGAATTCCTGAATGCATTATCATAAGCCACATGCTAAAAAAGATTGGCAAGAAAACCTCTGATTCTAAATTGTAAAAAATAGTAGATCTAATTAATAGTCCAAGACATTCCTATAAGAATGGCAAGGAATATGCTGCTAATACAATGCATCAATTTATGAAAAATAAAAATAATTAATAATGAATGATTTCCAACATTTTATAAGTGAGTGTATTTTATTTTAGGATTTGGCTGTGCTGTGCCCATATTTATGAAGATCCATTCAAAGATCTTTGTTAAAACTATTCCAAATATTTGCCTGAGAATCTTCACTTTGTATCCATTTATGGTCTCCAGAGCTGTTGATTTGGTGAGCAGCCACAACCCTTTTTGACTAACCATAAAGAATATGGAGGGACTCCGGCTGGTGTGGCTCAATGGTTGAGCATCAATCTATGCACCAAGAAGTCACTGGTTCAATTCCTGGTCAGGGCGCATGCCTGGGTTGTGGGCTTTATCTCCAGCAGGGGCATACAGCAGTCAGCCAATCGATGTTTCTTTCTCATCAATGTTTTTATCTCTCCTTCTTTCTCTCTCTAAAATCAATAAAAACTGATTTAATTAAATAAATTGTGGAGAGAGAATTGACTTGGGGTGGTAAAAGATACGATATATAGATGATGTATTATAGAGCTGTAAGTATGAAACCTACATAATTTTATTAACCAATGTGACCCTAATAAATTTAATTAAAAAATACCTTGAACTGTGGGAATTTGCCATAATTGCTTTTTTGTTTTATTATTATTATTGAGGAGTTTTATTACACCAATTCTTTTGTGTTTTCTATATAGATGATCATGTCATCTATAATAATAAAAGTGTAATATGCTAATTAGACTGGACAGCCAAACAACCTTCCAGACTTCCTTCCAGACAACCTTCTGGACAAAGCCGGGGCTGCAAAGGCCAAGGCAAGCCGCCACGGCTGTGAGGGCTAAGCTCCTTGTATTTCATGCATCGGGCCTCTAGTCTAGGAATAAAAATGGTTTTATGTGTCCTTCTCAAATTGTATACATTTTATTTCTGTTTTATGCCTTATTGCAATAGCAAGGACTTTTAATCTAAAGATTAAAAACAATGGTGAGATGGGACATTTTACTGGCAACCACTAATTTCTTTTCTATAATTTTACCTTGTCCAGAATGTCATATAAGTTGACTCATATAGCACAGTTTTTTGAGTCTGGCATTTCACTGAGCATAACATATTTGAGGTTTGTCCTGTTGTTTGTTGTATATATAACTAGTTTATTTCTTTTTAGTGATGATTAGTATTTCATTGTATGAGCCAGAGCTTGTGCATATATTCACCACTGAAAGACATGTAGGTTGTCCTCAGTTAGGAAGATTATGAATAAAGGCACTGTAAACATTTGTATATAGTTTTTTCTTAAACAGTTTTTGTTTTTTTTCATAAGGACAAGTTTTTATTTCTCTTGGGTTGGGATTGCTGAGTCATTTGGTAAGTATATGTTTAACTTTTTAGGCAGCTGGTAAAATATTTTCCAAATTGACTTTAATATATTTCATTCCCACCAGCAATGGATGATGAATGTTATGGTTTCTCTGATCTTGACAGAACTTGTTATAATTGCCTTTTAAAAAAAAATCAGGCAGTCCATTCATATGTAGTTGTATTTCCTCATATTTATGTAGTGACTGATGATGCCATGTTTCCTTATATTCTTTAATCACCTTAGATTTTCTTTGGCAGTGTCTATTCAAATCATTGCCAATTTAATTTATTTCATATATTTATAATCAAGTTTCTAAAGCTGTTTATATATTCTAGATCCAACTTATTTATAAGATGTATGTTCTAGAAATATTTCTCAAAGTAAATAGCCATTTTTTCATTCTTTCAACATTGTTTTTTATAGATGTTTGTAATTTTTATAAATTTAAATTGACCATTTAAAAAACATAGCATGCTAAAAAAAAATAGCATGCTGCTGGTTTCTTACCTATCTATAGCTATGCTTAATTTCAAATAACAAATGTTTTCAAGCTTATAAATGTATGTGTTATGCAAACTTAAGAGAAAAATTACACAAACAAATTTTGATAAGTAACTATTTTTAAAAGCAGTTTAGAAAATAATTTTTGTTATATGCAAAATGGATTTCTTCAAGATTGCTGTAACATGAAATGTTTTTAAAGATAAACAATGCAGCCTCCTATCTTTCATTGGGGAACAGTTAAGGTATATAAGGAATAATCTACAGCACACTTGCTTGAAGCAAACTTGTTCAAGCTCTAACATTCTTTAAGCCTTCATTTATAATTTTTTAAAAAAATTTGTGTTTTTATCTTAATCATATAATTTAAAGAGTTATTATTATATGTGAAACATTTTTATTTTATTCACTTGTCACAGAGAAGGTCATTTTACAATGTCCTAAGAGTATATAAATATTTCTATTCTTAGACCATGATGTTTGAGGTTATATTAGTATAACTAAAAATATGCACTTATTGGTAACCTAACATAATCAAGGCACTATACTTGAAAGTATACAGAGTCTCTGTGATTGAACTAGATATAAGCTAGTGGTTTTTGGAAAGGAAATTCAATTTGGGAAACTATAACAACTAGAAATTGATGAACAAAAGGTTCTCAGTGGGGAAATATAATATATAAAATATAATATATAAAATTACTAGTGAATTATAATAATAACATATTAGATATGCATATAAGGAATGATTCATTCCACCTGTTAATATATTTTGAAATTTAATGTAAATAACTATCAAGTTATCAAATACTCAGATAAGGATATGTTGTGATTAAATTTTTGGTGACCCCATTTCATGTAATTATTTGCTGGGAAAATTCATTATCAAAACTTTTTCAAATACTGGAGGGAATCAAAAAGAAAGATTAAAGGACAATATAATTAAAATTTGACTATACAGTCTAAAAACTGAATACATCCAAATGGGTAACATATAGATACTAAGATGAAAGTTTAAGATATGAAAATGTAGGTGCATATTTTTTTATTATAAGTTTGCATAACCAGCAAAGATAATTCATCAATAATTCTGGAAAAACATCATAAATTTTTGAATTTATGCAATACAATAATTAGAAGAAAATCATGCTATAGTTTAGTCACATACACTTAATTTATCAAAAATATATGTTTTCCAACTAATCCTAAGGCTTTATCAATGTCTGTTAAGTTCTTTAAGCTTCGTGTAAAAGTCCATTTGAACTTTGTTTCACTGATTGGCAATTTTTCATCTTAAGAATAAATTAATTTAAATGTCTTGATTTCTGAAATTATGATTAAGGATTACCTAATAGATTGTGTGTTTCATAGAATTCAAAAAATATGCTCCATTTTCTTTTTCTTTTTTTGTCTTACAAAACAAAACAAAACAACAACAACAAAAAATGAAGGAAGAGGAGGGTAGTACATCAAATTGCCAGTACTTTCTACAAAGGTCCTGGAGTTAGGGTAATATTTTTACCTTATTACCTATGTTTCATATTTTCTACAATATTATCCTATTTTATAATGAAAAAAATTATTTATCTTTCAAAATTCCCACAAGAACATAGAATGAACATTCCTAGCAATAGCCACAAACAACAAGTATTAGCAGGATATGGAGAAAAGGGAGTCCTCATGAACTGTTGGTGGGAATGCAGACTGGTGCAGCCACTGTGGAAAAAACAGTATGGCGTTACCTCAAAAAATAAAAAATGGAAGTGCCTATGACCCAGTGATTCCACTTTGGGGAATATACTAGTATCTGAAGAAACCCGAAACACCAATTTGAAACTATATGCACTTCCAAGTTCGTGGCAGTGTTACAAGAGCCAAGAATTGGAAGCAGCCCAAGTGCTTATCAGAAGATAAGCTAAGAAAAAAGCTGTGGTACATTTACACAATGGAATAGTATTGGGCCATAAAGAAGAAGGAAATCTTACTGTTTGCACAGTATGGATGGACCAGGAGAATATTATGTTAAGTGAAATAAATAAGACAGTCTGAGAAAGACAAGTGCATATGATTTCACTTATATGGAGAATTTAATGAACAACATAAACTAATACACAAAATAGAAACAGACTGATAGAGAACAGACTGACAGCTGTCAGCGGGTAGGTTTCAGAGTTGTGTGAAAAAGGTGAAGACATTAAGCAAACAAACAGACAAACAAAAAAAACCTTATGGACACATACAACATTATGGTGATTACCAGAGGAAAAAGGAGTGAGAGAAGGTTGGGGATAAATGATGATGGAAGGAGATTTGGCTTAGGGTGGTGAACACAGAATACAATATACAGATGATATATTATAGAATTGAACACCTGAAACCTATATAATTTTATTAACCAATTCACCCCAATAAATTCAATAAAAAATTAAAAGAACATTCCTATTGTGCACTCCCCACAAAAAAAATGGAGTTGTAATGTGTTTTTATTTGAAAACAAAACAAAACAAATGTAATAATTTTTATAATTAAAGAAGTAGTTGGTCAATAATTACTGAGTCTTCAGGGAGAGTAGTTCTAATTGAAGGATGATTAGGAATGTTAGAAATCAGAAGTGTAAGGGGAAAGAGGATTATAAAAGAAAGGAAACTGCAGAAACCATCACATTTTCCACATGGGACTGTAATTCTGTTACTGTATAATGTTACATCAACAGATTTGACATTTGCCCTGGCTGGTGTGGTTTAGTTGGTTGGAGTCTCGTCCCATGTACTAAAGCAGCAGTTCTCAACCTGTGGGTCTCGACCCCTTTAGGGGTCAAATGATCTTCTCACAGGGGTCGCCTAAGACCATCGGAAAACACATATTTTCAGTGGTCTTAAGAATCAAGACACCACTCCTCTATCCGTCTCCAGGTGGGTCTGCCCACATGCAAATACACCCACATAGGAATACCACGTGTGATGACATCATAGCACCAACCCCATCACATACACCCCGTACAAATACAGGTGTATGTGACAGGGTTGGTGCCATAATGTACTTATGTGGACCAGTCACACATGTGTAGAGAGCAGCTACTGTGTAGAAAGCAGCAGTATTGGAGGTAAAACGACACTTCATGAATTATAATTACTGGGTAAATGTAAAATCATGTACTGTAAAATCATCAACTACTGAAAAAAAAAATCTGTACCATGGGAACTTAATCTGAATGCTGATCGGTCTTTTTATATTCAGCTGTGGTTGATGTGAATACTGCCCCCTTGTATGTAACAGGTATGTAAAAAATCAACACAGAGAACAGTAAATCATAGGAAATTTTAATGAACTGTATTGACTGAACTATGCCATGTATCATCTTTTGTATTATTAAAGCTATTATTAAGTATTATTTTCATTAGCAAACCATCCCATGACAATGGATCGTGTAGAGAAGAATGTTAAGAAAAGAAAATAGAGTGAGGATTTTTTTACAGTGTGGTTTTACCTCAATAATTACAATAGGAATTGAGAAACCACAATGTGTTATTTGTTGTGAAGTTCTATCAGCCGAATCTATGAAGCCGAACAAACTAAAACACCATTTTGATGGCAAGCATCAGAGCTTTGCCAGAAAGGATACCAACTATTTTAGAAGCAAAGCTGATGGAGTCACGAAATCCAGACTTGACACTGGTGGCAAGTATCACAAACAAAACGTAGCAGCCACTGAAGCTTCATATTGGATGGCACTCAGAATCGCCAGAGCTATGAAACCTCACACCATTGCTGAGGATTTACTGTTGCCAGTGGCCAAAGACATTGTTTGAGTTATTATCAGAGACGAATTTGCTACCAAATTGAGTGCAATTTCCTTATCTAACGACACTGTGGGAGAAGAATAGATGACATGTCTGCTGATATTCTTGACCAGGTAGTCCAGGAAATTAAATCTGCTCCACTTCCAATATTTAGTATCCAGCTTGATGAATCTACAGATGTTGCAAACTGTTCGCCCAGATGGTGCTCCAGCTATGCTAGGATATCAATCTGGATTTCAACGTTTGGTACTGAATGAGTCACCAAAAGTCATCGGAACTCACTGTATGATTCATCGGCATATATTAGCAACGAAGATGCTGCCACAAGAGTTACAAGAAGTAATGAAAAGTGTCATAAGTTGTGTCAATTTTGTAAAGGCGAGCACTTTAAACAGTCAACTGTTTTCACAACTGTGCAACGAGTTGGATACACCGAACAATGCTCTGCTATTTCACACTGAAGTGAGATGGTTGTCGAGAGGAAAAATTTTAAAATGTGCTTTTGAGCTTCATGATGAACTCAAAATGTTTTTTAATCAGAAAGCAAGGCCGCAGTTCGAAGCACTTTTCGGCGATAAAAGTGAACTGCAGAAAATAGCTTACTTGGTTGCCATCTTTGCCATCTTGAATGAGTTAAATTTATCACTGCAAGGACCAAATGCAACATGCCTCGATTTGTCTGAAAAGAGCCGATCACTCCAAATGAAACTTCAGCTTTGGCAAAAAAATTGGATGAAAATAAAATTTACATGTTGCCTACATTATCTGCTTTCTTTGAGGAACATGACATTGAACCAGACAAAAGGAGTATGATGATAATTTCTGTGAAAGAACACTTTTACATGCTTGCAGACGAAATTTCATCGTACTTTCTGAATCTACCTGACACCCCATTTGCACTTGCCAGAAGCCCATTCACAGTCAAAGTTGAAGATGTTCCTGAGACAGCACAAGAGGAGTTCATTGAACTTATTAACAACGATGCAGGGAGAACTGATTTCTCTACAATGCCAGTTACAAAATTCTGGATCAAGTGTTTGCAGTCATAGCCTGTTCTGTGTGAGGCTGTCTTGTGTCTTCTTCTTCCATTTCCAACAACATATCTTCGTGAAACAGGGTTTTCCAGGTTGTTGGTTATCAAGTCTAAATACAGAAGTAGACTTGTGGAAGATGATATTCGTTGTGTTCTTGCAAAGACTGCCCAGAGGATTTCTGATATGGTGAGAAAGAAGCAATCTCAACCTTCGCACTGACATTGGTTTTTTACACGTACTGTTGCAAAATGTAGCAATGTAGTTTACTGTTGATATATTAAGACTGTTACCCATGCTACACCATGCTTCAAGACAAAATTTCATTTATTTGTAATTAGAAATAAATATTTCACAATATATAATTACATATTGTTTTTGTGATTAATCACTGTACTTTAATTATGTTCAATTTGTAACAATGAAAATACATCCTGCATATCAGATATTTACATTACGATTCATAACAATAGCAAAATTACAGTTATGAAGTAGCAATGAAAATAATTTTATGGTTGGGGGTCACCACAACATGAGGAACTATATCAAAGGTTCACGGCATTAGGAAGGTTGAGAAACACTGTACTAAAGGGTCATGAGTTCAATTCCAAGTCAAAGCCACATACCCAGGTTCAGGTTAGACAACCAGTTAAAGCAAATGTAGGAGGCTATCAATCAATGTTTCTCACATCTATGTTTCTCGCTCTCTCTCTCTCTTCCTTCCTCTTTCTCTAAAATCAATATTAAAAAAAGATTTGACACTCACATTTATAGAGAAGACATAAAAACTCTTTTTTTTTTGGTTTTGGTTTTGTTACAGAGAGGAAGAGAGGGGGATAGAGAGTCAGAAACATCGATGAGAGAGAAACATTGATCAGCTGCCTCCTGCACACCACCTACTGGGGATGTGCCCGCAACCAAGGTACATGCCCTTGACCGGTATCAAACCTAGGACTCTCCAGTCCGCAGTCCGACACTCCATCCACTGAGCCAAACCAGTCAGGGCAACATAAAAAATCTTGATGAAAATAAATAAGAACCAAATTTGTGGATTATGCCTCTTTTTGACTAGAAAACTGATAGTTTTACCATTAATAACTATGATTACAAAAGGATATTGAATACACACTATACACAAAATTTTAAATAAAATTGTTATTTAATAGGCATTTTTAAATCAAAATTTTAAACTTTACTGTACTTTGGATAAATTATAGTTTTTATCACATGTTAATATCTATTGATTACTTAGATATTTCTCAGGAGAAACGGTACATTTTTTAAAAAATTTAAAATCTTTATTATCTTTATTGTTTAAAGTATTACATGAGTCTTCTTTTCCCCCCATTGATCTCTCCCTGGCCTCCCCCACCCCCCAAATACAAGCACTCACCACCCTAGTGTCTGTGTCCATTGGTTATGCTCATATGCATGCATACAAGTCCTCTGGTTGATCTCTACCCCTTTACCCCTTGTCTTCCCTCATAGGTTATACAGTCTGTTCAATGCTTCTATGTCTCTGGTTCTATTTTTGTTCATCAGTTTATGTTGTTCATTACATTCTAAAAATGAGTGAGATCATGTAATATTTATCTTTCTCTGACTGGCTTATTTCTCTCAGCATAATGCTCTCCAGGTCCATCCATATGTTGCAAAGGTAAGAATTCCTTCTTTTTTACAGCAGCCTAAAATTCCATTGTGTAGATGTACCACTGTTTTCTAATCCACTCGTCTGCTGATGGGCACTTAGGCTGTTTCCAAATTTTAGCTATTGTAAATTGTGCTGCTCTGAACATAGGGGTGCATATATCCTTTCTGATCAGTGTTTCTGTTTTCTTGGGATACATTACTAGAAGTGGGATTATTGGGTCAAATGGAAGTTCCATTTTTAATTTTTGAGGAAACTCCATACTGTTCTCCACAGTGGCTGCAGCAGTCTGCATGCCCACCAGCAGTGCAGAGGGTTCCTTTTTCTCCGCAGCATCGCCAGCAACTTGTTTGTTGATTTGTTGATGATAGCCTTTCTGTATGTCCTCTTTCAAGAAGTCTCTATTTAAGTCATTTGCCCATTTTTTGATGGATTGTTTATCTTCCTTTTGTTAAGTTGTATGAGTTCCCTGTAAATTTTGGAGATTAAACCCTTACCTAAAATAGCATTGGCAAATATAATTCTGCATGCTGCTGCAGTGCCAAATTCCTTTAGTAAGTCTAATAATTTTTTGATGGAGTCTTTAGGGTTTTCAATGTACAGTATCATGTCATCTACGGATGACAATTTTACTTCTTCTTTTCCCATTCAGATGCCTTTTATTTCTTCTTGTCTGATCGCTATGGGTAGCACTTCCAGTACTGTGTAGAACAGGAGTGGTGAAAGAGGGCATCCCTTTCTTGTTCCTGATCTTAGGGGAAATGGTTTTTGATTTTGCCCACTAATATGATGTTGGTTGTAGGTTTTTCATATATGGTTTTTATTATGTTGAGGTATGATCCTTCTATTCCCAGTTGGCTTAGAGTTTTTATCAGAAAAGGGTGTTAGATTTTGTCAAATGCCTTTTCTGCATCAATTGATATGATTATGTGATTTTTGTCTTTCAATTTGTTTATGTGATGTATCACATTTATTGATTTTTGGATATTGTACCATCCTTGCATCCCTGGAATAAATCCCACTTGGTCATGGTGTATAATCTTTCTAATGTAATGCTGAATTTGATTTGCTAGAATTTTGTTGAGGTTTTTAGCATCTATGTTCATCAGGTTATTGGCCTGTAGTTCTCTTTTTGTTGTTGTGTCTTTATCTGGTTTTGGGATTAGTGTAATGCTGGCTTCATAGAAAGAGCTTGGAAGTGTGCGTTCCTCTTGAATTTTTTGGAATAGTCTGAGGAGGATAGGTTTAAATTCTTTGAATGTTTGGTAGAACTCCCCTGTAAAGCTATCATGTTCAGGGCTTTTATTTGATGGAAACTTTTGGATTACTGTTTCAATTTCATCAGTAGTTATCAGCATAGTCAGGGTTTTTTTTTTTATACCTCCTTATTGAGTTTTGGAAGCTTGTATTTTTCTAGGAATTTCTTACTGTCTCTAGGTTTCCCACACTGGCTATGATGTTCCAGAATATTTGTAGTTATTTTTATTAGAATAATTCCAAACAAAAACTATTATTCATGTTTTAGAGTATTGATATTTATACAATTAGATTTAATTTGAGTCAGTAAAATACAGGTTGAATCAAATAAAACAACAATGAATAACATTTTACAATGTATCTGCTATTTCTACTACTTTTGAAATGGTGAACCACTTATTCATCCAGCATAGATTCTGGAAGGGAAAAAATTAAAACTTGGAAAATGACAAGGCTAAGTCACAGTAGAAATCAATATTTTTTCTTTATTTGGCTTCATGTTATCTAATTTTGAAAACTTCTTAAATAGTTCCATTCTTTAATCTTCCTGTTACCTATTGATGATAATGTCAGAAGCAATAGGTCAGCAGCTGGTCCCCAATGAAGTTATCACCAGTCCTGATGGTTACAATTAATATCTTTGTCAACAGTGTTCAATGGTGTCAAAGATGCTAGTAGTTATTTTGAGTTTTCAGTTGGAACAGATGTTGAAAGCAGTAACCTCACTGCTAAAGAAAAATATCAGAAAACCTGACACTCCTTGCTCTCTCAAAGTTGTGTACAGCATACACTGAAATGTAAAAACAAATTTTTTCTTACTCTTTTATTAGAAATTTCTCACTTTAAGATTTATTCATGACTTCAGAAGATTGAAATGGTAAAATCTTAGTAAGTAATATACTAACAATAACCCTTATTCCATGCTTAGACACTATTTTTTAACTACACTTATGTACCTGCATCTCTCCTAAGTGACTGAGCTTCCAACAGGTTCTTCATTCCCTTATCCTATATAATAATAGACAAACATGCAAATTAGCCATCCCTCCACTATGCTGAAGCCATGCCCACCAGCCAATCCGAGTGACTATGCAAATTATCGGACAAAGGTGGCAGTTTATTTGCATATGCAGGTGTCAAGCGCCCCAGGAGGTGATGATGGCCGTGGCCACAGGCTCCCAGATCTTTCACTGGCCCTGGGAGACAAGGCCGTAGCCATGCCTGTGGGCTCCCGGGACTTTCATTAACCATCACCCTGTGACAAAGATGGAGATGCCCATAGTGGCCAGGGCAGGATGCTGACAGCATTGCCCTGGCAACATGAGCCCAGAGACTGGCCCGACTGTGTGGAGGGAGGGGAAGGGAGGGGCCTCCAGCCAGAGTCCGCTTCAAGGAATGCCCAGCTGCACCCTTGCTGGGTGGAGGGAGGGCAGAGCAGGGGCCTCGGGCTGGAGTTTGAGCCAAAGGAGGGGAGGGGAGGGGCCTCAGGCCAGAGTCCGCAGCAAGACACACTGGGCTCACAGAGTCTGCCTCCAGGGATGCCCAGCATCCGCGCCCTGTACGGGAAGAGGGAGAGGAAGGCAGGGGCCTCAGGCTGCAGGCCGCACTGAAGGAGGGGAGGGAAGGGGCCTTGGGCTGGAGTCCATGGCGAAGGATGCTGGGCTTGCTGCGATGCCAGCCCAGAGTCCGCCCCAAAGGAAGGAATGGGCCTGGGATTGGAGTTCCTGGTGAGGAATGCTGGGCTTGCAGCGATGCGTTCAGCTTTAGAAGTTACTTACTAACCATCAGTAAGTAAATAACTTCTAAAGCTGAACATGTATGCTTGGCCAGGTGAAGAGAGGGAAGGCAGGGGCCTCGGCCGGAGTCTGCACCCCGGCTAGGCAGAGGGAGGGGAGGGGAAGGGCCTTGGGCCAAAGTTCACGCGAGGGATGCTGGCATCTTTGCAGGCCAGGCTGAGGGCCCCCCCCCCGCCCCCCCGCCATGCATGAATTTCGCGCATCAGGCTACTGGTCCTATATAATAAAATAGAAACATGCAAATTAGCCATCCCTCCACTATGTTCAAGCCATGCCGACAAGCCATGTCCACAAACCAATCAGAGTGACTATGCAAATTAGCCCAACAAAGATGGCAGTTAATTTGCATACACAGGTGTCAGGCGCCTCAGAAGGTTATGGTGCCAAGGCCACGGCTCCCAGGACCTTCACCGGTCTGGGAGGTGAGGCCGCCTGTGCCTAGCCATGCCCATGGACTTCTGGGACCTTTCTGGCGGAGAGCAGGAGGTTTGGAGGACTTGGCAGAGCAGGAGACTGCTGGACATAGAGCAGAGCGAGAGAGGGGCAGCTTAGAGGGCGCGGCTCCCTCTGGCACCCCAGCTTCCTCATCACAGCTGTGGAAACTGACAGCCGGGAGGAGGAAGTCCCACCCCCACAGAATCAGCCAGAATCAGCCTTTGGTCAGACAGCTCTCAGCGGCCTGACAGCCAGGACTCTCATTCACCTGCATCTCAGACAGGGACAGTAGAGAGGTGGGACTATGTCTAAACAACTGTTGATACAATGTAGCTCTGCAGCCGAAAGATGCCTGTGTCATCGACAGAAAATGTCTGCAGAGCAGCGTGCATCAATCTTGAAAGAAGGCGGCGCCTGAGACAGGATGTATCTGAACACCAGCTACTGGGAAAACGTTGCTCTGATGCCGAAAAACACCAGCGTTATCGACAGAAAATGTCTAAAGACCAACGTGCCTTTGAAGTTGAAAGAAAGCAGTGGCGACGACAGAATATGTTGAGAGAACAGTCATCAACAAGTACTACCAATACCGGTAGGAACTGTCTTCTCAGCAAAAATGCAGTACATGAGGATGCAATTCTCAAACATAGTTGTGGTGGAATGACGGTTTGATGTAAATTTTGCCTATCACTAAATTTCTCTGATGAAAAACCATTCGATGGGAAATTTACTCGATGTTGTAGCAAAAGGAAAGTCTGTCCAAATGATATACATTTTCCAGAATACCCAGTATATTTAAAAAGATCAATGACAAACGAAGATTCTGACAGTAAAAATTTCATGGAAAATATTCGTTCCATAAATAGTTCTTTTGCTTTTGCTTCCATGGGTGCAAATATCGCATCACCATCAGGATATGGGCCATACTGTTTTTGAATACACGGACAAGTTTATCACCGTACTGGAACTTTACACCCTTCAGATGGTGTTTCTCCAAAGTTTGCTCAACTCTATATTTTGGATACAGCCAAAGCTACAAGTAAAAGATTACCAATGCCAGAAAACCAGGGCTGCTCAGAAAGACTCATGATCAACATCAAAAACCTCATGCATGAAATAAATGAATTAACAAAATTGTACAAGATGCTACATGAGGTAGAAAAGGAAGCCCAATCTGAAGCAGCAGAAAAAGGTATTGCTCCCACAGAGGTAACAATGTCGATTAAATGCGATCGTAACAGTGAGCCAGGTAGATACAATTCTCCCCGTGTAACCGGGTTTGCTGTCATATTCAGAAATGAAGATGGAGAACCTCCTTTTGAAAGGGACTTGCTGCCCTAACCGGTTTGGCTCAGTGGATAGAGCGTCGGCCTGCGGACTCAAGGATCGCAGGTTCGATTCTGGTCAAGGGCATGTACCTTGGTTGCGGGCACATCCCCAGTAGGGATTGTGCAGGAGGCAGCTGATGGATGTTTCTCTCTCATCGATGTTTCTAACTCTCTATCCCTCTCCCTTTCTCTCTGTAAAAAATCAATAAACTATATATTTAAAAAGAAAAGAAAAGAAAGGGACTTGCTCATTCATTGTAAACCAGATCCCAATAATCCAAATGCCACTAAAATGAAACAAATCAATATCCTGTTTCCTACATTAGATGCAATGACATATCCTATTCTTTCCCCACATGGTGAAAAAGGCTGGGGAACATATATTGCATTAAGACTCAGAGACAACAGTGTAATTGACAATAATACTAGACAAAATGTAAGGACATGAGTCAAACAAATGTAGTATTATGGATTTTATCTCTCTGTGCGGGACACGTTCAATCCTATTTTAAATGCAGGAAAATTAACTCAACAGTTTATTGTGGATTCATATTAAAAAATGGAGGCCAATTGGATAAATTTCATCAAAGCAAATCAATCTAAGTTGAGAGTTGAAAAATATAGTGGTTTCATGGATTATCTCAAATCTAGATCTGAAAATGACAATGTGCCGATTGGTAAAATAATAATACTTCCATCATCTTCTGAGGGTAGTCCCAGTAATATGCAGCAGCGATATCACGATGCTATGGCAATTGTAACAAAGTATGGCAAGCCCGATTTATTCGTAACCATGACATGCAATCCCAAATGGGCAGATATTGCAAACAATTTATGATGCTGGCAAAAAGTTGAAAACAGACCTGACTTGGTAGCCAGAGTTTTTAATATTAAGCTGAATGCTCTTTTAAATGATATCTGTAAATTTTATTTATTTGGCAAAGAATAGCTAAAATTCATGTCATTGAATTTCAGAAACATGGACTGCCTCACACTCACATATTTAAAATATATATTTTATTGATTTTTTACAGAGAGGAAGGGAGAGGGATAGAAAGTTAAAAACATCCATGAGAGAGAAACATGGATCAGCTGCCTCCTGCACACCCCCTACTGGGGATGTGCCTGCAACCAAGGTACATGCTCTTGACCAGAATCGAACCTGGGACTCTTCAGTCCACAGGCCGACGCTCTAGCCCAGGGGTGGGCAAACTTTTTGACTCGAGGGCCACAATGGGTTCTTAAACTGGACCGGAGGGCCGGAACAAAAGCATGGATGGAGTGTTTTTGTGAACTAATATAAATTCAAAGTAAACATCATTACATAAAAGGGTATGGTCTTTTTTTTTCCAATAGTTTTATTCATTTCAAATGGGCCAGATCTGCTCTAGCCACTGAGCCAAACTGGTCAGAGCCTCACGCTCACATATTATTGATATTAGATAGTGAGTCCAGATTACATTCATCAAATTAATTCCCTTTCAATGTGCACAAATTTTGTGTACTGGCCTCTAGTCCTATATAATAAGGAGGTAATATGCAAATTCACCCTCGTGCCCTCACAAGATGGCTGCCTACGACAAGGCTGGCAAGGGGATTAGTGAGGGATGACCAAATGACTGAACAGCAGGCTGTGTGGGGTGGCCAGGTCAGTGAGGGGGCCATGAGGGGTGACCAGGCCGTCAGGGGAGTCAGTTGGTGGTGACCAGGCCAGCGGGGGGGGCAGTTAGGGGTGACCAGGCTGGCAGAGGGGGCAGTTGGGGGGGGCAACCAGGCTGCCAGGGGGAGCAATTAGGGGTGATCAGGCCGGAATGCAGAGTCAGTGAGTGGTGATTAGGCGGGCAGGCAGGTGAGCAATTAGGAGCCAGTGGTCCAGGATTGTGAGAGGGATATCTGACTGCCGGTTTAGGCCCATTCCCCGTAATTGGGCCTAAACCAGCAGTCAGATATCCCCCAAGGGTTCCAGGATTAGAGATGGTGCAGCCTGGGCTGAGGGGACCCCCCCCCCCCATGCATGTATTTTGTGGACCGGGCTTCCAGTATAAAAATAATAAGGCTGGGTATAGGGCAAGAAAACATGCCACTAACCCCACAATTGCCTAGGCATGGCTGAATCATGGAAAATATATAGCTTTAGAATCAATCTAAGACCCCATTACAATGACTTTCATATAGTTTTCCACAACTGTTTACCTGGTCTTTTAAATAGTAAACACTGAATCTATCTCAATAAATAGCAACATAATTTCCATAAATTTAATTTGCAACCTGGAACTCTTCTTAAAAGTGTTATAAGTCAAATGAGATAAGGAGAATATGACCACACGATAAGTCCAAAATGAAATTGCAAAGGTCAATACGTGCCCCATTTGTGACTTTTCAGAACACCTGGGCTTAAATTTAAATATCCATATGTAACTGGGATTTTTGTTATGGTTCAATGGTAACTGGAAATTTTAAGACCTGAACCCAGATCTAACCCATATTAATCTGGAGATAAGAAACACATTATTTTATTGTAAAATATCAAAGAATAGATATTATATTACATAAAATATTACATCTCTCTTATCTGATACTTAAATGATGGAGTAAATCCTTCTCAATATTAAAGCTATGTTGTCTGAAAATTGATTTAGCTTAGATACCATTAAATGAATCTGGAGGTAATACATGGATTGGTATTTTTTAAATTATTGAAGAAGACAATTTAGGTAATCAAACAATTATTTAACACTTCCTGAAACAAGCGGTCTCAATTCTCAAGGATCCAGAGAATTTTGATACAGAGAAAAAAGTGGAAACTTTTATAAAGGAAATAACAATGAATGAGGAGGAAAAAATTAGGTAGTGAATAAGGAACAAGGATGAGAAAAATATAAAATACTGATTGTTTGGGACCACAGAATCAACCTAGCTCATGGTGAGAAGAAACAAGAAAATAAATATAGAGCTCAGAGTTGGCATTTTGGGATTGGCCGACTGTGTATACTTCATTTCTGGTCTAGCAGAGCATTTACAGGGGCACGGATATTATCTAAGTTTCAATTTGCTGACATGGCACCCCAGGCAGGCACAGCTCCATCTTGGGAATGTATCTCCACAGTACAAATAAAAACAAAGATAACATTTTTCTCTGATTTTTAAAATGAAGTTTGTAGAGAAAAACTTAGCTAGATATCACAGAAGACAGAATTCCGGAGCAAAGTCTGGGAACCACAAAACTGTGCGAATGATAACACAGCCAGAGCGTGTTTCAGGAATAATTTTCAGGAGATTATAAAAATATGAACACACAAAGTTTAGTTGTGATTTTAAAAAGGTATAAAAATTAAAAATATTTCTTTAGAATTATAATCACTTTTTTGTATTGTATGGTTTCATGTGAAATAATCAAATACTAACAGTTAAAATTTTAAAAAATAAAACTGTTGCCTTAAAAGATGATAGAATGAATATATTTCATATTACATCAGAAAAAGAATTCCAGGTTCAGCTTTTGCTATTATGTATAAGTGTAATTAATACAATTCCATTTTGATAGTCTATGAAATGACCATTGACTCCTGAGGGAAAAAAATATATATAAATTACAAATGAATAAATATTTATTCTTTAAAAATTTTATTAAAAATAAAATTTATAAAATAAAGCACAAAATATTTATACCTACATTTCTGATATTCTATTATGTAACTTATTCCCATTGCATAGATACAAAAAGCCTGTATTTTGTTTTAGTGTAATGTTGTAATTTAATCATTTAAATCTTGGAATGTGTTTGCATGGCTACTCAAAAGACTGGCTACTCATCTCAGATTTTGTTACCAAAGTGTGAGCTGTAAATGACCTTGTAGCAAAATGTAAAGTAACGAAGTCACTTAGTTCACTGTTTAGTTTACCAGACCTAACATTTTTTAGCAAGATATTCTAGGTGAAGAAGCAGTGCACTTCCATTCTACTCCATGCTTCTTAACTCTCCATGCACCTGCACTTTGAGTAAAACTATAGGTGTTACTTTTACTTTTTTATTCCACTCCACTTACTTCAGTAGTGGTGTACTTCCCTTTGACAACTTGCAAGAAACTCAACTCCTACAGAGACTTCATTTCTTATTCTTTCTAGTAGATTTCTCCTTTTCAATAAGCTTTGATATATGGTCTATAGAGTAAAGTTTAGAATTTAAAAGCACCATTTCTACTTAGGGGCTCATAGCTTCTTTTCATGTGGTATGATAATGAGACTTTGATTTTATTCAGTATGCTGTTCATGCTAGCTTAGCCACTGCATTTCTCATAATTTATTTTTGAAACCCACTATTGATATAAAGAAGTACTGCTGTAGTGTGCTAAAATGATCTTGAAAGCTTAAAATAATTTGTCTGTGGTTAAATAAAAATAAGAGACATATGGGATAAATGAGTCTTCAATACAGTTTTAGCGCATAAAAGCGTAGGAGCATTCTCTTGGATCAGGGCCCTGCCAAAATTGAACACATTAAGGAAAACTTGATTTGTAGCATGTTTCTGGATTTATACATTTATTTATTTTTGTCTTAGATGGTAAACCAACAGATGTGAGCAAACCTGGTCAGTAGAACTATAGATAATGTGCCTAAAGAAATATATTTATATGTTGGAAGCACTATACAATATATAAGTATGCCCTTATTCATTGTACATATTATATATTTGTAATACGTGTACAAATGCATTATGTACAAATAAGAAAGTGCATCTTTACATTTATTCAATTGCATTCAATTTTTTGTTAACTCAAAGCAGTATACACATAACCTTGAATTATGCTCTTGTATTCAAGTGTCGTTTAAAAAGATCTACCATGTAACGGATTGTTTGCATAATTTTCTCTGTCTGTATCTTATTAGACTTTTTTCCAGGCAAATTTTATAATTATAACACACACACACACACACACACACACACACACACACACATCAGACGACATCATCTCCATATAATGAAATGTTTGCATTACATTACTTTCATTTCATATGAATGTAGGACAAGAAATAAAGCATTTCTCTAGTAGATTTTTTTTTTCAAATGTTGCAAGCTCTTATAGCAGAAAATGTGTCTCAGGTTAAAAACCTTGACTGTAGTAAAAATTTTTAATGTGTACACACAGTGACACACACACACACACACACACACACACACACACACACACACACACCAACCAGTAATTACTTCCTATTGAGATAATTTCTTCCTGTTGAAAGAGTGGCTGCTGACCTAGTGAATATTTTTGTTTGTTTATAAGGAGATTATATTCCCATTTACCCAAACACATGCACTGATCTGACAACAGCAGGCCCTATTTATTTAATGTAGCTTGTAAGAAAATGGAGGCTAAGAATTCCAAAATGACAATAAATCACTTAATTTTAGTTAATTTTATGACGTATATGGTTTAAGCATTTGCAGCTGCAATAAAGCATATGTTAACTCCCTAATAAAACCTGAGTGATGCTGTATCTGTCACCTCTCTCTGCGTTGGGAAGTAGTGCACAAGTTATTACCTCGAGAACAGTTGTTTCGTCTCCTGTGCAGATCCATATCGTTCTCAAATTTGCATGCTGATAGAGAAGCAACAAATGTTACTTAAGTCCCACAAAGTGTGTTAATTATACCAAGTCTCATGAAATTATGGGTGAGAAAGTCAAAAGGAATTCTGCAGTTGCATCTTGGGTCTCTTGAGCATTTCCTGTAAGATCAATGTGTTTGCCACTCATAAGAGAACCTTCAAATTTCTTTTTCCCCTTCCGTGGCATTCCCTAAATCTCAGTGATAAGGAAAATCTCACACGAAGCTAAATAGCAGATGCATTTTAGTGTTATTTACGTAAATAATGTTGATATCTTTAGAAAAAGAAGTCAAAATTCAATCTCAAAACTAAGTTGAAAGAATAAGTATGTCTTACCAATTTTACTTAATTATAAACATTTCATCTCATTTATGTTTGTGCATAATCTGAAGTATAGAGTAGGGAATAAGAAGTAATCAAATATTTTCCCCATGCTGATAAAGGGAAGAGCTTCTCTTGACAATCCCCCCCCCGCCCCCGCCTGAGGCATTCTTGTCTCTGGGCTCTGTGTGGAAGAATTTGGGACTGTGCTCTTCATATGTACATACCACTGACATATAGAAGTATTGCCTGTCAAGTTTTCCTAGATTATATGTGCAGCACTTGAAATGGACAACTAGTATATGTGATTCTTCTTCTCAGGTCAGAAAAAAAAATAAAGAGGTGAAAAACATGCATATTAAAGCAAATCATTAAAGTTGTACCATTTCCCCTTTTTAGTTGTTTAAATCATATTAGACTCTATATGGTACTTCAGGATATTAGTTGTGGGATCACTTTCAGAATCAGACAGCTTGCTTGGGTTTCAGTCCCTGCTTCATCACTTGCTAGAATTGAGAACTTAGACAAATTAACTAACTTTTCTATGTCTCCGTCTCCTCACTTGTATTTGAAATGATAATAATAGTCACCTCAAATGGTTGCTGTGAGGTTCAGAAACATTAATATGTGTAACATGCTTAGACCAGGGCTCGGCACACAGCAGCCACTACCAAAATGTTATCAATTGTTGTTACAAGAATCTTGAAGCAACATCTGTGGAGAAGAAATGGAAAGGTCCCCATATATTATGTATACAGTTAAATGGAGGGAGCCCCAAAAGAGGATTTCTTACAGAGGAAAGGATTAATATGAAAAAACATTGAATTTCAGTTCCCCACTAGGGGCCATTCTCCACCCTCAGAAAGCAGCAACTCTGAGAAAGTCATGTTTTAACTGGGAAAACCTCAACCCATTGGAAATCTATATCACATGTCAGACCCATCTAGGAGACAAATCTAATCCTTTTGGCTGAAAAATAGCTTGTAGCATTCTGCTGTTCTTAGTTTACTAATATTTGAAAGAATGGTTTGATTTGGCAATCAATGTCCTAGAGCCACCCAAGACCTTGACATTATCATTTTTCTTTGAAACCATAAAGAGGATTACTGAAAAAGCAGATAGTCTGTAATTTTATACAACTTGCAGTTTTACTAATCATTGAGTTCATTGTACTGGAAGCGTATCAGGCATGTTTGCTAAGGATCCTTGTTAAAATGGTCTTTTCTACAATGACATATCCATGCACTTCAAAGAATGTTATAACAAAAATGAGCTATATGATGGCAGTTAGACTTGGTGGGTAGTGATAGGAGGTGGTGGTCATAAAATAGTTAACATTTCTTCCCAATAACAATGATTTGCCCCAAGAATTGTTTTCTTATTTTGAAATACACCACATTGAGAGAAGAAAGGAAGGTCAAGGGTCCTCTTTGAGGGTGTAGGGTCATTTGAACTCACATTTTCCATAGAACAAAGATGGTACTCACATACAATCCACAAAATAAAATCAGTTACTTACACAATATTGCCATGAACCTACACACATTTTAGTAAAGCCTTCTTTACTTTTTTATTAACTATGTTCATGTTTAATTATGTTCATTTAATGCCCCTTTTTTATTTGTTATGACTTAATTTTTTACATACACAAAAAGATAACGGGCCCAAAGAGTATTTCCTAGAGACAGCATCATTAGAACGGAATATGAAAGTTGAATAAGAATGGGGCCTTTTAAAATAGCCCAAGCAAAATCATTGAGTTAAGAGTTATTTTAAATTTTATGTGCATGTTTTTTTCCCCAAGGAATTAAAACCAATTTTATCTAATTGGGAAATGGAATAAAAGCAAGGAATTAAAACATAGAAGATGGTATCATTGGCACCTGCTTTAGAAAATCAACAAGGTGGACCTTGTTTAAGGATGATACATTGTGTATCAGTAGCAGGTGTTGCGATACCTATAGATAACCCAAAGGGATTAGAAAAAGTACTTCTTGCATGTCACCGAAGTTCGTGAGATACCTTGAGTGCAAAGTTTGTGACATGGAGTCATCAGCATCTACAGTAGATATTTTCTAACTAGGGGCCTAGAAGGTTCTGAATCGACACCAACAGTACTTGTTAAAAATACAGAATTGAAAAGCTCATCTGGAAAATTGAGTCAGTAGGTTTGGAAGGAGAGCTTAGTAGTTCTAAATTAGAGTAATGAGGGGTCCCCAAAAGATCAAATAGAGTGAGTGTGAATAAGAAGGAGAATACCATTGGAGTCACTAACAATTAAAGTCTAGGGCGGAAGTTTTCAAGTAACATAAACAACATGACTATTTTGAATCTGTTAAGGTAGAGTGCTGTACCCTTGTATGGGTGTCTATATATATATATATAGCAAAAAAATTGACACATTGTTGATGGTTTATCTTATATAGTCCAAATATATGTGTTAGATCATCCTATGTAATAAAGAGGAAATATGCAAATTGACCATCATGCCCTTGCACAAGATGGCCACCCCCATGTGGGCACAAGATGGCCACCACAAGATGGTCAGCAGGAGAGGGCAATTGTGGGCAATCAGGCTAGCAGGGGAAGGCAGTTGGGGGCAACCGGGCTGGCAGGGGAGAGCAGTTGGGGGCGACCAGGCCAGCAGGAGAGGGCAGTTGGGGCAACCAGGTTGGCAGGGGAGGGAAGTTGGGGGTGACAAGGCCTGCAGGGGAGGGCAGTTAGGGGTGACCAGGTGGCAGAGATGGGCAGTTAGGGGGGACAAGGCCTGCAGGCAAGGGCAGTTGGGGGCAACTGGGCCAGCAGGGGAGGGAAGTTGGGAGCGATTAGACCGGTAGGGGAGCAGTTAGGCATCAATGAGGCTGGCAGGGGAGTGGTTAGGGGGTTATCAGGCTGGCAGGCAGATGAAGTTAGGGGCAATCAGGCAGGCAGGCAGGAGCCAGCAGTCCCGAATTGTGAGAGGAAGGGTTAGGGGCAATCAGGCAGGCAGGCTGGGAGCCAGCAGTCCCGGATTGTGAGAGGGATGTCCGACTGCTGGTTTAGTGGGATCTGGCCTAAACCGTCAGTTGGACATCCCCCTAGGATTCCCAGATTGGACAGAGTGCAGGCTGAGCTGAGGGACACCCCCCCCCCATTGTATGAATTTCGTGCACCAGGCCTCTAGTCCTAGATAATAAAAGCCTAATATGCAAATTGTCCCCTAGATCGGGAGTTTGACTGGGAGTTCCTATGACATGTGCTGACCATCAGGGGGTGGCACAGAACATGGTAGGTGTCAGCAATGCAGCACCGGCAGCAGGTGGCAGAGGAGGTGTTGCTGGCCTCGATGGGCCCTGATGAGAGCAGGACCACTCCAGAATGGTGGAGTAGGTGATCAGGTGGTGCCAGGCCAAGGCCAGTGTTAGCGAGTCTCAATCACCCCACCAATCACCCTGTAGACGTTGACCAGCAGTGGTGGCAGGGACAGGCTGCCGCTCAGCTCCCAGGCGCTGAGGCGCTGCCCAGGGCCCAGAGGTCAGCTGGGACCTGCCCTTCCATGCCAGATGCTTACACTTTGATCGCCAACCAGGCCTAGGGACAGCACCTGTACATGAATTTTGTGCACCAGGCCTCTAGTATAGAATAAACCAGGAATTTTATGAAGTTTGTACAGACCTTTTGAAAAAGTTGAGAGTGACATTTTTTGGCTTCTCTCTTTAAAAATTAGTTTTACACCTGGACATCAAATAATTGTGTTTACTAATAAAGTGATCTGTATTTATGTGGGTTCTGGGTAAGTGGAGTATTATGTAGAAATGTGAAGTTCCATTTCAAAGTGTAATCCTTCGCAGCCTTAGAACATAATCTAAAATAATTAGTGGAAATATTCTACCCTTGAATATTCTTTTGGATGTCTCATTTAAAATTTCCTACTGCAAAATATAAAAACTTCAAACCATATACAAAGCATGAATTAAGTTCAGTTCAGAAGATAATGAGGTACATGTGTGAAATATCTATCATTTTTAATATCTATGAAAAAGACAAGGAAAGGAAGAGTGAAGAATTGCTTTACCTCCAATAATAAATATAATTACCTTCAATAACAAGATTTGCAACATTATTATTTGGATGCACATTATATGCCTTGTTAGCTGACTAAGGCTTGATAAATATTCTATAAGGAAATAATAATGCTGTATTTTTCACAAATTATAGCTAATATTTATAACTTTTAGCCCAACTCTGTGGAGGCACTAAGAACAAAATTCATGTCTATTGTAACCACTACTACACTCCTTTCCCTTCAGCTAATTCATGTTGACACTGAAATATTCACACGGCAAGAAAACATACTATATTTCATCTATTTTTTAAAAGATGGATTTTAAAAATCATATAATACCTCTCTTCTCACTCAGTTTGTGTTTGTTTGTGGGTGTATGTGTAAAATTGTGTTTCACTCCTTTTTGAGTTCATTGTATAGAAAAATGTGCTTAATATCCTAGATATGCCCTAATTCATGTTATTATAACTTCCCCACCCCGACCAAACTGATGATGCTAATAATACTCTGATTTGGGGTCTGTACTGCCAACTATGAAGATATAGATTTCATCCTAGCCAGTTCGGCTCAGAGGATAGAGAGTTAGCCAGCAGACCAAAGGGCCTTGGGTTTGATTCCAGTCAAGGGCACCTACCTTGGTTTCAGGAGGCTCGTGCAGGAGGCAACCAATCTATCTGTTTATATCACATTGATATTTCTCTGTGTCTTTCCCTCTCTCTTCCACACTCTCTAAAATCAATGAAAAAAATATCCTCGGGTGAGGATTAAAGAAAAAAAAAGCTATAGATTTCTCATATGCTTCATTCACATCCTCTCGTCTTTGCCAGAAGATATGGTTTGCTAGCCTTCAACTCCCATCCAGCTGCCAACCACTTGGCTCCCCTTCCTGAGAGATTATCACAAGAGTGCTTCAGTTCAGTGTGTGCTAGACGCTGGCTTGATTTCTACAGTCAACATCCAACATCTCTCCCGTTAGCTAATACATAAATTCACACTGACTCCTTTATCTCACGCCTTACCTAAACAGGTCAATGCTCATCCATGTTCCAAGTAACTTTTCAATGCAGAGAATTATCAAAAAGCAAAATCAGACACATTTAAAAATGAGAGGTAAATGTGTGTGAGAGAGAAACCAGGAGGAAAATTATTATTTTTTCTCAAGTTTTTCCCCCCTTTGGCTCATTAACAGAAGTTCGAGTGAGGTGACAGGTGAGTGATTATGGTATAAATCAAGTGAGATAATATGAGAAGGTTTTTTTTCTAAATTATAAAACTTTAGAACAATACGATTCAATTCTATTATGAATAGCGAATGAAAATACACTCATTAAATTTGCAAGTACATATTTCTATCTAACATCTATATATATATAAACCTAAGTGACCATCACAACAGAACGGACGACCAAACAAGCTGCGAGGGATGACCAGGCCAGCAGGGGGGTTAGTGAGGGACGACCAAACAACTGAGCAGCAGGCTGCAAAGATGGTGGCGCCCGTAGCCAATAAGGAGGAAATATGTTAATTGACTGCCATGCCCTCAAAAATGGCAGCGCCCACAGCCACAAGATGGCCAGCAAGGGAGGGCAGTTGTGGGCGATCAGGCCAGCAGGGGAGGGCAGTTATGGGTGACCAGGCTGGCAGGGGAGCAGTTAAGTGTCAATCAGGCTGGCAGAGGAGTGGTTAAGGGGTGATCAGGCTGGCAGGCAGAAGCGGTTAGGAGCAATCAGGCAGCCAGGCAGGCAAGCAGTTGGGAGCCAGCAGTCTCAGATTGGAGAGGGTGCAGGCTAGGCTGATTGACAACTCACCCCTCCCCCCCTCACAAATTTCATGCACCGGGCCTCCAGTTAAATTATAAAGTTCTTGATATGATCACTTACCAACCTTTAAGACAATATAAAGTCAGGAAGGATCAATACATTCATTCTGGTTTTATTTGTCTTGCTAATATTCTAGCACAATAGCCTAATACTCAAACCAGGGGTGGGGTGGTGCCATCTGTTAAAGATAAATGACCTTTTTTCAAATGTGACAAAGTAAAATGGAAAATAAAAAAGATCATTAGACAAAGTCCAATTTGAAAAAATCTATGGAGAAATGTGATTATTTCTTAGAAAATTTTTTTTCTGATTACTTCAAATCACTGTGTTTATTACTTCTGATTACTTCAAATAACTTCATAGTAGAGGAAATAGTTTATTTTGAATAAATAAATTTTTGTTGATTTCAGAGAGGAAGGGAGAGGGAGAAAGAGATAGAACTATCAATTATGAGAATCATTGATTGGCTGCCTCCTGCAAGTCCCCTACTGGGGATAAAGTTTGCAACCCAAGCATATGCTCTTGACCAGAATCAAACACAGGACCCTTCAGTCAGCAGGCCAATACTCTATCCACTGAGCCAAACCAACTAGGGCAGTAGAGGAAATCTTTTAACAATGTACTGACATCCTACTCCCAATGGTTTGAAGCCTTTCCATAATGATGAACCCTTGAGTACTGACTCTATCTGACATTTACAATTTCCTTACTGTGGTAGTCAATGATGACAAAATTACAGATGGTTCATCAAGTAAACTGTTACTAGATCACGTTCAATTAATGTGAGAAGTAACATGAGGGCAGATCTGTAAATGGAAAGACAACTAGTAGACATATTGTCAAATCTCAGTAGAAAGCTGAAATGAGCATTACAACATCAAAGCATTTTCCAAAAGATAAGCTTTAATGAAAAGTTATTGTTTGAGACAGATGTGTCACACCTGTCAAGGAAACTCACCCAGCATTCAACAAGCAAAGTCTTTTAAAACATTTAAGCACATATTTTATGATTTTTTTTTCAGATAAAGACCCTAATTTTAAATATAAATTTAACACCTGGAAGAAATAAAGTTTATTCAAATACAAATTTTTTGACCTGAGGTTTAAAATATTATTCAATGTAGACTATGCTGAAAATTTCTTCAAAAGCATTTATTTACTTTCATTCATAAATTGAGCTATAACATTTTTATTGAATAATAAATGTTGGAATGTATAAGACATAAAATAGGTTCTAATATCTAAACCCCCAAATACAAAATAGACTCTAGGAAATGATAATTTTTCACTTAATAGATAATAAGAAAACATTACTAATTTATCTTTCTGGTATTACCTATAGATGCTTTGAACTGTATTTTTTTATATAGACTCAAAAATAAAATTCCCCAAAGGAAAAAATAATTCCTGAGAAAGAATTATGTGAAATAGATTTCTCTATTTTCAAACTGGCAGTGTGATAAATGTAATAAAAGCTGATAATTTTTAAAATATTGTCTTGTATGATATCCTAATTATTTCTTGAACTTTCTATACAAGGCTCAATCACATAACTAATTTTATATAAGTGCTAGAGGCCTGATGCCTGAAATTCATGCAAGGGGCTCAGACCTCGCATCCCGGCTTCATCCAGAAGGTTGTTCAGAAGGACATCAAAGGTCATTGGCCTGTCCAGTCTAATTAGCATATTATGTTTTTATTATTATAGATAGCATCATTATTGGAGAATATTTTTAAAAAACAATTTTTAAAATAGCAAAATGCTATAAAAATTGTTGCTGAGTCTTTTTTAATCACCTATGAAATATTGAATCATCTTAAAAAATGTAATTTCTACATTTCATTGTGTCATCCATAAAGTCAATTAGTTTTTTAAGATCATAGTTTTTAAGTAGAAGAAGCTAGTTCATATTGAATTTTATTGCTGAGTATATACATTTTTGATTTTGTGATTTCTTTTAAAAATTCAGCAAACAATGTAGTTGAGAGGAGGGTTGAAAAAATAATTTACAAGCTCAAATGTTCAACTTTCAAGTAAAAAAATTATTTAAAATTGCTTAATCAACCTTCTTTTTGGTAGAAGGGGAGCTTTTTTCTCTTCATTAAATTTATCGAGGGGTGATATTGGTTAATAAGATTATATAGGTTTTATGTGTACATTTCTATGATAACTTATCTGTACATTGCATTGTGTGCCCACCACCCAAAGTCAGATCATCATATGTTTGACTCCGTTTTACCCTTTATTACTCCGCCTTCCCTTTGGTAACCACTGTTATGTGTGTCTTATTTTTGTTTTGTTTTTTTGTTTGTTCACTTGTTGCTTCATATCCCATATATTAGTGAAATCATATAGTTCTTAACTTTTTCTGTCTGAATTACTTCACTCAATATGATAATCTCAAGGTCCATCCATGTTGTAGCAAGTGGCAGTATTTCATCTTTTTTATAGCTGAGTAGTATTCCATTGTACATATGTACCTCATCTTCTTTATCCAATCATCTATGGAAGGACACTTTGGTTATTTCCATGTTTTGGCCACCATGAATAATGCAATGAACATAGGGGTACATGCATCTTTGGGAATGAATATATATATATATATATATATATATATATATATATATATATATATATATCCAAAAAAGCATTTGCTGGGTCATCTGGAAACTTTATTCTTTTCTTTTTCTTTTTTCCGGACCTCCATACTGCTTTCCATAGTGGTTGTACCAGTTTTACATTCACACCAGCAGTGAATTAAGGTTCCTTTTTCTCCACAACCTCTCCAACACATTACTTGTCCTGTTGATAATAGCTATTCTAACTGGTCTGAGTTAGTTTGTCCTCATATATGAAAATTAACTCAAATGGATCAAAGACCTAAATATAAGATATGAAAAAATAAATTACACAGAAGGAAACATAGGTATTAAATGAATGGACCTTGGTGTTACAGGAGATTTTATGAACTTGGCCCTTAAAGGCAAGGGGAAGTAAGGCAAAAAGAAATGAATAGCACCATATCAAACTACAGAGATCTGCAAAAGCCGCTGTCAACAAACCCAAAAGGAAACCAACTGAGTAGGAGAAGATATTTGCAAACAACAGTTCTGACAAAGGGTTAGTACCCATGATATATAAAGAACTTACACAAATGAACACCAAACCAATAATCCAATTAAAAATGGGCAGAGTGTTACTGGTGGAAAACAGGCTCTTCCAGAGAATCATGAGAAAAGCATTTCAAGGATCCATGCACAGGAAATTGTGACGTGGATGTGGCAGGATGATTTATTTGTGATGGCTGCCTTTGAATGTTTCATCTACCTCTGCTCTGCCGTGGGAAAAGTCCAACCGTGTCTTCAGCAGGTAAAAGAAATAAAAGCCAGTATCAGGGTCTCCTCTTCATAGTCCTCGGGTGTCTGCACAGTCAGCCTGGAGGGCCCCAGATGGCCACTAGGCCCACCTGGTGGCATTCTCCCAGGCATGAGGGGACAGGAGGGCACACAGGTGAGTGCGTCACTAAGAGAGAGAGAGAGAGCTTTGTTCTCCTGGGTTTTAACCAGGACCTTTATCAAAATAACCAATTGACTTACCAAGATCTCACAGTCTTGCGGTAGGGTCCACCCCCTTAGCCACTGATCCTCTTCCCGGGTTAGACTGATAGGCCTCCCACTGTGCCGTTTTCACATTGTTGCACATGTCCTTATCTTCCCCTGCTTCTCCCTCCCACACATACAATCCAGTATGCCAGTGAGGAAGGGAGAGGTCTTAATCCCCTTGGAGGGACAATGCTGTGATTTACTGATTACTGGGGTATGAAACAGTAGCTTCCTGGTGAAGCAAATAGGTCTCTGCTTCCCAGCTGAATGTGCTCAATAATGTCTGACTTCTCTTTGCTCTCTTTCCCATAAAAAATCAGCTCACTATGGTTACAAGCGGATCTGAACAGACACTTCTTCAAGAAGACATACAAATGGCCAAAAGACATGTGAAAGATGCTCAACTTCACTAGCTACTAGGGAAGTGAAAATCAAAACTACAATCAATGAGATACCACCTCACATTGAGAACTTTTTTGATATGTCTGGCCACCATAATTCAAATCAAGGACTTTTTTTTTTTTTTTTTTTTTTTTTTTTTGCTACTGAAATCAGGAGGTAATGAATTTCTCCCTCTCTTGCTCATTTGACAATTTACTCTCAGCTCTGCCAGCACTACATTAAATTTCTGGGTAGCCTTGCTACACAGGTGAATTTGGTGTCCTTTATTTGATGTTTGGATTGAAACTAAGGACAAATTATCCTGGAGGTGGAAAGATTAGCAAGGTCCCCTTGTGGGAATTTAGGGATTGAAAGATTAGAGGAAAAAGATAAGCTTCTAATTACAGGCGATTTCTTTTGAAATGATGCATTTTTTCCTCCATTATTTTCTTGTGTTTGAACAAATTCAATGCCATATATTTTGTTTCTTCCCTGTATGGTGGAATAAGGCAATGTACTACATTTTATATTTGTTGTTTAGTTGTCAATCAACAGACATGCCTACAAAGATCATCTCAGAGCAATATTTATTAAAATGCACCTTTCCCTTACAAATTCAAAGATCTTGATCTGCACTAATGTTATGAGCTGATATTCGTGAAAGATAATGATTTGTTTATTTCATCTCTTTTCTGGAATCATTGTTAAATCTGCTCATTGCTGCAAGCTAAGGTCACACACATAGCTCTCACAGTCTTATTATAACTGATAACTACCTCTTGGTTTGAACTCTAATTCAATTTACACAGATTTTCTTCCCTTTCCACATTTTTCTCATATATTAGGTAAACAGAATGCTCACACCGCCTTAAATCCGTCAAAGGGCAGAGAGATGTTTTGTTGTGCAAGCTTCCTCCTAATAACCTGGCCCAGGACTCCGCCTGAGCAGTAAGAACTGATTCCCCTTGGGCAGGAGCTTGCCACAGGTTTTTTTGAAGGAGCAGTGATATTTTTTACATTCCATATAATCAGTAAAATGTGTTATGTATGCCAGTAATTAGTAAAGGATACTGCCCACAGAATTGCCTGTAAAGAATAATTTCAGAAGTCCTGCTAAGGAGACAGGAAGCTCGTGTTTCAAAAAGGTGATGCAAAGCTGCCTGTGCAAATTTTCCTCTCGAATCAACTAAATGATCACCAGTGCTGCAATGACTCCTTTTGCTGCTCACCTAATTTTAGTGTTCTGAGTGCACACATCTTCACAACTCCTGATCAACAATGCTTACCATGTCTTTCTCTACATTCCCCATTCCATTTTAATTCTTTGTTGATACCCAGATTTCCTCTCCTAGTCAATGACTCAGCATTTAATCTGTACTCTTGGCGTGGCAATTTCTTATTTCTTTTCTGTCCTGAAAAAATCTCGTGAGAAATCAAATAAAAATAATATACTATCTATTTTCCCTCTTCCTTATTTTAGCATGAAGTAGAAATTGTTATAGATGCAGGTTAAAAACAATATTTAATAACAATAATTAATATTTAATGCTAATTACAACTGTCAAACTACTTGCTAAAAATAATACAAATTGATTTATAAAATTTGAGCATGCACTTTTAACTCATATTTCTCTAGACTACACAAGATAAGAGGTACAAATGTAGACTTCAATAAGAGTGATCATTTTTTAGATTTTCAACTAATCTGCCTTTATGATATCTCTATCACTCCAAAGCTTTTCTGTAAAGTCCTCATATCAGTTTATTATTTTTGGAATATAAAGCAGTGCCTGATTTTAACCAAAACTTCCCTCTCAGCTACCAAATGACGACTTCCGTTTTATTTTCTTGGTTTTCTATTCACCATATATCAGCTTTTCTGTAAGACTTTCTCTGACAATGCCTATTTAATTTCTCTACCCAGTTGTCTTAGTCCATTCAGGCTACTATTTCAAAATACCCAAGATAGGGTAGCTTATAAGCAACTAAACTTTATTTCTCATAGGTTGGGAGGTGGGAGGTCTGAGACCAGGTGGCACCATAGTAGCTTGAAGGTCCTCTCACAGGTCACAGATTTTTTGCTGTGCCACTACAGAACAGAAATGGCTAGGAATCTTTCTGGAGTCATTTTTATAATGGCACTACTCTCATTCATTAGGGCTCCACCGTTATGACTTAAGCATCACCCAAATGTCCTATCCCCTAATAACTATCATCTTTGGGGGTTAGGATTTCAACATATATAAATTGGGGGGAGAGGGGATAAAAAAATCATATGATAGCATCAGTCATTTTTTTAACCCAGTTTCCTAATATTTAATTAATATTTATAGTTATGGCACTTATTTCAAAAATTATATTTCTTCTTTTTCTGTCTCCTCATGCTAAAACATAAATTTTATTAGAGCAAGGAATTTATCTTATCACCATGCTCTCCCTGCTATTATAAGACAATTTCTAGATGCTGAATAAATACTTATCAAATACTTATCAACAAATAAGTTGTTGCAGAGGTAATGTTCTTTCTTATTTCATTTAAGTTTTTCTAGTATCACCAATTTTAGCATATTCAGTATCATATATTTCACAAATTCTTAAGAACATACTATGTGCCATGAAATACTGTAGGCATTAAAAATATGGCACCTTGTACCATACTGTAAGCACTAAATAAATATTTGTTAACAAATATTTCCCACAATTAAATTAATAGCTAATTTAACCTCATTAGATAATGATGGTATAGGATAATAGTTAAAACCAGATGTTTATTATATACTTTGTTGCTTGATAATTTAATTTGGAAGACAGTTGATCAATGACATTTAAAAACACCATAATTTGCAAAATAAATAATTTAAAGTATATTAACAAAATATTTTCTTAAATCCTTTTACCTTACTTTGGCAAAATCAGAATTTGAGTTGATTTATTGCTTATATTCTTTCTATTAATTACTCCCATGTTAATTATCATGTGTATGTAAAGTTATAGATAAGAATCATTGTTCTTGTACCATGATTTGTTTTTATATAGTAGTAAGAGTTCATCTTCTAAACGTGTCTAATTTAAAACAAAGAATATTTTAAACACTAGGAGAGTATACTAGAATCTGAAATTTTGTATCTATATAAAGTTAAACAGAATAAATGCAATAATCTGGAAACATTAAGCCAAATATTTCTTTTTCACCAGTTTTTTTTAATGTTCTTAAAAGACAACAATGTGATGCATTTTATATCTTTGTATTCTCACTACAAATAAAATATATGAGGGACAATGTTGACTGTGGATTGTCTTAACCTTATAACTCTTCTTATTAAATGACATTGACAAACATTAATTTAACATCTTTGAAAGCTTGGTCCTTTGTAAAATTCTCTGAAAGACACAAAATCATTAGAAAATATGACACTTGGTTGGGAATTTACAATATAGTTGCATAAGTAAAGATTTTTAATAGTCATAAAATTATTAAGAATTCTAAAACACTGTATATTTTAAAGATGCATGAGTTATAGCAGGTGCTTTAACTTTTCTTTAAGATACTTTGTATAGGCATCATTATCAGCTATGATTTTTAATTTTTATTTTATTTTATGGATCTTAGAGGAATGGAGGGGCATGAGAGAGAGAGAGAGAGAGAGAGAGAGAGAGAGAGAGAGAGAGAGACAGAGACAGAGACAGAGACAGAGACAGAGAATCTGTTGCCTCCTGCATGCAGCCCAGCCAGGGACTGAACTTGCAACTTGTGTATGTGCCCTGACCAGAATCAAACCTGCCATTTTTTGGTGTATGGAATATACTCCAACCAGCTGAGCCACACCATCCAGGGAAACTATTTTTTTTTTTTAATGTGTGATATTAAGTACATGGAAAATAAAGGAAAACAACAATAACACATGGTTGAGGTAAAATTAGCCTGGCCCTACTGAATTAGATAAAAATTATAGTGAACATGCAGCTCAGGGGAGGGCAAAGCTCCAGGACAGGTCCTGAATCCCACAACAATGAGCTGCAAATCTATACTAATAAAAGGGTAATATGCTGATTAGATGTCCAACTTCCTTCTGGACAAAGCCATGGTGGTGGGGACTGAGGCGGAGTCAGTTAGGGGTGATCAGGCTGGCAGGGGAGGGCAGTTGGGGGCAATCAGGATGGCAGGGGATAGTAGTTGGGGTACCAGGCCAGCGGGGGGCAGACAGTTGGAGGCAAGATCAGGTTGGCAGGGGAGGGCTATTGGGAGCAGCCAGGCTGGCAGGGCAGGGCAGTTGAGGGGGACCAGGCCAGCAGGGGAGGGCAGCTGGGGGCATTAGGCAGGCAGGCAGATGAGTGGTTAGGAGCCAGTGTTCCTAGATTGCAAGACATCCCCTGAGGGGTTCCAGATTGGAGAGGGTTCAGGCCTGGCTGAGGGACACTCCCCTTCATGCACATATTTCATACACCAGGCCTCTAGTATAATCATAAGTAAGAAAAAGTGAATATAACATTCATAGTTCTTCATGATGTACTGGGATTTATTAGAAAGGAAATGCTATTTTTGAAAATGAAGATTAATGATTATTGGCTTCTCTGTTGTGCCCCCAAATGAGAAATGCATAAACACTGTGTATTTTCCCTTGATTGTAAGACTGGCACAATACATAGGTGAATAAAGTCAACATTAAAATTGTTACATGATTTTCTTCTGTGTCTTCTGAGGTTGATATAATAGGACACTGTCTTTTATTCTCATTTTCTTTTATGAAATACTATAGGACCAGTGCATGAAATTCGTGCACTCAGGGGTGGTCCCTCAGCTCAGCCTGTGCCCTCTCCCAGTCCAGGAGCCCTCAGGGGATGCCCGAATGACAGCTTAGGCCCACTCATGGGGAGTGTGCCTAAGCCAGCAAACTGCGGCACGGCAAACTGCGGTTTGCGAGCCACATGCGGTTCTTTGGCCCCTCAGTGTGGCTCTCCCACAAAATACCGGCTCTTCCACAAAATACTGACTGCTGTGCATGGGCCACAAAGTTTCAATCGCACTGCACGTGTGCACCCGCATGTGGTATTTTGTGGAAGAGCCACACTGGAGGGGCCAAAGAGCCACATGTGGCTTGCGAGACACGGTTTGCCAACTAAGGACCTAAGCTATCAGTAGAACATTCTTTATACTGCTGTGGAGGTGGGAGAGGCTCCCGCCACCACTGTTGCGCTAGCTAGCCATGAGCCTGGCTTATGGCTGAACAGCGCTCCCCCTGTGAGAGCACACTGACCACTAGGGGGCAGCTCCTCCATTGAATGTCTGCCCCCTCGTGGTCAGTGCACATCATAGCAGCTGGTCGTTCCATCATCTGGTCGATTTGCATATTAGCCTTTTATTATATAGGACTAGAGGCCCGGTGCACAAAAATTTGTGCACTCAGGGGGAACGGGGGTCCTTCAGCCTGGCCTGTGCCCTCTCACAGTCTGGGACCCCTCGGGAGATAATGCCCTGCTGGCTTAGGCCTGCTCCAGGGTGGCAGAGGGCAGGCCCAATCCCTAGGTGCAGCCCCTGGTCGGGCTCAGAGCAGGGCTGATTGGGGAGTTGGGGCGCCGCACCCTGTCATGCACAGAGCAGGGCAGATCGGGAGGTTGCGATGCCACCCCCAGTCACGCTCAGGGTAGGGCCGATTGGGGGGTTGCGGCACCGCCCCCTGTCACACTCAAGGCAGGGTCGATGGGGAGGTTGTGGTGCCACCCCTATCACGCACAGAGCAGGGCCAATCTGGAGGTTGGTGTGCTGCCCTCTGTCACACACAGAGCAGGGTATCAGGGGGTTGGGGAGCTCCCCCCTGTCACGCACAGAGCAGGGCCCATCAGGGGGTTGAGGAGCTCCCCCCTGTCACTCAGAGAGTAGGGCCGATAGGGAAGTTGGGGCACTGCCCTCTGTCACACACAGAGCAGGGCGGATCAGGGGGTTGGGACACCGCCACGGTCACACTCAGGGCAAGGCCGATGGGGAGGTTATGGCTCTACCCTGTCACACACAGAGCAGGGCCGATCAGGGGGTTGGGGCGCCGCACCCTGTCACAGAGCCACAGGGCGATCAGAGGTTGGAGTGTTCCCCCGTATCAGGCACAGAGCAGGGCTGATCAGGAGGTTGGGGCGCCTGTCACACTGATCCCGGTGCAGGGAGGCCTCTCAGCTCCGCTGATCCCGGTGCTGGGAGGCATATTACCTTTTTACTATATAGATTAGAGGCCTGGTGCATGGGTGGGGATGGCTGGTTTGCCCTGAAGGGTGTCCTGAATCAGGGTGGGGGTCCCCACTGGGGTGCCTGGCCAGCCTGGGTGAGGGAATGATGGCTGTTTGCAGCTGGTCACACACCCTTCAGGGTGGAGGTCCTTACTGGGGTGCCTGGCCAGTCTGGGTGAGGGGCTGAGGGCTGTTTTCAGGCTGGTGGGTGACAGAAGCTCCCAACTGCTCCTTTTTTTCTTTTTTTCTTTTTTTTTAATTCTGGGCCTGCTATAGCTCTGGCCCCAAATCTTAGGCCTCCGCTGCTGAAAGTAGGTATCTGGTTTGTTTCGGTTCGAAACAATGTATAACTCTGGCTCTGACTCCAGCTCTGAGATATATTTGTTAAAATGTTTCAAACTGCAGGCTCAGAGGCCTGCAAGGCAGGCAGGGAACGTTGGTTTCCTCTATCACTGAAGCAAGCAAGCCTCATGTTAGTTTCAAGCTGCCTGGCTGCTGGCTGCCATCTTGGCTGACAGTTAATTTGCATATTTCCCTGATTAGCCAATGGGAAGGGTAGCGGTCGTACGCCAATTACCATGTTTCTCTTTTATTAGATAGGATACTTTCTCTCCTTTTTGGAACACTTGATATTTTCTGTGTATACAGATAGGTATTAATCAATATAACATTTTAAAATCAGATTATGAAACCAATCATGTTCTCATTTTTCCTTGAAAAAAATAACCAAACTCTGTGAGACAAACTATATATTTGCCATTCACCACTATGATAACAAAAGACAAGAACCATAAATTAAGAATGCTTTTTACTTGTTCAATATTGACCACTAAAATACAAATGTAGAAATACTCTGTTTATAAATGAGTACAATAAAAATATGAGTCAAAGGAAAGATAAATGTACAGATAGTTATTTGAAAGAAAGTTTAGAAGAATAATACCTGATTGTCAGTTAGGTTTCCCAGACACTAGATAGTGAAAGAGACACTGATACATTTGAGTATAAAGTCTTAAGCTTAAAGGTTATCCACATACGAAAGGTAAATAAGAAACAAGAAATCAGAGAGAACGTTTTAAAAAATTTAAAACAACATAAAATATGATCACAAATAAAAATAATTAAGAATTGGAAATGTCATCTAAGTTATAAAATAGATCTAAGAGAGAAAAAATTATAAATAACCTATATGTTTGAAAATAATAAAGTTATTGGCTGTACTAATAAAAAAAAGTCAGTTTCAGTAAAACAAAAGTAATAAACACCAGATTAAGGGGATTAAAAATACAGTGAATATTTACCACACACAAAAATCTGTATTAAAATGGCCACTAGAAAATAGAGAACAATGCAACCTAAATGCCTGACAATCTTAGAATTTATGATAAAATAAAAATAGGATAAGAATAAAAAGAATAGCAAGGGAGAGACACAACCTTCAGAATGTGAGATGATGGTGGGTATATATTAAATGAACCCAGTTACACACCTTTGTCAGTTATTTTACTCACTTACTAAGAGCAGTCATAAGCTGAGCAATAACAATGTAAAAGTGAAAGAAAAATTGTGTAGAGTCGTCTAGTAAACAGCAGATAAACAAGAAAATGACTGTAAAACACCATGAAAATTGTTATTGTCTAAATGTATATAGAAGATAAAGTAAGAATTTGGGGTAAGGATTGAATAAAAAAGTGTTAAGCTAGTTAGTAAAGTCATCAGTTTTAGAAAGATGAATTTCCTGAGGGCCCTTGGAATAGAAGGAACACTTCTTAAGTTAGTTTCTTGGTATTTATTCTATGGATAAAGCAATGGATTTAGTGCTCTTTTTTTCTTTTTCTTTTTACCGGTTTAAGTGTTATGTATATTTACACTGACAGGAGAAGATATTTTAAACTGGCAAGCATAGTATGAATTACACTATTTTAAATTATAAATTAACCTAAATGTAAACATTCATATTAAACTTAATCAAAGAAATAGCATAGTATGATGTGGAGGGCAGAGACGAGATGCAAACATTCACACCAAAGGAAATCACTATCATTATTAAATAAAATAAGTTGATGAAATTTTTATTTTCAATTCCACACTGGGCCATTTATTCTGTTTATGTTTATACTAGAGGCCCAGTGCACAAATTTGTGCACCAGTGGGATCCCGAGACCTGGCTCTCTGACATCTCCTGAGGGGTCCCGGGTTGCTAGAGGGTGCAGGCCAGACCAAAGGACTTCACCTGTGCACAATTGGGGCTGGGGAGAGACTGTGGGAGGGCTCCAGGGCGTGTCTGGCCCATCTCGCCCAGGTCTGATCAGCTGGACCCCAGCAGCAAGCTAACCTACCAGTCAGAGTGTCTGTCCCCTGGTGGTCAGTGCATGTCATAGGCTTTCATTATATAGGATTCTTTCATATCTTGCATTTTGCTCATTCTTTTCCACTCTATAACATTTCTTGTTTTTACCTTAAATATATTTATCTAAATATATTACCAATAGTGAGTTTTTATTCAAAGATCTTGGAAGGAAATCACATGAGAGAAAATATAAAAGTAACTGACCAATATTTTTTTCTCATAAAAATTTATTATTAAACATAAAATAAACATTCAATTAAAAATAAGCCATGAAGTAAAATGCATAGTACAACTGATTACAAAAGTACGTAAACAGGATTGTAAACTGATATATGAAAAAACCTGCTGTGAGTAGAACATGAAAAGTAATAGCCATTAAAAAACTACTATTATTAGTATTAAAGATTTATAATAAGAGGTTCAATTTATTACCTTTGTAATAATCAGGGATAATAAATGGAAAGTTATGTGTTTCTATTTTTTTTTTTTTTTACTTATCTTGTTCTTGTATTCTTCAAGGCTTTTAAAATTGTGGATCTAAACATGGGTAGTCCCCAGGGTTTTCAATTACCTAGCACACTGTTCTGCCCTTTTCTTTGGTCTGAATGAAATAACTAGCATTTTGCAACTCACACATCTTTTGATGATGGTCCCTAAAGACAATCAAAGGTAGAAGTGAAGAAAAGTTACATTCGACTTGGGCCAGAACTTGAGTAAAGAGCTATGTCTGATCAATACAGACCCTATTAATTCTGATCCTAGCCTGATGATTGTTGCTTGGGCTCCCTCCTCAGAGTTAAATTACTTTGTTACAGCACAAAAACTACTCGGAGGGTTAGTCAGAAACCACACAAAAGGTTTTCTTCCTAACAGTCCAGTAATCACTGAGTTGCATGCAGTGAAGATATGAGAATAGGGTTTTACAGTGTATATTTCATGCCACAGACAACCTCAAAATGCTCTATAATGGAGGTAAAGATCAGTCTGGGTGATTCTGAAGATGTTCGGTGAGTGCTCTAGTGGAGTTTGCCTTGGGATATTAGAGCCCATTTTGTTGATAGGTAGAATGCTGGCTAGGACCCCCAGGTCATACTTCATACTTTTCTGGAAGAATGTTTGATCTTTTTTTAGTCTGTTTCAACTAGAAAAGTCGGAAGTGCAGCCACAAGCTCAGTTTTTAAAATGACTAAAATGTTTTAAGTTTCTACAACCAATTAGTTAGATGAAGCACCTATCAATATGGATGAAAAACGGTTACTGGACTCCAGGTGCTCACCATCTAGTCAGTGTGTTTGAAATGTAAGCATACAGTTATATTAGTTGTGAAATTTGGAGATTGCCATAACCTAATGGGGGAAATAATGGCAAAGGACTGCATTGGTGGTGCACAGAAGTGAAACCTGAATTTGAGTTTGAAGTAGTGTTTATCAGATTTGACCATTGGATTTACCCAAATTAAAGAAATGTACCGAGAAAAGAAGAAGTCAATTTGCCAAGGTACAGCTTTTGTGGTGCATATGAGAAAACTACTATTACTTCAGTGTAAAAGTATATTAGGAAGAAAAAATAATGCAACAAAAACTGAAGATAATTTAGGCAACTGTGTAATACTATTCCACAGGCAAAGGACCTGAATAGCCACTTCTCCAAACAGGACATACAGATGTCCAATAGACATAAAAAGATGTTCAACGTTACTAATCATCAGAGAAATGCAATTTAAAACCACAATTAGGTATCACCCTACACCTGTCAGAATGGCTATCATCAACATATCAGGAAACAGCAAGCATTAGCAAGGATGGGCGGAAAAAGAGACCGCTGTGCACTATGGGTGGGAACACAGGCTGGCGCAGTCATTGTGGAAAGCAGTATGGAGTTACCCCAAAAAAGTAAAACTGGAACTGCTTTATGACCCAGTGATTCCACTTCTGGGAAAATATCAGAAGAAATCCGAAATGCTAACTCAAAAGAATATATGCACCCCTATGTTCATTGTAGAGTTATTTACAATTAGAGGCCCAGTGCACAAAACTAATGCACTGTGGGGGGGCGTTGTCCTTCAGCCCAGCCTGAACCCTCTCCAATCTGGGACCCCTCGGGGGATGTCCGACTGCCGGTTTGGGCCTGATCCCAGGATCGGGCCTAAACTGGGAGTCGGATATCCCTCTCACAATCTGAGACTGCTGGCTCCTAACCGCTTGCCTGCCTGCCTGCTTGACTGCCCCTAACTGCTTCTTTCTTCCAGCCTGATCACCCCCTAATCACTCCCTTGCCAGCCTGATCGATGCCTAACTGCTCCACTGCCAACCTGGTACTCCCCAACTGCTGCCCCTGCAGGCCTGGTCCCCCCAGCTGCCCTACCCTGCTGTCCTGGTTGCCCCTAACTGTTCTCCCCTGCTGGCCTGATCACCCACAACTGTCCTCCCCTGCTGTCCATCTTGTGCCACATGGGGGCGGCCGTGTTTGACCTCATGAGGGCCACCATCTTGTGGGAGGGCATGAGAGTCAATTTGCATATTACCTCTTTATTATATAGGATAGCCAAGATCTGGAAATAGCCCAAGTGTCCATTAGGGGATGAGTGGATAAAAAAGCTGTGGCATCTTTACACAATGGGATACTAATAGGCCAAAAACATATGGTTCTTGCCTTTTTCAGTCTGACTTATTTAACTTAGCATTATATTCTAAAGATATATCATCCATGTTGTATCAAATGGCAGTATTTAATCATTTCCTAAGGCTGAATAGCATTCCATTGTGTATATGTGCCACATTTTCTTTATCCAATAAATTATCAAAAGAGAACTTTGGTTGTTTCCATGTTTTGATGATGCTGCAATGAACATAGAGGTGCATATATCTTTGCAAATGTTTTCAATTTTTTTAAAATATATTTTTATTGATTTCAGAGAGGAAGGAGAGAGAGAGAAAGAGAGAGAGAGAGAAAGAGAGAGAGAGAGAAACATCAGTGATAAGAGAGAATCATTGATTGATTGGCTGCCTCCTGCACGCCTCACACTGGGGATCGAGCCCACAACCCAGGAATATGCCCTTGACCAGAATTGAACCTGGGCCCTTTAGTCTGCAGGCCAAAACTCTATACACTGAGCCAAACCAGCTAGGGCTGTTTGCAAATTTTTGAGGTAGATACCCAGAAGAGGGATTGTTGGGTCATATGCTAAATCTATTTCTAATTATTTGAGGGACATCCATAGTGTTTCACACAGTGGCTGTACCAGTTTACATTCTTATTAGCAATGAATGAAGGTTCCTTTTCTCCACAACCTCTCAAACCTTTATTACTTGTCTTGATCAAAGTCATTCTAATGGGTGTGAGGTGGTATCTCATTGTAGTTTTTATTTGCATTTCCCTAATAGCTAGTGAAGTTGAGCATCATTTCATATATCTGTTGGGCCATTTGTATGTCTTCTTAGGAGAAGTGCCTGTTCAGTTCCTCTGCCTATTTATTTTATTTTTGCTTATATGAGTTATTTATATATATTTTACATTAACCCCTTGTCAGAGCTATTTTTTGAAAATATCTTTTTAAAAAAATATATATATATTTTATTGATTTCTTACAGAGAGAAAGGGAGAGGGATAGAGAGTTAGAAACATCGATGAGAGAGAAACATCAATCAGCCGCCTTCTGCACACCCCCTACTGGGAATGTGCCAGCAACCAAGGTACATGCCCTTGACTGGAATCGAACTTGGGACCTTTCAGTCCGCAGGCCCGCTCTCTATCCGCTGAGGCAAACCGGTCAGGGCTGAAAATATCTTTTCCCATTCAGATGGTTGCTTTTTGTTTCATTGGTGGTTTCTTTTGCTATGCAAAAACTTTTTAGTTTGATACAGGGCCATTCATATAATTCATCAGAAATTACATTTGCTTTACTTTCCTGGCCTTCAACTTTTAAAACATCACTTTATAAGAGGCTTAAAAAGTTAGAGAATGACTTCATGTATTTCTTCTCAGTGGTCTGTGTAGCAGGAAAAAAAGGAGCAAGTTCCTCTGAGTGTTCCACATTCTGATTGGGGACTTCTTTACACTACCACGTGCTGTAGATGTGTGTACCCATTGCCTACTCTATCTGGGAGGATAATAGAAAGTCATAGGTGCTGCTGCTAACTTCCAACGTTTATATAGAATGTGTTGAGGGACATCAACACATATATATTTGCATATATTTATGGCCCACTTTATAAAATAATGTGAAACTAAAATAATTCAGAGCAATTTTTTCATAATGTTGACTTGATTATCTCAAGATAATCATTTTATGTGTGTGTGGTGGGGGAAAGGCATTAAAACAGCTTTTCAGAATAGGGGGGAGGAAAGCAATGATGTTTTCATATCCAAAATACTTTTTCCCAGAAAGAATATGGGCAGTATTTCATCATTCAGTTTTATTAACTTGCAGTTTATTTTCTTATAACATATATTAGATTAATTTAAACAGATGGATTAATGTTTTAGATCAGGTATCCAGACACAAGCAATTTTGTTTCTAGGTTCTTTGTAGAGCTATTTACCATATCCCACTATCAATACATATACAGAATTGCCCATTCCAATCAGTGATGCATTCAGAATAAAAATATGTGGTAAGAAGCAGAAATTACATTGATTAGGCCTCCCATTTTTTAGCTTGCATACTTGGGGGGCTATCTACCTTTTGTGTAACAGAAACAGCTGACTGACTAAAGAAGCATAAACACAACTACTCGGTATATTATTAGCTAATTTTCCACCTTTTTCAAATGAAGACTGACAGTAACATGTGCATTAGTGACTATTTCTCTCACTGTTATTTATTCCTTGAATTGATTCTGTATTAGGAGATTCAGAGTTTAGAGAACATTTTATTTTTATTTTTTATTTTTTTTAAAATATATTTTATTGATTTTTTACAGAGAGGAAGAGAGAGAGATAGAGAGTTAGAAACATCGATGAGAGAGAAACATCGATCAGTCGCCTCCTGCACATCTCCTACTGGGGATGTGCCCACAACCCAGGTACATGCCCTTGACCGGAATCGAACCTGGGACCTTTCAGTCCGCAGGCCGACACTCTATCCACTGAGCCAAACCGGTTTTGGCAAGAGAACATTTTAAAAAGCTTGTCTAGCTTAACAGGCTTAAAAATATTAGAGAATTTCAAGTGAGTACACAAAATAAAACAAAATAATGAAGAAAACAAGTTATAAACTATCACTCAATGATGTAGGTGGACATTTAATGAGCCCAATTCTTAAATTCCAGATTCTATTAAATTGTAAAAACAATTTTGAGAGCTAACCAGTGAAAGTAATAAGCGGCCTACTCCATAATTGCAACAGTGAAGCAACATTTTTAAAAACTATCTCTTTTTCTCTTGCTCAAATTATTTTTCCTTCTATAACATATTAACTCTATTTTATATAGGTCTTTCTATTTGATGTTAAGAATGAAACAATTATAAAACAAAAATTCATAACATCAGATAAAATTTTCATCATTTTAAAATATATATAAAGCATAGCCTATCTAATAAAAGAGAAACATGATAATTAGCCGTACATCTGCTACCCTTCCCATTGGCTAATCAGGGCGATATGCAAATTAACTGCCAGCCAAGTTGGCAGACGGCAACCAGGCAGCTTGAAGCGAACATGAGGCTTACTTGCTTCAGTGACGGAGGACTCCAACGTTCCCCACCTGCCGCTGCCAGCTGCCGGGAGCCGGTCCATCCTTGCTGTTTCAAGGGACCTGGCATATATGGCATACGGTTCTTAATATGTTTGCTCACCTTCTTGGCGCTGTGTTTTAACCAAGGTCACCTCTCCGAGAAAGGTTGAATCCCCAGGTAGGGATTTTCCCCTGAAGTTAGGGAGGGAATAAAACCCCTCAACTAAGTGCCAGGCGGGTAATTAATCCCTTTAACTACGAACAATCATGCTTAAACTACATAATCTTTTCTCCCTGGAGTGGAGATAAGAAACGCCCTAACCTTTGTAATAGAGATTGATAGGATTGAATCAACTGGTATAAATACAGTTGTAACAAGACAGAAGCACACAGAACACAGAACTCAGAACTCAGAACTTAGAACACAGAATTCAGAAGACAGAACCTACATGGAGCCTGGAGACAGAAGAACTTCGCTGGAGAGAACATGGCAAAAGATCCTGGACTGAACCTGACTATAGAACATGGCAAGAGAACCTGACTAGAACCTGGTGACTGGACCTGGCTGGAGAACCTGGAAGGAACCTGGCTGGAGATCCTAAGCAGAACCTCTCTGGAGTTCCAGACCAGAACTTGGCTGGAGATCCGGGCTAGAGATCCTGGCTAGGCTGCTGATCAACTGAACACTGTCTCTGTGTCCTTCCTTCTTCGCCGACTCCGTCTACGCCTTTGGGAACCCCTGGACCTGCTGGGGTTGGACCCCGGCAGCCAGCCTCTGAGCTTGCAGTTTGAAACATTATTACAAATATAGAAGCTAAACAAAACCCCAGAAACCTGCTTTCAGCCAGCCAGGATCTCAGAGCTGGAGCTGAAACAGTGTTTCGATTATAGAACCCAAACAAACCAGATACCTGCTTTCAGCAGCAGAGGCCTAAGAGCTGGAGCCAAGCCTCAGAGCTAAAGCTGGCCCAGAATAAAAAAAAAAAAAGAAAAAAAAGAAAGAAAGAAGTGGTTGGGACCTTTAGTCACCCGCCAGCCTGAAAACAGCCCTCAGCCCCTCACCCAGAATGGCCAGGCACCCCAGTGGGGACCCTCACCCTGAAAGGGTGTGACCAGCTGCAAACAGCCATCATCCCCTCATCCAGGCTGGCCAGGCACCCCAGTGGGGACCCCCACCCTGATCCAGGACACCCTTCAGGGCAAACCAGCCGGCCCCCACCTGTGAACCAGGCCTCTATCCTATATAGTAAAAGGGTAATATGCCTCCCAGCACCAGGATCAGCATGACATGGGGCAGCACCCAAACTCCCTGATTGCCCTGAGGCTCTGTGTGTGACAGGGGGCGGGGCCACAACCTCCCTATCCCCCCTGCTCTGTTCGTGACAGGAGAAGGTGCCCCAACCCCCTGATCAGCCCTGCTCTGTGCCTGATAGGGGGGAGCTCCCCAACCCCCTGATCGCCCTGCGGCTCTGTGTGTGACAGGGTGCGGAATCCACACCCCCCCCCCCACACTCACGGACCCTGCTCTGTGTGTGACGGGGTAGAGCCATAACCTCCCCATCGGCCCTGTCCTGAGTGTGACAGGGTACGGTGCCCCAACCCCCTGATCTGCCCTGCTCTGTGTGTGACAGGGGGTGGTGCCCCAACTCCCCTATCAGCCCTACTCTGTGAATGACAGGGGGGCGCTCCTCAACTTTCTGATCGACCTTGCTCTGTTCTGTGACTGGGTACGATGCCCCAACCCCCCTGATGGGCCCTGCTCTGTGAGTGACAGGGGGCAGGGCCCCAATCAGCTGATTGGCCCTGCTCTGTGCATGACAGGGGGTGGCGCCGCAACCTCCCCATCGACCCTGCCTTTAGTGTGACAGGGGGCAGTGCCCCAACCCCCCAATCAGCCCTACCCTGAGCGTGACTGAGGGTGGCATCGCAACCTCCTGATCCGCCCTGCTCTGTGCATGACAGGGGACGGCGCCCCTACTCCCCAATCAGCCCTGCTCTGAGCCCGACCAGGGGCTGCACCTAGGGATTGGACCTGCCCTCTGCCACTCGGGAGCAGGCCTAAGCCACAGGTCCTTATCTCCCGAGGGGTCCCAGACTGCGAGAGGGCACTGGCTGGGCTGTGGGCACCCCCGTTCCCCACCGAGTGCACTAATTTTTGTGCACCGGGCCTCTAGTCCTGTATAATAAAAGCCTAGGTGGCATCACGTACGACATCATCACATGATGGCCACCACAAGGTGGCTGCCACAAGATGGATGGCAGGGGAGGGCAGTTGTGGGTGAACAGGCCAGCAGGGAAGGGTAGTTGTGGGTGATCAGGCCTGCGGGGGAGAGCAATTGGGAGCCATCAGGCTGGTAGGAGAGGGCAGTTGGGGGCGAGATCTGGCCAGCCGGGGAGGGCAGTTGGGGGTGATTGGGCTGGCAGGGGAGCAGTTAGAGAGTGATCAGGCTGGCAGGAAGAAGTAGTTAGGGGCAATCAGGCAGGCAGGTAGGCGAGCGGTTAGGAGCCAGTAGTCCCAGATTGTGAGAGGTATGTCCGGTTGCTGGTTTATGCCCGATCCCCTGGGGGGTTCCAGGCCGGGCTAACTTACATCCTTCTTGTGCACCGGACCTCTAGTTACAAAATAATCAAGGGGGGGAAAACAATTTGGAGGAAACTTATATGATGCATTGAAAATAAAACTTTAAAAAATACATTTGTTATCACATTCCAGCTTCCAAACAAAATACCACAGAATGGGTGGTTTATAAATGTTCATTTGTAAAAATTCTAAAGGAAGGGAAGTCCATGATCATGACATATTGGTGTATGGTGAGAGCCCACACCCTTAGAAATGGCTGTCATTCTGCTATACCCTCACAAGATTGAATGGGATACCTGGTTCTCATGTGTCTCTTTTATAAGGGCACTAATATCATTCATGAGGGCTTTGCCTTTATGATTTAATTACTTCCCCAAAGCCACCCCTCCTAATATCATTACACTGGGTATTAGGTGTCAACTTACGAACTTTGGAAAGACACAAACATTCACTCTATAGCAATATTATTATTAACCTACAAGAGATACCAGAAATGATGGCATCAATAAGAATAGAATATTATAAAAATTGAACTAGATAATAATAACTTAAGAGTTCTTTAAAATGAAACTGAAAATGGGAAAGTTCATGGAAGTGATGAAAGAAAATATAAAGGAAATTATTCTGGAAAAATAGAAAAACAAAGACTTATGAATAAGTAAAGAGAATGAAAAGAGTTTGAGGTGAAGTCCAGAGGGTTAATCCCTAAATTATAAAAGTTAGAAATTTGAGGGATTAAGAAGAAAGAAAATGAAATAGATAAAATTGTGGGGTAGACAATTTAGGATTGATTTAATGTTAAGTACACAGAAAACAGACTAATTAAGAAAAAATCAGATGGAAAATCATAATTTTGATATACAACATGTAAATGATACTTGGATGCCATAAATTTTAAATTGTAATCTAATCAAAGTTAATAAATGGATGGTTCTTGGTCATAGAGAAACATGAAAAATGTATGTAAATGATAGAGTGGTTTAGCCAACATAAGTAAAATAAAAATATTTCTTTGTCTGAGATAAGAATTCAGACATTTTTACAATTGAAAAAAATTACAAAAATAACCATAAGAGTATTACTTAATGGTATGTAGCATACTAAGTAGCTAAGAGTTAAAAATATTTGTCCTCTAAAAGAGAACTAGTTATGTATAATCCTTTAACTCTTTATATGCATACAATTCTGGTAAAAATATAATCATATATTAATTTGAGATATATACATAGCCAGCTGTGGATAAAATAGTATAACTAAAGACTGACTTATTCTGGGGTCAGTTGTATAGACTGCAATTCAAATAAAGAAACAAGCAAATTGCCGAAACCGGTTTGGCTCAGTGGATAGAGCGTTGGCTTGCAGACTGAAAGGTCCCAGGTTCGATCCTGGTCAAGGGCATGTACCTGGGTTGCGGGCACATCCCCAGTGGGGAGTGTGCAGGAGGCAGCTGATCGATGTTTCTCTCTCATCGATGTTTCTAACTCTCTATCTCTCTCCCTTCCTCTCTGTAAAAAATCAATAAAATATATTTAAAAAAAAAGAAACAAGCAAATCCACAAATTAAAGAGTAATAAATAAAAAAAATAAAAAAATATTTTGAATTGCTAAAATCAAGGCAAAAGTTTAATTGAAGAACAGCAAATGAACTAAGCTGACAAATACAGATTTTGAAGTCTGGTGGCTGCGGGGAGGCGGGAAATACAACCTACCTGGTAATACAGGAGAATATGGCCCAAAGGGAATTTTAAATTTTATTAACCATAGCAACACAAAAGGTACAACAGCATGGTTTTATTAAAGGGAATGAATTCTGAAGTGTCACACCATATATAGTGACTGAAACAGTAGTTGAGAAATTTACAGATTAGATTCAGACTAAAAATACTCAGTGTGTTTGAGATAATCATCTTAAAGGGCTATTGTCAATGCATTCAGGATAAGCTCTTCTTGTCAATTTCATTGCATTCTAAAGACACTTGACACCTTTCATTGCAATATATTGTGAACAATCTTTCAGTCCTACAGCAACTCAGTTAGTGTTATCAACAAAGATGTGAAATGCTCTATAAAGGCGAACCCGATAAAGTGGATCAATATAGACTCTGGCAATATAAACCCCCTGGTATATGAAAAATGCCATGATAATGCAGACTCGAAGGCTGATATTGGCCTACAGAACGACTCTCTATAAAAGCTGCAAAAAAGACAATCAATCTGGTAAAAATCCCTGCAGATGTTTCAGAATTGAATGGAAATATTGCTGCCTGACAGTCTCCCATAATGACCTCTTAACATGATGAATTCATGTGTAGGATGTCTCTTAGCCTTTTCTCCACAATTTTCCTGAATACAGTCTAAGATTTTACCTTTTTAGCTATAACATAATTGTACGCAGCAAGACTAGACTGCTTCAAATCTGTATAGCAGTCCAAGATTGTCCTCAGCACTTGTGGCTTGCTTACCCTCCCATGCCACAGACCTTCTACATGCTCATGTAGGTTTTTTGTGGGTTTTTTTGACTTTTTCTTTTAAATGTTTTTAGTGATTTTTAGAGAGAGAAATAGAACAGAAGAAAGAGTGAGAGAAACATCAATGCAAGAGACAAACATTGATCTGCATGCCCCTTGCTGGGGATTGAGCCGCTCTGACCAGGAATTGAATTAGTGACCTTTCGGTTCATGTGATGATGCTAAAACAAATGTACCATTCTAGCTGGGCCTATGTAGTTTTTAATTAAACACTTACATTCTGTGTTTTTCCAGTCTAGCATGTAAGGACCTTAGAAGTCACCACTCTGTCTTAACAAGCTAAACAACAACAACAACAACAAAAGCAACCACACAATAAAATGAACCTAGTGTGGAGGGGGCTGGAGAGTATTAAGCTAAGTGAAATAAGCCAGCCAAAGAAAGACAAATACTGTATGACTTCACTCATATGTGGAAACTAATGGACAAAATAAACAAACAAAATGGAAACAAACTCTATAGGTGCAGAGAACAGACTGACAATGGTCAGAAGGGAAGAATGTTGGAGGGCTGGGTGAAATCGGTGAAAGGATTAAGCAAAGCAAACAAACAAATGAACAAAAACACACAACATGACCAGAGGGGAAGGGAATGGGGGCGGGTAGAAGAAGGTAAAAGGGGAGTGAATGATGACATAAGGAGACTTGATATTGAGTAGTGAGCATGCAATATAATATTCAGATGATGTGTTACAGAATTGTACATTCGAAACATGTATACTTTTATTAACCAATGCAACTCCAATAAAAATATTTTAAAAATAAATAAATAAAATTAAGAAAACTGAACAAACTGAAGAATCAACAACAACCCTCCTTAGATCTGTCAGAGAAGTGAGGACACAGGGCAAACCACTGCCCTCAAAAGCAGACAGACAGAAAAAATACAGGAAAGCATAGCTTACCAAAGCAGAAGCCCAGAAGCAGAAACTCCTGGGTTTCAAGTGCTGAGAGAGGAAAACCCTAGGTTCTAACTGACAAAGGGCCAGAGGTCCAGTGTGAATAACACTGGACTTTAAAAATCCAAGGACACCCAGTTGTACAAGAGCCGTTGCACTTTTGTAATATGTATCTTCAAGAGCTCTGTCAGGTCCTCACAATAAATATCAGAGAAACTGCCCTCCTTCTTCTAGCAGGGAGAGGAGAGAAAAAAATATTTTTTAAATTTTTTAAAAATTTCTTTATTGATTAAGTTATTACATATATGTCCTTATCCCCATATTACCCCCCATTCTTCCCCACTCATGCCCTCACCCCCTGTTGTCTGTGTCCATTGGTTAGGCCTATATGCTTGCATATAAGTTCTTTGGTTGATTTCTCCCCCTTACCCCCACCCTTTCCTACCTTCCCTCTGAGGTTTGATGGTCTGATCGATGCAAGAAATGCTAAAAGGACTGGTGTAAAAAGAAGAAATAAAAAGCTAAAAAAAATCATTTTGATACCCCAACATTCTGTTCTTTTCAACAGGACCTGCCTTTAGGGGAAACTTTTTTACTGGAGTCTAATCTACTATGGTTTTATCTGGGCCAAACCTACCTTGAGGCAGAGAAATACACAACTCTAGCCCTTTTCAGCCTTGTATGTGGGACACGGGAAATATCTACGGCCAGCTCCTGCTAGCCATCCTGTCCACCAAAGGGGGATAAACTGGGAAGCACTGCTGGAGTTCACAGTTTGGAAGGGCTGCAATAATCATAAGTCTATAGAACATTTTCCTCCCCGCCTCCCACCTGACCAGGACATTACAGGTTTATTTTCTGTAGTTCTTTGTTATAAAATATATTATGTTCACCTTTCGAAAAGAATTACAAAGCATATTAAAAGACAAGAAAACACAGTTTGCAGAGAATGAACAAACATCAGCACCAGAATTATATATTGCAGAAATGTTGGAATTATCCAACCAGAAATGTTTTTAAAAGCATGATTAATATGCTAAGAACTTTAATAGAAAAGTTAAAAAAAATGTAAAAGAACAGATGAATGAACTATACAAAGAGATAGAAATTCTAAGAAAGAATAAAAAATAAAGGCTACAAATAACAGACACTGTTGCCCTGGCTGGTTTGCTTGGTGGTTAGAGTGTCGAGCAGCTGATGGAAGGGTCTAGGGTTCAATTCCTGGTCAAGGGCATGTACTTGCTTTACAGGTTCAATCCCTGGCTGAGGTAGGGGCACAAGTGGGAGGCAACCAATTGATGTTTCTCTCTGTGTCTTCTCTCTCTCTCTCTCTCTCTCCCTTCCACTCTCTTTAAAAATCAATGGAAAAAATATCCTCACTCCTAGGGTGTGGATTAAAAAACACAACAACAAAACACCACTGTAACAGAGTTGTTCTGTTCAACTAGGAGTGAGAGAAGGAAGTGATAACCTAATTTCTAATCTGAACTCATTCATCCTTCTATCAAATCATTGTTGACAATCTACTAAGCATGACAATTTACTTTGCGTTGACATGCCAGGAAAATAAGAGCCTCTGCTTTCAAAATGTTGCTGTCTAAGGAGGAGGAAAGACATATATTCAATGTAAATAGGAGGGTGCAGAAGCTATACTAGGAACAGTGATATAGACATGAGGAAAGACTTCAGTAGGATAAGATATATTCTTTGATAAAAGTGGGAATGTAGGACAGTGTGAAGTTTTGCCTTTCTGGAATTTGGTCTTCTTATTTAAAAATTTTAAATAACAATTTCGCCTTCAGAATTTTGCCTAGGGGAGGTAATAGATAAGTATGCCAAGATGTACTTGTAAGTATATTATTGCATGCTTATTTATTATAATAAAAAGTGACTAAATATTATAAAATCATGCAATGGAATATTACATGCCTGCTAAAAGTGTAAGATATATGTGTATTTATTTACATAAAACACATATTATGATATAGTTAGTGAAAACTATATTAAAAAATATAAACTTATGGTATTGGCCTTTGTAAAATTGTGTATGTGTATGTGTTCCTGCCTGTGGTGAATGTGAGTTCATGCACAAAAATGAATCTTGAAAGATACTTTTAAAATGTTAATAGGAATTTCAGGAAACTTTGCTTTCTTTATTATTTTTATTTATTTGTTAAGTGCCCATGAACTACGTTTAAAATCAATTTTCTATTTATTTATTTATTTATTTATTTATTTATTTATTTATTTATTTAAAATATATTTTTATTGATTTTTTACAGAGAGGAAGGGAGAGGGATAGAGAAGCTAGAAACATCGATGAGAGAGAAACATCGACCAGCTGCCTCCTGCACACCTCCTACTGGGGATGTGCCCGCAACCAAGGTATATGCCCGCAACCAAGGTATATGCCCTTGACCGGAATCGAACCTGGGACCTTTCAGTCCACAGGCTGATGCTCTATCCACCGAGCCAAACCGGTTTTGGCCAATTTTCTATTTTAAAATGCATATATGAATGCAGTAAATTAAAAGTGAGAATGATAAAATATATAATCAAGTTTCATTATAAAAAGCACAAAATTCTCTAAAATTATAATTATTAGTATAAAATTGAAAAGTAAATATGATGGTGATAAACTGCAGTTATCAAGGAAAAAATGGAGATACAGTCAGTCAGAGAAGTTTACAATACTTAAATTGGTAATTTTTGTTATATTAGAAGTAGAAATATCTTTCAAGTTAATTAATTTCTTCACAAAAAATAGTTGAGTTAGTAAAAGTTGCATGGTAGATTTTGTGTGTGTTTATTGGAAAGGGAAGCTTCTATGGCCATTGCCTATTCAATAAGTCATATGGAGCCTTCCCCCATAATAAGTGATCATTTTTAGAAACAGAGATCTGAAAAAAGGTATTAATTTCTTTAATATATTGAAAAGAAAAGCTTTAGAGATTAAAATTGGTACTTTATTAAGAAATACATATAATAAATTAACTTTATTGAAAATAATAAAATTATATAAAACAGCTTCAGTCTAAGATAATTGGTGGTGTCTAGTCATCATATAATAATGTGATATTAAAAATCTGTTTAATGTGAAAGGGTAATACATCATCTTCATCCCTAAGTAGGATCAAATTTGGCCAACTTACTGAAATTGCGTTTTTTGTCTAAACTTTGTATTTTTATTGAGTTTTTATATTGTTGTCTCTAGGAAATTTTTGAACATAGACATACAAACATAACTATTTTTATTGGAATTTTAAAAATTTGCCTAAGTGTTCCTTATATATTATAATGTGGAAGCCTCACGAATTCCAGAAATTGTCAATTTTTTTTCTTCAACTCTGAACTGCTGTTTTCCCTGGGAACTTAGAAAATGCAATTTCTTTGTGTTAGAAATGTAATCAAGGGTTCTTTATTTCAAAGCTGAATATTGACATTATCATCTGTCAGCAAGTAGACTTGCACAATGCCAGCCAAATTATTTCATGGTTGGTTAATTACATAGTATTTAGCATGTCTGCATTTGGCTATCTTGGTCTGTAGCAATTACCACACTAATGATAGACACAATTTTTTCCTTGATGCACAGCATCACTATGAAAATTTAAAGGACAAATTCACAGTAAAATGCATCCTGTATTAAAACACAAATTTTCATATTATATTCTCTATATTTTTTTAATAGGTAGGTTAGAATTACTTCATTCAAATAGCAACTGAGGATTTTGAGAACTTTAACATGAGTACAGATATCATTTTGTATTTTCTCTCATTTGAGACTCAATATTTTATCCCTAATTCCAGGATGAATAAGATTTTGTTTAGCTAGTTCAATATAAAATATCAACACATATTTTCTATTAATGCTGGGGCACATATTATTTGTTGGTTATTACATCAATCAAACACATTACTTTCCTAGGATTTATTGCTCTTAATTTATCTGTAAGATTATCAGGTCATATTATCAATATTTAAGTGCTTCTCAATCTTTCTGGTCAAGGACCTGATCCTATTACATTAACTCTGAATGAATCAATGTAGAATTATATGTACAGAATCTTTAAACATATGGTAAATTATCAGTCCTATTACCATAACATAAATTATTTTCTGGCAGATGTCAGTTTCTTTAGAAAATTCATTGACATTTTAAGTTTAACAAAGAATCTAAACTTATAGCCTATTATACAAACACAAAGACAATAAAAACACACCTAGACCTTACATTACAGAGCTAAATGTTTCCTATTTATTAAGACCAGTAGTAATGATAAAGCAATGGCTTGTGTATTTGATATCATTTTAGACCCTGAAAAAAGGATTTTTCTTTATAGCTCACCAGAGGCCTGATGCATGAAAATTTGTGCAAGAGTAGGCCTTCCTTCCCCAGGCGGTCGGCTCCAGCTTTCCTCTGGCACCCGGGACCAGGGCTTCCCTCCCTCCAGCTGCCAGCAGGCACCCGGGACCCCAGGAAGCTTCCCCCGGGCTGGGCCCCAGCTTTGTCAGGAACGATGTCCAGAATGATGTCTGGAAGACATCTGGTCTATCCAGTCTATTTAGCATATTATCTTTTTATTAGTATAGATTTTATGCAAGTTTTCTTTATATTATATGCTATACATTGTTAATGAAAGTACGAATTTCTAGAAGAAAAAGAATTAATGATTATTTTTTATTAAAAGCACTAAAAGTTTAAAGATATCAAAAAATGTATTGCATATTTAGTGATTTAAGTTTTTTCTTCTATTTATGAAATAATGGCATTTATACAAGTTACAAATTATAATTAATTCACTGTTAATTTTAGTCTTTTAATACATACTCTTAAATTCCTTATCAGTAATAACCTTCAAGTCATAAATCTTCAAATTAATTGAATCCAGTAATATTAACAGGGCATTTGAAGCCTATTACCTATCACAATAGGTAATTGTTCTCAAATATTAAATTCAATAAATAAAAATAAATCACTATTACATAAGAGAATCTCTTAATAAGCTATGAAATCCACACTCACTGTGAAATGAATGAGGATAGATTTCCAGTTCAGAATTCTATTGTAAATTATTAGATAAAAACTACACTGCAGAAACATTAAATTTATATAGAATGTGTAAGATTTGGAAATTGGATACTACTATGTTTAAATGTGTTATAAACTGCCATTTTGAAGATTGAATGTAATTTGAACAGTATCAATTTAAAAACTTCTTATTATAAAAAAGGAAAATCAAACTTAGATTTAATGAACAAGCAAGGAGATTGCATAAAATTTAGCATCTTTCTAATAACTAGGATTAGCTATAACCTTAAAATATAATCTGGACAATTTACCAAAGAAATAAGGAAATATCATTCTAAACACATAAAACATTATCTAAACACATTTAAATATTATTCTAAATCCTTTTAATTTATTCCAGGAACTAGCAGAGATGGCCATTTCATCATTATTCAGCATCATGATAGTTGAAATATAAGATAAAATAGTATTTATGGAAATAATAGAGTATAATAGTGTTACTAGTTTTAAGATAAATAAATAAAAATAAATACTTTGATTATCTTTTATTTTAGGAGTAAGTAAAAAAAATGAGGAAAAATATTATATTGGTAATATTGTGAGACTATATACAATAATCTTAGAAATTTAATAAAATGGTAGAATATAAGATCACATACTTTTGATAGAATACAATGAAAGATTTCAATTTTAAAAAAAAGGCAAACAATAATTTTGTGGGAAAGACTTTAAATAATAAAAATAGCCACTTTTCCAAAATTAACATATAAATTTAATGAAAATCCAATTATATTCACAACAAAGTGTTTTGGTTTATTTCTTTAATATATAAAAATCAGACTGGTTGATAATACCTTAGTAATACCTCTAATATACCTAAACTCATAATAGAGTTTTATAATTAAACTAGAGGCCCAGTGCACAAATTAATGCACCAGTGGGGTCCCTTGGCCTGGCCTGGAAGATCGGGCCAAAACTGACTCTCTGACATCCCCTGAAGGGTCCCAGATTGTGAGAGGGCACAGGCCAGACCAAGGAACCCCACTGGTGCACCACTGGGGCCAGGGAGAAACTTGGGAGGTTAGTCAGCTGGAGAGGACTGTGGGAGGAGGGATCCAGGGTGTGTCCAGCCCATCTCACTCAGTCCCAATCAGCCAGACCCAGAAGCAATCTCACCTACCTGTCAGAGCATCTTCCCCCTGTGGTCAGTGCACATCATAGCAACTGGTCGACCGGTTGACTGTCTGCACCCTGGTGGTCAGTGCATGCCATAGTGAGCAGTTGAGTGGTCTTAGCATATCATTAGCCTATTATGCTTTGATTGGTTGAATGGACGACCAGATGACTGGACACTTAGCATATTAGGCTTTTATTATTTAGGAATAATATTCACTTGGGAATAAACATATGTATCAATATTGACTTGGGAATAACCAAGTAGATAAATAGAACTGAATTGGAAACCATGAAATTGTTCCTATAATATATTAATGTTTAATGTCTTGAAAATGTAGTGATTCAAGGAAAGAAGGGAGTAGTTAGTTAATAAATGATGTTGACATAATTGTCTCTTCATTTTGAAAAAGAATGTAAGATGAATTTCTATGTTATATACCATCCTAGTAAACCACCGTTTTACACTATAACATAAACTGTTAAAAATGGCCATACTTATATGAAATGCATTTATATGCTTTCTTTCCAAAGAAAGAAAAACCCATATTATTAGCATCCAGGTCTCCAAGCTGCCCTGGTTTAGTTCACTGGGAGTTTCCACTCTCACTTGTTTTCCACTGACACACTGCAGATGAACACTGAAAAGCCTCATGGCCTACTCTGTCTTAGGATCCTGCTGCTTATTCATGGAGATCTAAAGACCTTGAGAGAATCAAAAGACAAACAATCATATTCCTTTTGTTTTTGTAATTCTCTAGCAATAGAACCATTAAAAACAGTACCATGTAGATCTATATACTGCCCAGCAAGTTCATGGGCTGACTTCCAAAGCTGGAGCCCTTGTATATTTATGTTTGAACACATGAAGGTGTTTTGAAATCTAACCTCAGCCCTTAGCACTTTGCACTCTCATAGCACTCAGTTAGCTCAGAATAATCCTTCATCTAGAAGGAGTTTGAAATAATACGATGGGGCAGCAATAATATACAAGTTGCTGCACACATTCACCTGCAAAATTATATTTATTTTCTGTTTTTGTTGGGTACATAAATTTAGCATCAAGCAGGTTGTGCATTTTGTGTGTGTGTGTGTGTGTGTGTGTGTGTGAGAGAGAGAGAGAGAGAGAGAGAGAGAGAGAGAGAGAGAGAGAGAGAGAGAGAGAGGCGGGGGGGGGGGAGGCATTCCTGGCCCTAACATTTTTTAAATTCTGTTTACCACTTACTTACTTTTGTAGCATTTACTATACATTAACCCACCTAGTTTGGATGTTTAATGCTGGAAAAGAGTGTCAGCAAACAGCTGAGACGGCATTAAAGTGATCAGCCTTAAATGCTCTTCCTTTGTAGTGGGCAAAATAAGTCTCCTGGACGACAGGAAAGAAATCAGGTACTATTGGGAAGAGAAGAGTGAACGTTAGACAGTAAATCACAAATATTGACTAGAAGAACTATCATTTTTTAATTGTTTCTGCATCAGCAAAATAAGCTAGATTGTGTTGGCTTTGGGAACAGCCACACCACCACATTCACCAACAGACATTCCACAATCGTAGTGGTTTTAAAAAGCACAGGCTTTCCTGGTCTTCCCTACAGTCCCATCATGAATGGCCATGCCTTCTTCACTGCAAGACTCTAACTGGCGGGAAAGCCAATATGAAACATTTCTATTGTTATGATAGACACTAAGAACACCTATGTGACAGGATAACACATCACTTTTACTCATAAGTCATGGGCCAAGCCTGATTTCAGGGGAGAATGATTAAAGCCTCTCACAAAGACAGGTCACCAAATACAGGGTGGGGCAAAAGCAGGTTTACAGTTGTGAGCACACAAAACAGAGTGTATTCCTGTATTATTAATGATGATTATTTTCCATATGAACACCTGTAAACCTGCTTTTGCCCCAATCTGTACTGGGTACTAGAATACCATTTTATTCAATTACAAACTAATCATGGCACTAATTTTATGTCAGTTATCATATTTCATTATTATAGCATTGATCATGAGGAGAATATTTTTCAGGGTTAAATATTAATAAATGAAGCTCAGAAAGGCTAAATCATTTGTGAGAGATATAATGTAGTGTACAATAGATAACAGTAGAACAGAAAAGACTCTAAAATATGAACTCCTCCACTGAATCACATCATCACCAGTTTACAATCTGAACTTAGATTATGCTGAGAAAATGAAATTGATTAAAACAATATTAAAATTAAGGTATCCAAAAACGTACTTTATTAAGTGTTAGGTTCAAATATGTTAATAGGGACTGTGATTCAGTATACTTATAGTTAGGTTGAAAAGTTTTTCAATTTTTTTTTCATGTGTAAAATTAATTCATTCTATATATCTTCTTAACTTAATAAAATTAAAAGAAACTTTCACAATAAAGAATATGAATTGAATAAACAGTCCAAAACCCCACTAATGATAAAATATAGTTGACATGAACTTGAAGCAGCTCATTTATCATTTTAAGCCTTAAATTTGTTACTTAAAATGAAGATTTTTGAGTAAATGAATTCATAGATTTTCAAAAATGTTTTTAGTATTTATTTCATCAATTAAGTTGAAATGTAGGTTGTTTATGGACTCAACTTAGTCTCATTAAAATGAGAAATTTCACATCAAAATGTACTAGAGACAGGTTTGTCATTCTTCTCATTTCTCTCACATTTTTAGTATTGCCTTCTAACTACCATAGATGATTGGCAAACCTCCATGAAGAAACAGAGAGGTGGAGAAAGAGGGCATGCTGTAGTGCAGCTGATCCTGTCTTATTCATGGTACGTGATCCAGGACAACAAAACAGATTCCCAGAAAAACTGAGTGAAATCCTGTGGCTTAATGGAAAGAGCGTGATCTCTGGATTTGAATAGAACAAGAGTTGGCTCTACCCCTTACTTCTAACTTTGAAAAGTGACTTTCTCAGGGCCTATATTTCCTCATTTTTTAATATGAATTCACTAAAAGACTAACTGCATTGCTGTGAAGGTTAGATGCAAATCCATGGATCCAGCTTAATGATGTACAACTCATAGTTGATATTTAAATATTATTTAGATTATTACAATTTTATTAACATAGTAAAGAGACTTGCAATACAAGAGATAAGTGAACAGGAAACCAAAATGTAGAAGATTGGGTAAAAACTGAAATAAACGAAGGAGCCTTATAAAGACAAATTAGAAGTCTGGATTCATGGAGTTTTTAACTAGAAGCAAAGACAGATTTTCTAGCAAGACTGTCAAAATGTAGATATTCTGACAGGGTTACCTCTGCAAGGACAGCTAACAGTAACATACGGGCATTGAGAAAGCATCCCAACTGTAAAATTAAGTCTTTCATGTGAAACTCCCGCACCCATATTAGTTTTTTGTTCTATCAGTTTTTATGTATTTATAGTATAAGTTCAAATGTTTTATTATTTAAAGGCTTTTTACACGTGATTTGTTGAGTTTGTTCTAAATGTATTCACACATGAATTTTTGTTATATTTTCTTTCAATTATTCTCTTTATTGACAAGCTTACTATAAGTGAAAAACATTCAGAGACATTAAACAGATGTTTCAAACATGTGTTTAGAAAGATGTGTTTCCTTGGCAATGTAAACAAATTTGTGACATCTAAGAAATACTTTTTTCCATACTCTTCAGGATAAACTAAACATGAATAATATTATTATTTAATTCATGTTAAACTTAAAATAATAATTTGCTAATACTTAATAACTCTTATATCCTAAGAGAAATGATTTATTGAAATATAATGGTGACATTTAGGTATTATATTTCCATAAAGACTTCTACATTACCATTATAATAATATTGATTGAATGGTGACGAATATCTTTTGAACAAGTTTGTTTAGCCAACTGACTAAAGTGTGCATTCACCTCAATTAGTGAATGCCATGAATTAAATTCCAATCATTTTTTATTATTTAAAGAAAATTCAATAACACAGGTTTGCTCCTTAAAGGAAACTTTATGAAATATCCTTACTGCAAATTCAGCTATCTTGAGTTAGGCCAAGCAAAGAAACATTAATACATGGAGAAAATTAAAGGAGCATTTTGAAGAAAATTTAGTAATTACACTCAAATAATTGGGCTTCTGTTTCTAGTAATAAAATAATATTCCTGTGGAATATGATGTGGTGTTAAGTTCCCAGTTATAGCACTGGTTTGTGCTGATTCACTGTTTTACTTGTGAATATAAAACAAACAGGCTTACATATTAATGAAGTTGGCTCAGGATAGTGATGTGCTCTCTAGTCATTGCACAGAAATTTTTTTATTAAAAATATAATAAAAATAATAGACAGTTTGTTCATATTCATACTTAATAGTATCTGTTGAAACTAACTGAGCTAAACAATCTTGCCATCCTGCACTATTCTGTACAGGGAAAAGCAGATTGCTAGAAATTGAGACTGACCCTTTTATATTCAGCAGTGAAAGTGAGAAATACATTATTTTAAAATATAAAGAATTATAAAGAATTATAAAGATTAGAATTATAAAGTTTATCACTTGAACTCATTATTTTATTATTGATAATAAATAAAATGTTAGTTTAACATTTGTAGATTTAAATCATGGTTCATTGTGTATTATCTGACAATATATAACATATTTCTATTACTTTATTATTATTAGCTAATCCTCACTTTATTGAATTAAAATATATATTTAATGCACTAACTTGGAACCTGCTGGTGAGGGGGTGTCTGGACCTCTTCCATTAACAGAACTCTTTGAAGCTAAATTTTTGCAGAAATGGAGCTCTCCATCACTGTAACAAGGCAAAATAGGTCAAGCCTGCATGGGGCCAAACTAAAAGAAACCAATTTTCTAAATAGTTTCCCTCGCTGGAGGACAAACTAAAAAAACTCGCCTCTCTGGAAAGTTGCAGTGGGCTGTAATAGAGTACAGGGAAAAGAGATGGAAAAGCTTTGCTTACAAAATAGGAGGAAATCTTTCAGCAGGAGGAAGAATAGATCCTTCTTTATCATCATTTTCTTTCCATAGTTAAGCAGAGAATGCTCTGTCAGTGTCATCTCAGGCATTATACATATAATAGATATGAATTAAGTAAAATAAGTGAAGGGCACAAATCTATACATATTAGGTTAAAGTGAACATAATTAAACATTTACTTTTAAGTAAGTGTGTAAGTTACAAGTTAAAATAAAACAGCACAATAGGTCGATGGTGTAACAATGTCTCCAGTGTTGCTAGCATTTCTATTTAAAAGTTAATTTAAAGATAAATTCATTTGCAAAAACTATTTTTTTCTCTGACCATAAGTTTAAATTATTAGCATTGTAGAGAGGTTAATTTGATTTTGGAATACCCTTCCATTTCTAAGTTTTAATCACCTATTTGGAAAATTATATTATACCTCTTGGGATAATTAAAACTACCCCAAGTGTCTCAAAACCAGAATTAGAAATCACTGGTTTATGTAATTGGCAATGAGATGTCTGTGGCCAACGCTTTCAGCTGAACCAGTCAACATAATTTATCTCTTTTTAGGAGTGACCTCTGAATGCTATCCCTGTCATTTGTTCATTTTGCTTTATTTAGTCAAAGTCACATGAGTCCCTTTATCCATACTTCATTCATTCATTTGCACAATAAGCATTTATTCCTTACTAGATGCCCAGTGCACGAAATTTGTGCACAAAATTTGTCCCTCAACCCAGCCTGCACCCTCTACAATCTGGGACCCCTCGGGGGATGTCTGACTGCCAGTTTAGGCCCCTGGCAGTTGGACATCCCTCACATTCTGGGACGGCTGGCTCCTAACCACTCGCTTGCCTGCCAGCCTGATCGCTCCCTAACTGCTCCCCTGACGGCCTGGTTGACACCTAACTGCTCCCCTGCCGGCCCAATTGCCCCCACTGTCCTCCCCTGCCAGCCATCTTGTGGTGGCCATCTTGTGACGACGTGGGGGTGGCCATCTTTTGATGACACGAGGGCATGAGGGTCAATTTGCATATTACCTCTTTATTATATAGGATTGTTTTACCAAGTCATATTTGGTCTTGTGATCATCTCTCCCTCTCACTCATTCTGCACCTTTTATACTGCAAGCCTTTTTAAAAAATATATATTTTATTGATTTTTTACAGAGAAGAAGGGAGAGGGATAGAGAGTTAGGAACATCCATGAGAGAGAAACATCGATCAGCTGCCTCCTGCACACCCCCTACTGGGCATGTGCCCTCAGCCAAGGTACATGCCCTTGACCAGAATCAAACCTGGGGCCCTTGAGTCCTCAGGCTGACGTTCTATCCACTGAGCAAAACTGGCCAGGGCGGCAAGTCTTTCTTATCTTCTCTTTGATTTATCTGGAACCCTTTCCCACAAGTGCTTCCTATGGCTTAGTTGCTCATTTCATTCAGGTGCTTTTTCAAATGTCACCTGCCAAGGAACCCTTTCTTGATTATTTTGTATAAAATAATATATCTCCACAAACCCATCTTTTTGTATTTTTCTTGATCTTTTTTACTATAATCTCTTTTACTATTTGAAATTATGTTATCAAATAATTGTTTGTTGTCTATCTCTCACACTACATTGTAAATTTCATAAGGACTCACATTTTATATTGAAATTATATTTTCATCATAGATAGCAGTGCCTTGAGTAGAATAGGTAATGCTTAGTCAGTTCAGGCTGCTTTAAAAAGATAGCATAGGCTGGGTGGCTTTAAAAACAAATTCATTTTTCACAGTTCTGGAGTCTGTGAAATCCCAATCATGGTGCCAGCATGGTGGGTTTGGTGAGAGCACCTTTTCCTGGTTTCCTCACGTGGAGGGGGTTGGCAAGTGCGTACAGGGGGAGTAAGCTCTCTGGTGTATCTTCTTCTAAGGCCACTAATTCCATCATGAGGACTCTATACCCCTGACCTAATGACCTCTCAAAGCCCCATTTCCAGATAATATCACATTAGGCATTTGGGTTTCATTAAGTATTTGGGAAACAAAAACATGCAATCTATAACAAGTATTCAGTAAATACTTGTTGAGTAAAGGAATTTTAAATAATTTAATAAGGAAGCATTCATATTTAATTATTCTTTTTTAAAAAATATATTTTATTGATTTTTTACAGAGAGGAAGGGAGAGGGATAGAGAGTTAGAAACATCGATGAGAGAGAAACATTGATCAGCTGCCGCCTGCACACTCCCTACTGGGGATGTGCCCGCAGCCAAGGTATATGCCCTTGACTGGAATCAAACCTGGGACCCTTGAGTCCGCAGGCCGAAGCTCTATCCATTGAGCCAAACCGGTTAGGGCCATATTTAATTATTCTTTAAAATTTGAGATTTAAAAATTGTTTTTTTGTGTGATGCCTAACTTTTGTGTATAATCAGAAACATTTAGAAAAGTGTTGTATATCTAGTTTTACTTTGTTTCCTTTAAAATGTTGTTGCTTTGCCTAACTTGATGAAACAGCCATTTTAATGGTATGAGACAAATTCTCTTCTTTCTCTTTTCTGAGCTTTTTTTGATCTTTAAAGGTAACAATACACAACTTAGTTTGCATCTGTTTTCCAATTAATTTTTGTATTAATTATGGCGGTATTATTTTTTTCTTCACTTTTGGTAGAAGCCCTTTAAAAGCAGGAATTATACATCCTGCCTTTCTTCTATATTCTTTAAGTATCAGTCAAATATATATTTTAAAATGAATATATATTTTTGGTTGCTACTTGAAGTATTTCTTAAAGCATATGATTTCACCTAGAAGTTTAGATATGTTGATATTCATGTGCTAAACATTGAACTCATATAACATCCCCAAATCTCCATATGGCCATATTGCTTTTTATTCTACCTTTTTATATCTGTTACTGGTTCAACAATTTGCATATATGTTCAAGCCAAATACCCGAGGTCATCTTTTTCTTCTTTATTTTTTTCTTAGCCCTCAAGCCCAAATTGCAGCCAGGTGTTTTTAATTATACCTCATTAATTTATCTCATAATCATCTTTTGTCTTAATGCCAATTTTCTGGTTAAGATCTTTATGATGGTTCTTACTGGTTTTCCAGATTCTAATGTCTATACTCTTTCCTTATCATGCTGGATTTATTATTTTTAACATATTTTAATCAAGCATCGCACTGATAAAAAAAAAAAAACTAGAACTAGATCTTATTTTAAATGCCTAATGTTTAATTTTCATATTGTGTATTTGAGCTTCACCTATCTTTCACATCTTATTTACAACTATTCTTCTTCATTTTGTCCTCCTCAAATAAGAACACACATTTCCTAATAAATACTTCATTCTTTTACTTTTATGCACTAATTGTGCCAATCCTTCTCAATGAAATTCACATTTCCTTTTAAGTGAAATGAGTTGCTATTTATACTCCTTAGTCCAAATCAATTAACATGTCCACCCTTATTTCTCTCTTTGCCTTGCAAAGCATTCATTTAATATGCAGGCACACCTTGGAGATATTATGTGCTTGGTTCCAGACCACCGCAGCAAAGTGAGTCATAATAGCATTTTGCTGGTGGAAGGAGGGTCTTGCCTTCAATTTGAAAAAAATGTCACATCTGTGCAATATGTACACACTACTTTTATTTAAATGCTTCATTTTCTTCCAACATTTATTGCATTCTGTTTTATCTTAGCTGTCTGTAGTCCTCAATTTTCTTATAAACCAAAAGTATGTCTCGTTCAATTTTATATTTCCAGAGGTAAACTAGATAATGTCTTACAGGTGGAGAAAACTCGATATAAAGTAACTGAACTAATCAATGAGTGTCAAAATGAATGAATGACGGAAGGATGGGTTCAACTGTATGCACCCAAAAGGAAGGCATAGATGGTGGAGAAGTAAGCTGAGATCAGATTAGGAGTGTGAAATCATAAAGCAGTGAAAGAGGTGAGACCTCACAAAGAGCAGAGCTGCCCTGTGCCTGCCCTTAGTCAAGCCTAGCTTAACTCAGCTTTCCTGCACTGTTTGAGACCATCTTCATCCTTAAATATTCCCCTTTAAAGTTAAATTGTTCAAAACACATGCTATCCTTTAGCTCTAAATCAACTATCATTAATTGGGATCATTTATAAAAGGTTTTATATTGTTAATTACCTTTTTATGCATTCCTATTTTTTCTTGATGACATCATCCCTATCTGTAACTTCCTCCTTTCTCACTCGCATGTATTAGCACTTTTTACTTAATAAACAGGATAAATTTACAGTTTTATTGGCTTTTTAGTCCACTGTAAGTTATCTAAGTTAGTAAAATACCCACATGATGTGTGTGTTTCTACGTGTGTGTTTATGTCTGCTTCGGGCAGGATGGGAAATTCCTTCTAGAGTCCATGCTATGAAACTCGAATGGGCCCATCTCTCCTCCTAATAAGTATGATAACAATGTATTCGATACCTAGAAACTGGTGATTAAGGTAAAGTAATTTGATCAAAGATATACAGTTAGTAAGTGGAAAGAATTTTGTAGTTTTCAAAACCTTATTCTAAATGTCAATCCAGGATCTTTCTTGCTACATCAACTTGGTATCTCATTAAAGATTGGGTAGTAGAGATCCAGTTACATCCCATTGACTATTCAACATTCTTAAGCTTTATTCACTTCTGCAAAACAGTCTTCTTTAACTTCAAACTGAAAAATTAGAAAATAAAGGGATGTTTTTAAATTTCCCAATACTTTGAACCACTGGTTCTCAACTGAAACCGCAGGCATCTTGGTAGTGTATAACTTGTGGCAGTAAACTGAACTTTAATTGATCTACAATTTAGTCCATGTTGTGGTGCTGGCAGGAACATCTGCACTAGTCACTGCAGACATGAACTGGAAATATCAGGAATAAAAACATAAAGTACCTCGTGCCAATGTTTTGATATTCTAATTTAAAATAAAACCCGAATCAAAGGAAAAGAAAAAAAACAAGGCATCTATAATAATAAAAGCATAATATGCTAATTAGACCAGACATCCTTCCGGACGTCCTTCTGGACAAAGCCGGGTCTGTGAGGGAAGCACAGGTCTTGGGTGCCAGAGGAAGGCCTACTCTTGCATGAATTTCGTGCATTGGGCCTCTAGTAAAAATATATTGTCATATGCTGCTAAAGTATCATTTTTCATTCTGAAATCTTATAACTTAACAACGAAAAAACACTTTCCTGAACAAAATGATCCTGCCCAGTAGTGCATTATTGGCTGATACAAAGCCACCATACAGAACACTGGTGTGCGGCTTCAGGATTTCCTCCTCAATACATCATTCAGTTTGCATAACAACTCCTCTTTCTTTCATTGAGCAAATGAGCCAGCAAGGTGAGTTAAGGGTGGAGGCAGAAAGGGAAAGAAATAAGGGAAGAGCGTTGTGTTTGCCAGCTGTGTAGAACATGTAAAGGCTATGTCATCTCACTCAGCACAAAGAATCCCTGGATTTCTTTTTCCACCACAGAGAAGCAGGTTCTTCCTCCTCCTTAGCCATTGGACCCGACAATACTTCAGAGGCCGCTCAGTTCTTTAGCTTTTAGTGTCTGTTAAAATGTGGAATTGAAAGCACGCTATAGAGCTTTGATTGAGCATTTTTGTTCTTTCTCACAGAAACAAAAACCTAAAGAGAGTTTAGATTTTTCCTGGAGTGACAAGTAAAAGTCAGAATTCAAAGACAAACCAGTGTCTAGGCATCCTATTATCCCTGACAATGTTATGTTCACCACGAACTTCAGAGAGCCCTGAGGATGCTTATGTAAATTGTCTCATAGTGTGGGAGAAATCTAGTGTTATCCATGCCATTTAAATAAGTACTTGAGTAGCTCAAATAGCAAAAGGTGGTAAGCAAGTAGTACACTGTGTCAAGAGATGAGGAAAATGTTAAACTTTTCATAAAAATAAGCCCAACCCCCAGATTAATGACTGTGCAGGAGTTAAAACTGGATGAGAAAGAACATCATACGTAAATGTGACAGACTTTATATTATCAAACCGTTTAGCATTCCTAAAATATGAGTGCAGCAAGGAGATGTATTCATAAATACTGTAATGTTTTGAATTTTACATGAAGAGGCTATTGTTTTACCAAAGAACTTACTGTGAAGATGAAAGACTTTGTAAGAAGAGGATAGAAAAAAATAATTGTGAAGATGACTATACAATGAAGTGTTTTGTGTGCTTTTTTTCTCCTTTGACTTTAATAAATCCCTCTCTCTGGATTTCTGTGAGCTGGAAAAAGGTTTTATTTTTGTTTCTGGAGCTTGCTTGCCAGATGGGGTTCTTTGAACTATCACTGCTCTAACTCTGCCAACCACAGCCTTCATAGCTAAAGATTTTAATTTGTTTTACAACTAGACAAAAGTAGAACAAGAAACTGTGTGGGCAGTGGAGTGGAGAGGTGAAGGTCAATCCTGAGGACACAGATGGCTATTAGTAAGGTAGGGCATACAATGCACGTCTCTTCTTATTCTTTCTAATTATTATAAAAGATCCCTAGTGACTGAGGCTGAATTATTTTTTATTATTTAACTATTTTAGCATATTTCTAAACAATAACAATCTGATAAGAAACTTGATTTTTTTCTTTCCATAATATATATATATATATATATATATATATATATATATATATATTTTTTTTTTTTTTTTTTTTTTTACAACACACACAGCAACACCACACCCATAGTAGTTAGGAATACAATTGGTTGCATTGGTTTAAATTTAAATGCTGTCAAAATAAGACAGGCTATCCTGCTTAAGGAACTACATATTAGGAAAGTCAGGCATAAGGCCTTAATCATTTATAAACAGCACAAAGAGATTTTAGTGAATTATATTCTGAAATGAATTACTTTGGTGACACTGTTTGCAAACTAGTCAATCCACATCATAAGAAAATAAGGATTCCTACTTAAAATTTCCTCTCCCTATCCGATCCCCATTTTGCAAAAATATTAGTTTACTAGTATGACATCACAATTTCTCTCTCTGATCTAAGACATGTTGTAAAACATTGAGGAAAGGCGAGGTAGCTGACTAGAATTGATAAATTAAGAAAACATTTTTTCTTTAAATATGATTTTTAATAGAAGCCTATGTTGAGAGGGCATAGACAAAGGGGACTTCACCAGTTTTGCAGCTGGACCCTGGCCGAATCAAAGCAAAGAGCATTAATTACTTGTTCCCTTTCTTTTCTTCTTTCTTTATTTTGATGTTTTTTTGTTTGCTTTTGTTTGTTTTTGCTTTCCTTTTACTTTCCTTTTCCCTTTGTCAAAATTTAATGATGAACCTGCCTATTTAAGTGATATAATAGGCATTAAATAATCTAATACATGGTTTATTAATATAAATTCAAAGGCAACAAATACTGGATTTGATCCTGCACTGTGAGGGTCCTTGTTGGGCTTTGGAGACTGAATGGTAAACAGTGCAGGCACTCTTCTTGTCCTCATGTGATTTGTATACAAACTTAAACAATAGGATCTTAAAATTTTGTCAAATCAAGTTACTCAAAGAGTTAGTGACAAAGACTAAATAGTCATGCATCTAAATTTGCTATATGCATTATTTGTTATCATCTAAACAAAATACTAGTTAGCACTATTTCAAGAGAAAAGAAAACCTCACTTATTGATTAATAATTCTAATCCTATATAATAAAAGCCTACTATGCTGTGTCTGGTCGTCCAGTGACCTGTCGACTGTTTAATCAAAGTGTAATATGCTAATGATATCTTAAGCCCACTCAACCACTCGCTATGACGTGCACTGACCACCAGGGGGCAGACAGTCGACTGGTCAATCAGTCGCTATGACATGCACGGACTACCAGGGGGCAGATTCTCTGCCCTGTAGGTTAGCTTACTGCTGGGATCTGGACCATCAGGATTGAGCAAGACGGGCCAGACACGCCCTGGCAGCCCACCAGCCCTCAGATGATGTCCCTTGGCCTGGCCTGTGCCCTCTCGCAATCCAGGACCCCTTGGGAGATGTTGGAGAGCTGATTTAGGCTTTATCCCACAGGCCAATCCCCTCTGGAGGGCTCCAGACACAGGGCTCATGGCTGGCAAGTGCTGCTGCGGCAGCGCAAGCCTCCCTGAGTCAGGACTGATTGGGCGTGAGCCGGCAGCAGGCACAGTGGGGCTGGGATGAGCAAAAGAGGCAGGTAGGAGCTGCAGGTAACATTGGACTGCGGGTTTCAGCTCAATCCTTGCAGGCCACCCAGAGGGACCCCACCCATGCACAAATTTGTGCACCAGGACTCTAGTGTTATTCATAATTTTCAAAGAGGTGATGATACAGCAATTAAAAACATCCCAGTAGCCAAAGAACATCAGTCTGTATACTGCTGTTCTAGAGTATGCCATTATATGCTAATTAAATGTCTATGTCAGACTTTCTTATTTTCTTATTTTCTAACATTTTGTTATATAAAAATTACAATAAAAATATAAAAAAATGTGCAATGAATAACCATAATTCCAAATTTTAAAATTGTAAATATGTTAATACATTTACATTAGACACTCTTTTGAAGACTGACTTTTGACTTAAAATGAAGTTGTCAAATTCAAACATAGACAACTAATCACATCAAGAACAATTCTATAGATATATTAGATCATCATTATTTAATGAAGAATCTAATAGAATCAATGACATTTGTGTTCAGAATCAAATGATAAGGCTTCATACAAGAGATAACATTCAAAATTTGTATGTTCTGTGGAATCAAATCATTATTGAAAAACATCACACGTTAAGGGGGGAAAGTTTTAAACTATCATAGCATATAAATGCACAACATAAATTAATAATGTTTATTTATATTTTAATTAATATTCAATTATATTTTGTGGAGGCAAATTTTCAGAATAAAATTAAATTACAGTAAGTGGTTCAACGGGAATAAGTGAGATTTAAAAAATAGAGACACTATAATTTCCTTCCTAAACTATTGTCTTCATCAACAGATCAATTATATTTAAAATTATTTAATTTTTTGCAAATGGCATTTACACTTAACTATTATTATGTTTTACAAATATTTTCTTAATGTTACAGAAAAGAGTTGTTTAAAAAACATACAGTTTTCTGTAATAAAAAAAGGAACAGAAGTCTGGGAATTTGCAGAGTTGTATTCTAGACAATGATCTATGAGATAGTTTCTGTTTCAGCTTCAAAAGAGAGAGAATGAATTTTCTGTGAGTGTGTGTGTGAGAGAGAGAGTAGTTCTCTCTAATTTTCCTGTAGTCAGTACTTGGATCACCTCCCCAGATAGTTATAGCCTCAATTAAGTGATCAGGAGGACTGGGATTTTTTCATATAAGTTGTGGGTTTGATTAAGTAAGGCAAGTAGTCTTTTATTATCTTTATTTCAATGTAACTAAAGAGACATATTCAAAGCATAGTACAGAGTTCTTTTCTGTTCATAGGACACACAGCATTAGTTTGGACAAGGTTAACTCATCTTAAAACAATGAGTTTGATCTGGTTCCAGTTCCACCATCCATACTTTACCCACCCTGACCTCTAGCCTTCACTGGTTAGAAATGAAATTTAAAGGCCCTGTGATTTCAATTCAGTTCCTTTATTTTAACTTTAAAGTGTGATCACTTCACTCTCTGTCTTTTTCAACTCCCAATATAAATACAAATGTTTTCTAATAAAATATTAGTACTCCATTACTCATCGATATGAATATATATGTTTTTCATAAAGGTCCATTAGAGTTTTTTTGTTTTTGTTTTTGATATATAATTCCTATTCCAGGAACCCTAAAGTTTTTGGATGACCTGAAGGTAAACAGATAAACAGAATTACAAGAGAAAAAAAACCCAGCAAATTGTATATAAAAGCATGAAGACCATCATATAACTTTTGGACATAAAAACTCTATTTTAGAATTGTCTTAAGAGTGCTACAGATGTGATTTTAGACAATTTCAAAAAGACAGGAAGCTCCACAGAATGACCTTCACACAGGAAATTCAATGACCAAATAATTCAATAGGCCAAAAAGATTCTCATTGTCTGTATGCAGAACAAGAATGATAATACAAATTTCCAATACTAACATAATACTTACTATGGAGCAGGATCCTTTCTAAGTGTTTTACATATACTAATTCATTTATTGCTCAAAAGTGCTTTCAGACAGGTAACATGTTATAATTGAGTGAAAGGAGTTACAAATAGGTTGGGTCATTTGCCCAGAGAGGGTCAGACAGGAAATTCTAGGTCCCGGGATTCGAACTAAAGAAGTTTGCTTCAGAGATACAAATAAAAACGACAATGAGATACCATCTTACACCCGTCAGAATGGCTATTATCAATAAACTAGAGGCCCGGTGCAAAAAAATTTGTGCACTCGGCCGCGGGGGGTGGGGGGGGCGTCCCTCAGCCTGGCCTGTGCCCTCTTGCAGTCTGGGACCCCTTGGGGGATGACCACCTGCTGGCTTAGGCCTGCTCCCCTGGGGATTGGGCCTAAGCTGGCAATCAGACATCCCTCTGGCAGCCCGGCAGCCCTTGGATGATGTCCACTTGCCTGCGGGGAGCAGACCTAAGCTGCAGTAGGACATCCTTAGCACTGCTGAGGAGGCAGGAGAGTCTCCCATCACCACCGCTGTTCTGGAAGCCATCAGCCTGGCTTGTGGCTGAGCAGAGCGCCCCCCTGTGGGAGCACACTGACCACCAGAGGGCAGCTCCAGCATTAAGCGTTTGCCCCCCGGTGGTCAGTGTGTGTCATAGTGACCAGTCATTCCCAGTCTTTCTGCTGTTAGGGTCAGTTTGCATATTACCCTTTTACTATATAGGATAGAGGCTTGGTGCACGGGTGGAGGCTAGCTGGTTTGCCCTGAAGGGTGTCCCAGATCAGGATGGGGGTCCTGCTTGGGTGCCTGACCAGCCTGGGTGAGGGGCTGATGGCTGTTTGCAGGGTGGTGACACCCCCTTCAGGGTGGGGGTCCGCACTGGGGTTCCTGGCCAGTCTGGGTGAACGGCTGAGGGCCGTTTTAGGCTGGCTGGTGACTGAAGCTCCCAGCCTCTCCTTTTTTTCTTTTTTTTTCTTTTTATTCTGGGATTTATTTACCTTCTATAATTGAAACTTTGTTGCTCTCACTGGAGCTGAGGGCTGGCTCTTGCTTGCTCCAGCTCCGTGGCCACGGCCAGCTGAAAGCTGGTATCTGGGGTTTGTTTAGCTTTTATAATTGAAACTTTGTTGCTATCAGAGCTCAGAGCCTTGTCACAGCAGGCGGGGAACCTTGGCTTCCTCCATCACTGGAGCAAGCAAGCCTCCTACTCGCTTCAGCTGCGTGGCTGCCAGCCGCCATCTTTGTTGGTGGTAAATTTGCATATCACCCTGATTAGCCAATGGGAAGCATAGCGAAGGTATGGTCAATTACCCTTTTTGTCTTTTATTAGATAGGAACAACAAACACCAAGTGCTGGTGAGGATGCTGAGAAAAAGAGGGTTCCTCTTGCACTGGTGGTGGGAATGCAGACTGCTGCAGCCACTGAGGAGAACAGTATGGCATTTCCTCAAAATATTAAAACTAGAACTACCATTTGATCCAGTATACCACTTCTAAGAATATATCCCAAGAAACCAGAAACACCAATCAGAAAGGATATATGCACCCCTATGTTCATAGCAACACAACTTAAAATAGCTAAGATTTGGCAACAGCCTAAGTGCCCATCAGCAGATGAATGGATTAATAAACTGTGGTACATCTACTCAATGGAATACTATGCTGCTGTAAAAAAGAAAGACCTTTTTTTGTTGTTGTAGGTGAAAAGTACAGAAACTTTATTGCAAGCAGACACTACCTCTAAAACCGATTTCTAAATTCTAAGCCTAAGACTCTGTCCCTCCTGATTGAACAGAGGGGACCCTGAGAAGGGTGACCGTTGCTGTCTTTGTCTTGAGGCATTAAATAGCCTGCATTTCAAAAAGAAAGAATTCTTACCATTTGCAACAGCATGGGTGGAACTGGAGAGCATTATGCTAAGCGAAATAAGCCAGTCAGAGAAAGGTAAGTATCACATGATCTCATTCATTTGTGGAATATAATGAACAACATAAACTGATGAAAAAATAGATCCACAGACATAGAAACATCGAACAGACCATCAAACCTCAGAGGGAAGGCCGGTCAGGGTTGGAAGTGTGGGTGGTAAGAGATCAACTAAAGGACATGTATGCATGCATATAAACATAACACATGGACACAGACAGTAGGGGGGTGAGGGCATGTGCTAGAGGGTGGGAGCGGCTGGCGAGAGGTCAATGGGGGGAAAAGAAGACATATGTAATACTTTCAATAATAAAGAATTTAAATTAAAAAAGAATACATGACCTGAATATATTATTATTTTGATCTTATGCTTTATTATTTTTCATTTTTATTAATTTTATTGAGATGGCTTTGGTTAATGAAATAATGTTTCAAGTGGCCATTATCTGTATATAATACGTTATCTGTATATTGCATTGTGTGTTTACCACCCAAAGTCAAATCTCCTTCCATCACAATATATTTGACCCTCTTTACCCTTTAATATTGATGTTTTCATGTAAAACACATTCTTAATTCAGAAAATGATTTAGTCACTTTATCTGTGGTTATTTTCCCCCTTGGTCCATGGTCCTCTTCAAGTTCACTTCTCTCTCTCTATAGCTCTAAAATTCAATCTCTACTTTAAGAAATTACTAATGCATTGTTTCCTTTAGAACTCCACCAGGCTTCATATTTATAATCTGACAAATCCAAAGTTCTCCTGCTTCAAGTTAATGTTAGCAGCTTCAAGTTTTGGTAAGCATGAATCTGTCTTCAAGGTCAAATGATGGGGAATGTTAGAGTCCAGTGGTAATGCATTAACGATTACTCAGCAGTAACAACAACCATTATTTATAATCTATGAATTGTGTGTTTTTTTAACTTTTGGGGGTAAAAGAAATTATATTTTTGGAACATTGGAATAGATGCAACACTGTTAAAAATCTGGTAGATTGCAAATATGTATTCTTAGCATTTACAATATACTTAATTCATATAACAGTGTCCAAAGAGCTCAAAGTGAGTGCACATACATTATGTTATTTATTCTCATCATTCCTATTGAAGTCAATTTTAAAGCCTATTGTGTCTATTCTATTCTATTCTATTCTATTCTATTCTATTCTATTCTATTCTATTCTATTCTAGTCTAGTCTCATGCTTCTTATTTTATTTTCCCCATCACCAATTATCCCCTCTATGCCTTCATCCATCCCCCCCACCCCACCCGTACCTCCAATAGCCACACTGTTGTCCGTGTCCATGAGTTCTCTCTTATTTTTTCTTTTTTTCTCAATCCCTCCACCCCCATAATACTCCTCACTGGAGCTATCTGCCTGCTCTCTATGAGTCTGTCTCTATTTTGCTTGTTTGTTCATTAAATTCCATATATGAGTGAAATCATATATGGTAGTTATGTTTTCTTTAATAGAGTAATGCTAAACTTCCTGATCTATAATATTTAGGTATTTTCATATTTGCTTTGCCATTTTATTGCTCACTTCTGTTCTTTTATGTTCAAACCCTCTTCAATATTATCCATTTACAAGTTTACTTAACAATAGATGATACACCTCAGTCATTACTGCTTTTCTAGGAATCAGAATTTCTACTGCTTCAAAGCTATGGATTCTTTTTTGAGGCAAATAGAATGACCCACATTTATAACAAAAGTAATTGACCTATTAGAGTGTTTCAGACCCAAAAGAACAGTCAATGAATATCATTGGGCAATGTGATCTGCTCTCCAAATATATATTTTTTGGATCACAATGAGAAAATAGATGAAGAACAAAGGAATTCTTTAAGTCTTGTATATTTGTGTATTAATTTAGCCAGAGTCTAGGTTTTATCAATGGCTTTTGGGTATCTAGAAAAATAACCTTTTAAAGTTTTTAAATGTCCTCAAGAATTCCTTCATCAATTGGGAAAAAAAAGGAAACAGCAGTACAACTTTTATATTGCTAAATGCATTACTAAATATTCCCTAAATATCAAAACAGAGGGGGTTATGCACTCAAAAGTATAAGGATTGTTATTAGGCAGCATTTACCCAAACTACATAATATTCCCTCAGTCGCAATCCTATGTAATAAAAGGCTAATATGCAAATCAATCAAACGGTGGAACAACCAGTCACTATGATGTGCACTTACCACCAGGGGGCAGATGTTCAATGCAGGAGCTGCCCCCTGGTGGTCAGTGAGCTCCCACAGGGAGAGAGCCACTCAGCTGGAAGCCTGGCTCACAACTGGTGACTGCAACAGCGGTGGCAGGAGCCTTTCCTGCTGCAGCACTAAGGATGTCAGGCTGCCATCAGTTGGACATCCCCCGAGGGCTCCCAGACTGCGAGAGGGCACAGGCTGGGCCCCAGTGAGTGCACAAATTTCATGCACCAGGCCTCTAGTAGAGACTATAAAACTGTTATTAGATTTAAGTATAAATCACCTAATAATAAGAAATAGTAAAATATGCACAGTAAATGAATATTATCGGGAAAAAATTCCCCAGATTTTAGATTATATTTTATTTTAGAATTTTATTAATAGAATATATTTTATATTCCAAATTTTGTTATATAAGTTATCTAAATATATCCTACCACCTTCTTTTTAACATTCCAGTGGGATTTTACTGGGTGAATCTATAGCTTTATAAATAATCTTCTCATTGTATGTTTCCTTTTAATTAGGTCTCTTATTTCTCAGTAGTTTTTATTGGTTATATTTTCAGTGTCAGGGAATGGGAAGTTCAGTTTATCATTTGTTTGTTTTATTCCCATTTTCATGCCTCTCTCCTTACTTCCAGGAACCATTCTTATATCTTTAATATATGCCATTTTGTTTGTATTTTCTTGTGAAATGTGCAACATTGTTTTACATGTAAAAATAAATGCTTTGTATATTTCAAAAGTGTTTCTTACTTTCTTTTCACTCAATTCCATGTGCTAATGACCCACCCATGGATGTGTTCCCTAGTAATTAAATATGGCTGAAATTGTACTTCATGGGTGTCTCTTTACCTCTCATGTTTTCCTTCCCCTCCCTCCACAGGTACAAACGCAAATATTGCCATCAAATTATCATCTCCACAATTAATACTGCATTTAATATTCTTAGACATTTTACTTTTTTAATATATTTATAATATTTATATTTTTATATATTTATATATTTTATGTATTATATATTCTACTCATTTTTCTATCATGATGGAATAATTTGGTAAATTTTATCTCATTTTAATTCCATATCTGAGTTTAGTGTACTTTTTTGATCATATTCTGATAAAATATTATTCGAAGGATCACCAAGATTCAGTGATATGACCTAATATTTATTAGGAGTTCTATTATTCAGATAAAATCTCCTTCCTAAATCCAAATATCCACATCAGTTACTCTTCAATGACATGAAAAATGTCAGGGTACTTGTCTTCCTCTTCTAAAAAAGAAAAGTAAAAGTAGAGATAAAACTGTGATTAAGTCTTTAGGGAAAAGAATTTAATTCCAGCTAAAGGACTTAATTTATTATTTCTGGGCATTCCAGTTATATCTCTGTGTAGTTGCAAACTCATGTCCACTTTGAGACAAGCCTTGAAGTTTCTTATGTCCTATAGTGTATGTATAATTTGGGAATATAATATCTACTAGGGTAAAGATGATTTAAATATCAGGTTATTCATATTTGTTCAGGTGCTCTCAAACTGTTGTTAAAATTCCATTTAAAGATTGTGCATTATTCCATTAATAATAGTTTCTTTAACACCATAAGAGCCATTATATAATGAGAGGTTGCTTTAACACCTCTGTTAAAAAAATCTTGACCAGGAATAAATATTATGTGGAAGTCAGGGGTGTGGGTGTTAGCAGTGTTATGTGGGAACAAATTACTCTTTGTTTCACTACTATTTCAAAGTAATTATTTGTACCATATCTGGAATAGCTATGCTGAAATGGCTCCTGTGATTCATTCCTAGTCAGGTTCACAGGCACAAGCCTACCAATAATCCGCCAACAGTTCACATTCCCACACAGCCTTATCTCTAATACCCTTCTATCAATACTGGGCACCGATGATACCAAAGTAGAAAAACATGTTTGTTCTAAACAATACTGTTCATTTAGCTGGGGGAAAGATTGGAAAGGAAGGGAGGAGATGCTATGTAGAAGTAAGACTAAACTCAGGAGAGAAAGGACTCATTCCATTGAATTTGTTCACTTAGATACAAAAGAATCCAAATAATAATTCAACCACAAAAATATTTAAATGCATTTATTCATAAGCCTAATGCAATGACCACCAATTGTTTCTCTTTTTTTCCTCCATAATAGGACTTTATTTACAACATAGAAAACAAATCGCATTAACATACATGCAAACTACAATGAGCAAGTTCACTGGGATTTACAAAATAGAGAGAAAATGATTTAAGTGCAGGATATCCTCTAGAGCAGCAGTTCTCAACCTATGGGTCGCGACCACCGGAAAACACATATATAATTACATATTGTTTTTGTGATTAACCACTATGCTTTAATTATGTTCAACTTGTACCAATGAAAATACATCTTGCATATCAGATATTTACATTACGATTCATAACAGTAGCAAAATTACAGTTATGAAGTAGCAACGAAAATAATTTTATGGTTGGGGGTCACCACAGCATGAGGAACTGTATTAAAGGGTTGCAGCATTAGGAAGGTTGAGGACCACTGCTCTAGAGTAAACAAAAGGTATGGTGGAGTCGGGGCAGAGAGAGTAGAGCAGGATGGACACGTAAGAACCAATGTTATGTATTCTCTGAACCAGCAGTAAGCCTTGACTTCTGACAAAACCATACTAAACATCACTAGTTTGCATGACAGTGTTACCAATAACTGAACCATAATTAGGTCGTTCCAAAGAGCATATAAGTGTAAATTCTATGTTTTTGTTTTTACTTTTATCAAAATTACTGAATGTTGACAATTGAAAATGTTCTTAAAGTACATTGGTTAGCTTGGTTATCTACATTGTTTATACCTTACTTAGGCAAGTGTTAATTTTTTTTATTATTACACTGTCTAGGTGCAAACAGGGCAAGGAAAATGGCTGATTTCAATAAAAACCTGGTTAGAATAGTCTAAAAAGTAGATAATTCACACAAAAATAATTAAGAATTCTTTGTGTGTGATAGAGACGGAGGACCCTATAAATTGTGCAATTCCCTATAACTGAAAAGACAGGTCTAGAATTTAGAGATTTTTTTTTTCTTGTCCCAATAACAGTACAAGTAACAATATGGGTTATACTATCACTGGGTCTATGGGATGACTGGGTTATTGGCCACATTTAGGGGGTGGTTTCTCCATCTTCTTCTTCTTCTTCTCCTTCTTCTCCTTCTTCTTCTTCTTCTTCTTCTTCTTCTTCTTCTTCTTCTTCTTCTTCTTCTTCTTCTTCTTCTTCTTCTTCTCCTTCTTCTCCTCCTCCTCCTCCTCCTCCTCCTCCTCCTCCTCCTCCTCCTCCTCCTCCTCCTCCTCCTCCTCCTCCTCCTCCTCCTCCTCCTCCTCCTCCTCCTTCTTCTTCTTCTTCTTCTTCTTCTTCTTCTTCTTCTTCTTCTTCTTCTTCTTCTTCTTCTTCTTCTTCTTCTCCTTCTTCTTCTCCTCCTCCTCCTCCTCCTCCTCCTCCTCCTCCTCCTCCTCCTCCTCCTCCTCCTCCTCCTCCTCCTCCTCCTCCTCCTCCTCCTTCTTCTTCTTCTTCTTCTTCTTCTTCTTCTTCTTCTTCTTCTTCTTCTTCTTCTTCTTCTTCTTCTTCTTCTTCTTCTTCTCCTCCTCCTCCTCCTCCTCCTCCTCCTCCTCCTCCTCCTCCTCTTCCTTCTCCTTCTTTTTCTTCTCCTTCTTCTTTTTTATCCTCACCCAAGGATAGATCTTTATTGATTTTTAGAAAGAGAGGAAGGGAGAAAGAGAGAGAGAGAGAGAGAGAGAGAGAAACACAACGCTATCAATGTGAGAGAGAAATACCCATCGGTTGCCTCCTGTATGCACCCCAGATTGAACCTGCAACCTGGGTAATGTGCCCTGACAGGGAATCAAACCCACCTGCTTTTGGTGAACAGGAAGAAGTTAAACCAACTGAACCACCTGGCCAGGGCAGGAGTTGGTTTCTTGAAAGCAGCATAAGCCATGACCACCAAAGAAATCTAAATTAAATTTGATAAATTTAGTATGGCATTTCTTGATATTAATGGATGATTTGAATGAAGTGATGAGAAGTGATGGTCCCACGATTATAATGTGCAATAAATTTGGTTTTATGATCAAAGCAATGAACAAGTAGTTATACATAAAACTGTCAAGTTAAAATTACCTAAAAATAATAAAATTGATTTAATTAGTACTTTAAAATGCTTAATATGCTTTAAAAATTGTAACATTGTTTAATCTCATAAAATCTCCACAAGGGAGGTACTATTTGTTATCCCAACTTAGAGTATATACACTATTTTTATCTTACTAGTAGAAGCCGAGACTACAGCGTAAATAACAAAATGTCACGCAGCTGGTAAATGGCAGAGTTTGAATTGAATCCAGGCAGTGTAATAATGATATCCAAGATTTTAAGCTAACACACTCTGAATTGTGTTGAAAATAGTTGTCTAGGTAGGTCAGAAAGTGAACAGGCAATATCCTCTGTTTTTAAGGTAGAGCAACACTTCAAAAATGGAAACAAACAGACCTAAATAGCCACAAACTGACTTACTTGCGCACACAGAGAAGGAAAAAAATGAACTAGATTTCTCTTTTTAATGATCCACAGACACTCTTGCTCTTTTTATCACAGCCCATTTCACAATCATCCTTTCTTTTTTTTTTTCATCTCATCAGTGACATTTCTAGCCAACTCTTAGTTCAATGTTTCTTACTTTTAGGAAGTAATTTTACAGTTATCAGAGAACCCAAGAGCTTTCAGAATTTCTTTTTAGATAACATTTTTGGCATTTCCTAAGGTATCATAAATTTAAGAATGAATGAAGCTTTTTCTTAAGCTATTTGTTAAAATCAAGCATGATTCTGATTATTACTTTCTTAGATATAAAGCCCAGTGTTCTCTTTTACAACGAGAAGCTCTTTAGCATCTCTTTTCTAGTTCCATCAGTATTTGCTGCTTCCTGAATTTTCTCCATCAAATACATATCTTTTTTGTGTGGGGGGGGAACTGATCTCAAATTGACTTTTTTCAATTTTTCAAAATGTTTATTATTGCTTTAGATTGAGAGATAGAGAAACATTGACCTGCTCTTCCACTTATTCACACATTTGTTGGTTGCTCCTTGCATGTACCCTGACAGGAGTCTAACTTGCAGCCTTGGCACATTGGGCTGACACTCCACCGAGGGACTTGGCCAGGGCTCAAATTGACGATGAGATTAAAAGTCACTGCTTGCCATCATTCTTGGCTGCAGCTCATCCTTGGAATTTGTTACCTATCGCCATCAAAAGGTCTCAGAAAATCATTTTAGCCATAGAATAGGAAAACAGCATAGTATTCAAAAGTACAGAATTTGGTGCCAGACTGCCTTGAGTTTTTCAATGGCTAGTTAATTTTCATTGAAAAGTTTAATCTCCCTGTTCCTGAGTTTCCAAATAAAAATATAAAATAATTGTAGCAACATCTACCTAATTAGATTGTTTAGATTAAATTAGTTCTTTTTCTTTTTTAAGTGACACTCTAAAAACTCGTTAGACATAAATGTGTTTATTACATTTGCTAAATAATTGTCAATAATAAAATGTGCTATGATATAAGATTTATTAGACAGAATTTATAGTTTAAAAAGTATTAAATGTGAGCATGATCCATTCAAAAATGAATCTTCTTGCTTCTATTTTACATACTTTAACTGTTAATCATTTTAAATGTCTCCATGCTATTCTGCTTTATGGTAAATGGTTTCTGTTTATCCTATATAATAAAAGAGAAAAATGGTAATTGGCGTATGACGATACCCTTTTCATTGGCTAATCAGGGCTATATGCAAATTAACTGCCAACTAAGATTGGCAGTTAACTGCCAACAAGATGGCGGTTAATTTGCATATGTAGGCACAATGCAGGGAGACGAAAGGGAAAGCAGGAAGAAGCCCCCTGCCACTGACAGTGATCAGAAACCCAGGGGGGAGCTAAGAGCTGGGGGGCAGGGCAAAGGCGGCCCTGGGGCCGCCTTTGCCCTGCCCCCCAGCCATGATTGGAGAATCAGGCGCCTTTTCCACCCTGGCCAGTGATAGCAGGAAGTAGGGGTGGAGCCAGCGATGGGAGCTGGGCACGGTCGAAGCTGGCAGTCCCAGGAGCTAGGGGCCCCTTGCCTGGGCCTAAAGCAGAGCCCACGATCGCGGGGCTGCTGCAGCTGTGGGTCCCCGCTGCCCGGGCCGAACGCCTCAGCCAGAGGCATCCTGCAGGGGCAGGGGCGGAGCCCGTGTGATCGCGGCGCCCCCCCCCCTCCCCCCCGCTGCCACTGCAGGTCCCCGCTGCCCGGGCCAGATGCCTAGGCCAGAGGCATCAGGCCTGGTCTGGGGGCAGAGCCAGTGATGGGGGGAAATGAGGGTCCCTTGCCCAGGCCTGATGCCTCTGTCAGAGGCGTCAGGCCTGGGCAAGGGGCCGATCCTGCGATTGGAGGGTGATGGGGGTCAACGCCTGAGGGTTCCCAGTATGTGAGAGGGGGCAGGCTGGGCTGAGGGACACTCCCCCCCCGCCCCACACCCAGTGCACGAATTTCGTGCACCAGGCCCCTAGTTTAATAATAATGAGTTAATTTGCAAATGATTAAATAGACTTTTTTTTTTTTTTTACAAAAAATTGGTGTTAATCCCAAATTTTAAAGGTACTGTTTCAAATGGAAGTGGGCACAAGATGAACTTTTAAATAATAAAAAATATAGTTAAAACAAAATTAACCATAAGAGGTGTAATAAAATAATTTAATAGCTGTTAATATAAATAAGTATGCTTTTAATCATCAAGTGCCATTCAATTAACCTGTAATAACTGGCTTATTAAATTTAAATTAAATTTTATATGAGACATTTTATTTAAATTGTATAAGAATGTTATATTTCTCTACTATTTTGTACTTATCTATAGTCTTTCAGAATTGCTGAAATGAAGGTTGAAAGAAGTTTTTTAAATTTAAGCTTCTCATATATCCTTGCAGGAAATTCTATACTTTTACCTTATAAGTTTTTTAAGTAGTTTTAATTGTGCAGCAGTAATTTAAATATTTAAAATACTAAAACTATTAAAAGAAACAAGCCTAGAAATTTTGCGGTTAATTACTCTACCTTACTGCTTGCTCCAAAAATACATACCATGAGTTATTATATGTTATATATAGATTTATAAATATAAAAAAAGATACGTTTTCAGTTATAATCAAATACTGGGTATCATGTGAGGTACAATAGCCAAGATTTGGAAACAGCCCAAGTGCCCAACAGTAGATGAGTGGATAAAAAAGCTATGGCACATTTACACAATGGACTACTACTTGCCTGTAAAAATAAATAAGTAAATAAATAAATAAATCATCTCACTTTTGTGACAGCATGGAAGAACCTGGAGTGTATTATGCTAAGTGAAATAAGCCAGTTAGAGAAAGGCAAATTCCATATGAATTCAAATATGTGTGGAATCTGATGAAGAAAGTAGGCTTAGAAGCAGTATAGAAACAGACTTATAACTGTCAGAGGAGAGGGGGTATGGGGCTGGGTGAAAAGGGTAAATAGATTAAGAAAAAACAACAACTCATAGACAGACAACAGTATGGTCATTAACAGAGGGAAATGGTGGACTGGAGAGGCAGGGAGTGGGGTGAAGAGAACATAAATAGTGATGGAAAGAGACTTGACTTGGGGTGGTTAACACACAATACAATATCCAGATGATGTATTCTAGAATTGTATATCTGAAATCTATATAATTTTATTAACCAACTAGTTGCCCTATGCATGGATTCATGCACATTGAAAGAAAATTAATTAGAAGAAATATTTTAATATCACTATTTACCCTTTCTCTATAAAAGAAGTGTCAACCAAATTCACAATCAACAATGACAAATCAAAACACATGCATGCAATTGGAGCCAGCAAGTGCTTTATATGTATTGTGCATGCGTGAGTCAACTTAGCTTTTATATAGAGAGAATAAACTTGCTTAATTAGACCTGCTTTCTTATGTAGCTAAACTTTTTCCAGCCCAGTGAAGCACCCTCACTTCTCTTTCAGGTAATTATCAGCAACACAGCAGTAAATATCAACACAATGCAGATTATTATTGTAGATCATACAGGGAGAACAAAGGGTAAAATATTTAACTGCACCAGTGTTTGACTATATTCTGCACAGTGAGAACATCTGAAGTCATTTTCAAGGTCCACCATTTCTTACTTCTTTTCAGTCGGGTCAAGTTTCTAAACTTTCTAAATCTCCATTTTCCAGCTAATGAAAAGAAAATAGGATTCTACCGAGTCTCCTATCTACCTACTCCAGGACTTTTGTGAGGATCACAAAACACTTCACAGACATTTGGTTAAAATGTAAAATGTTTGCACCTGGCTATAAAGCAAGTTGTGTTCCTTGGCTGAAGAAACTCCAAGGATGTTAGTTGCCAGGGAAAGGAAGCTGGGCGTTGCTACATGATGTCATTACCTGGCACCCACAGTGACATTTTCCAGGCTGGGCTAGGCTGTGGGCCGCATTTTGTGCCATGGGGTCTTGGCAGCATTGGCTGCGATTTGGTGGGCTGTTGCTCTGGGGTGGTGGCGGAACTGTGTTCCACTTGGGGGAAGCCGAGTGTTGCTTTGTTGGCGCCAGGTCCACGGTGCTGTTCCTTTGTAAAAGCCAATGCACATCAAAGCAGCTCCTGCATTGAGCGTCTGCCTCCTGGTGGTCAGTGCACATCATACGGACATTTGGAGGGACATTTAGCATATTAGCCTTTTATATATATAGATTTAACCCCCCAAAATTCAATAAAAAATAAAGTAAAAATTAAATTAAATTGAAATTCCAAAAGAAGCCAGAAGGGGAAAAACATCTTATCTGTACAAGTACAAAAATAGGAATTACATTAAACTTCTCAAAATCCATGCAAGCAAGAAGAGTTGAGTGAAATTGTTAAGATGCTAAGAGAAAAAAACACACAACATGAACCTAGAATTCTGCATCCTGTGAAATTATATGCAAAAGTAAGGGAGAAATAAAATCCTCCTTAGACAAGCAAAAATTGAGGAAATGTGTTGCTAGTAGACCTGAATAAGAAATATTAAACAAAGCTTTGGAGAGAAGGAACATAATTAAGTTAGAAACTTAAATCTACATAAAATAAGAAATAATATTGAAAAAGAAATATATAAAGGTAAAATAAAAACACATTTTTTCTTATTCTTTATTTATCCAACAAATAGCAACTTGTTCAAAATAATACCAATAATGTATTTAATTGTATATGAATATGTATGTATGTCTGTGCTTATATATAAGTGAAATGAATGATAGCAAAGATATAAGAAATGGAATGGAAGAAACAAAATTATTTTCTTAAGGTATGCTAACTGTAAAGTGGTATAATGTTTAACAGTAGACTTGGATTAGCCATAATTATAAATTTAAAACTCTAGGCCAACCACTAAAACTGGTAAAGAAAGAAATAAAAGAACAAAGGGAAAAGAAGTATAACTGACATATTAAAAAAGCAGACACAATTGTATCATATAAAATGCTCAGTTTAAAGCACAAAAGGCAAAAAGAAAAAAGAGTAGAAGACAAAGTTTGGAACAAAAACCAAGGGCAATGAATATAAAATATTAATGAATATGATAGATATTAATCCAACTATATCAATAATTCCTTTGAACTTCCATGATTTAAATACACCAACTAAAGAACAGAGGGAGATTGTCAGATAAGTAAAAAATAAAAAAATAAGCCAACTCTATGTTTTCTGTAAGAAATCTACTTTAAATATAAAGACATATATAAATTAAAGTAAATTAATGGGAAAAAGTATACCATGCTAGTACTAATCAAAAGAAAGCTTCATTAATATATTAACTTTAGACAAAGCAGATTTTAAAACAAGAAAATTTATCAGGGATAATGATAAATGGTCAGTTTCAAAAAATTAATAATAATAACTTCTTTTAATTGTTGTACTCCAAACAACAGAGTGTTAAGCTTCATGAGTCAAACAGGAATGCAAAGAGATATAGATAAATCCACTGTCATAGTTAGAAACTTCAATACCATTTTCTCAGAATTGAACAGATATAGCAAGTAGAATGTCAGTAAGAACATGATCATAATAATAGATGCAGAAAGTATTTGACAAAATCCAACATTAATTGATAATAACTCAGTAAACTAGGAATAGAGAACTTCCTCAGTCTGATAAAGACTATACAAACAAAAATACAAACAAACCAAAGACCTATAGCTAACAGCGTCCTTAATGGTGAGACACTGGAAGTTTTAGCTCTAGAAAAGGCACAAGGCAGGGATGGCCCCTCTCATCACTGCTTTCCAGCATTCTAGTGGAAGTTCTTGCTAATTCAGTAAGGCAATAAATAAATAAATAAATAAATAAATAAATAAATAAATAATACATGGATAGGGCAGGAAAACATAAACCTGTGTTTATTTATATAAGACATGTTCATTTCTGTTGAAAATCTTTTGAAAAATCAACAAAAAGTATCCTAATAAGCTATTACAGCAAGCTTGCATGATACAAGATTAATATACAAAGTCAATTGCTTTCCCATGTTTTCCAACAATGAACAAGTAGAATTTAAAATGAAAAACACAATAACATGTGCATTAGCACCCTAAAATCTGTGACTTGCCTATGACTTAGATATAAATTTAACAAAATAGGTGCAAAACCTATATTAAAAAAATTACAAAATTCTGATGAATTAAATCAAAGAACTAAACAAATGGTGAGTTAGACCATGTTCATGGATAAGAATATATCAGTTCTACCCAATGTGGTCTATATATTCAATGTAATCCCAATCAACATCCCAGCAGGTAATTCTATGGATATTGACAAATTGATACTAAAGTTTATATGAAGAAACAAAAGACCCAGAATTGGCAACACAATATTGAAAGAAGAGAGTTAGAGAATTGATGCTATTTGATTTTGAGACTTACTATAAAGCCACAGTAATCAAGACAGTGTGCTCCTGGCAAAATAATTGACAAATATATCAATGAAATAGACTAGTGGTGAGCCCAGAAATAGACCCACATAAATGTAATTAGTCGACAAGGAACAGAGCAATAAAATGTAGCAAAGATAACCTAATCAACAAATTATCCTGAAAGAACTGGACATCCTCATGGGGGAAAAAAGGGAATCTAGACACAGGTTTTACCCCTTCACAAAAATCTACATGGATCACAGACCTAAATGTAAGATCCCTAGAAGATAACATATAAGAAACTTAGATGACCTTGGGTAGGGTCATGACATTTTAGATGTATCAAAGGCACAACCCATGAAAAAAATTATTGATAAGCTAGATTTCATTAAAATTAAAAACTTCTGCTTTGTTAAATGACAATATCGAGACAATGACAGGCTGGGAAGAAATATTTTTAAAAGACCTGTTTGATAAAGGACTGTTATCTAAAATATGCAAAGAATGCTTAAAACTCAACAATAAGAAAAGGAAAAAAAAAACAATTTAAAAAATGAGCCAAAGACCATGAATGAATACCTCCCTAAAGAAGATATCTACATGACAAATAAACATATGAAAACCAGTTTACACATCACATGTCGTTAGGGAAATGAATATAAAAATAACAATGAAGAACCACTGCATGCCTTTATAATGACCAAAATCTGGAACAGTGACTACACCAAATGCTGACAAGAATGTGGAGCTCAGCAAGAACTCTCCCTCCTTGCTAGTGGAAGGCAAAAGGTTACAGCCACCTTGCAGGACTCTTTTCGGGTCTCTTACAAAGCTAAGTATAAACTTACCAGATGAGCCGGCAATAACATTCCTCAGTATTTAACCAAAGAAGTTGAAAACTTAAATCCATGAAAAATTCTGCACAATAACGTTTATAGCAAGTTTATTCACCATTGCCAAAATTTGGAAGAAACCATTATGTCCTTTGTTTAGTGAGTGGACAAACAAATGTTGTACAGATGTTTAGGGCAGTGAAGTGCTCTGTATGATATTATATCATAATGATGGGTCCATGTCATTGCACATTTTTTCAAACCCATGAAATGTACCACAAGAGTGAACTGTAATGTTAACTGTGTACTTTAGGCAATTATGTCAATACTGGTCCATCAGTTGAAACAAAGTACAACTCTGATGGGTGTGTTGATCATGGGGAAGCTTTCTGTCTGGGGGCAAAGGATATACGAGAAATCTCAGTACCTTCCCCTCAATTTTGCTATGAACCTAAAAATGCTTTGTCTTGGTAAAACAAAACAACACACAAAACAAAACTGCAGCTGACCAGAAAAACGTGTATAAAGGCAATTTTTTAAAAACCACTTTTTTTCCTATAAGGGTCATTTTGTAACTTTTGCAATTCATGCTAAAAACAAACAAACAAACAAAAAAGCTATGTGACTAAGATGGATAGATCATCATCCTGTACATCAATGGTGGTGGGTTCGATTCCCAGTCAGAGCACATACCCACGTTGAGAGTTCCACCCTGCATGCAGGAGGCACTGATTAATGTTTCTTTCACATTGATATTATTGATGTATTTTTTTCTCCCTCTCCCTCCCTTCCTTTCTCTTAAATCAATTTAAAAAGATGAATTTATATTCAATACTAGTGGCCTGGTGCACGAAATTCATGCATGGGGGGGGGAAGGCAGGGAGGGCAGTGTTCCTCAGCCTGACCTGCACCCTCTTTGATCTGGGATCCCTCTTGCAATCCGGGACCACTGGCTCCTAACCGCCTGCCTGCCTGATTGACTCTAATCACTCTGCCTGCTGACCTGCTCGCCTCAACTGCCCCCCCACCGGCCTTCTCACCCCCAACTGCCCCCCCCCTTGCCAGACTGCTTGCCCCTAACTGCCCCCCCCTTGCCAGCCTGCTTGCCCCCAACTGCCCCTCCTTTCCAGCCTGCTTGCCCCCAACTGCCCCCCTTCTGGCCTGATTGCCACTAACCACATTTGCCTTGGTCCCGCCACCGTGGCTTTGTCCGGAAGGATGCCCAGAAGGTCTTCCGGAAGGTTTCCTGGTCTAATTAGCGTATTACCCTTTTATTATATAGATTTTAAAGCAAAATATACTTACAGCATTATAGTGTATTAATAGGAAGGGATATTATATATGAAAGGCAGGGATCTTGTCTCTGCCTTGATCATTCTGACTCAGTCACAAGCAAGTCACAGCCCGTTGGGCCAGATGGGCCACCTTATTCTTATTTTCCAATTTCTATGGATAGAATAGTGACAGAAGCCAAGGTCCCTACATGCTGCGGTTTCTCTCCTGTTGCTGTCCGAGTGCACTGTTTTAGCATTTGATTTAGGATGATATGTAGAAGACCTACTACAAGAATCTAAGTGCTCTCTTTAATTTTTATTTATCTGATGTCATCAACACTAATAAAAGAGAAAAATGGTAATTGGCGTACGAGCTACCCTTTTCATTGGCTAACCAGGGCTATATGCAAATTAACTGCCAACTAAGATTGGCAGTTAACTGCCAACAAGATGGCGGTTAATTTGCATATGTAGGCACAATGCAGGGAGGCGAAAGGGAAAGCAGGAAGAAGCCCCCTGCCACTGACAGTGATCGGAAACCCAGGGGGGAGCTAAGAGCTGGGGGGCAGGGCAAAGGCGGCCCTGGGGCCGCCTTTGCCCTGCCCCCCAGCCATGATCAGAGAATCAGGTGCCTTTTCCGCCCTGGCCAGTGATAGCAGGAAGTAGGGGTGGAGCCAGCGATGGGAGCTGGGCACGGTCGAAGCTGACAGTCCCAGGAGCTAGGGGTCCCTTGCCTGGGCCTAAAACGGAGCCCACGATCGTGGGGCCGCTGCAGCTGCGGGTCCCCGCTGCCTGGGCCGGACGCCTAGGCCAGAGGCGTCAGGCCTGGGCAAGGGGCCGATCCTGCGATTGGAGGGTGATGGGGGTCAACGCCTGAGGGCTCCCAGTATGTGATAGGGGGCAGGCTGGGCTGAGGGACACTCCCCCCCCACACACACCCAGTGCACGAATTTCGTGCACCAGGCCTCTAGTAAATTATAAAATATCAGGAATTGCTTACTATGTGGGATTACTTATTTTTTAACAACTAAAACTCTGACAATGTCTTCAGAGCCAATACCTTAATATTTCAATTGTATGTGTTTTTGCTTCGTGTATTTCTCTGCTTCATTGTTTTGTGCATAAACATATAGGATTATTATGTGTTCCTCGTGGATTTAACCTTTTATCATAATGTGCTGTCTCTCTCTATCTGTTAACTTATTTGCCCCCAAATCTACCTCATGTGGTATTAATATAGACACCCTTACATTGTCTTAACTAATGTTCTCATGATATATCTTTTTATAACTTTTTAGTTTCAAACTCATTTGAAGTGATTGTCTTACAGACAACACAGGGTTAGATCTTATTTTTCATACTTGCTGCCAGCGTCTTTACCTCCAGGTTTGGGATAAAGCAGAAAGGAAACCCCAGACACTCTCCAACATGGCATACCTCATGTCCTGAGGACCTGACCCAGTGTGCGTACTTCTCTCCAACTTGCAGGTACTGCCTTTGTTTGGATTATAAATAGGGTGTAGGTAAAGTTATGTTCACTCCACTTTTTCTGTAGCAAAAAATAAATTAAAATGTTTACTTTTTAAAAAAATATTGTGATGATGGGTGATGGAGAAAAACCTGTTACTTTTACCTCACTGTTCTAAAATAATTTCTCCACACAATGTCACATGTATATTACATGTGATATAGAGTTAGAATATAGACAAGAAAGAGAAGGTGACCATGTAGAACATAAGTGTTAGTAGTGGAGTTATGTGATTAAGCAATACTCAATTAGCCCAAACTCTCAAGCACACATATAAAAGCCCATCTGTGGAGCATTCTATCAAGTCAAAGGCATTGGACTATGAAGAGAAAACTGAAATTAATGGTGGTTTAAATCATATGACAGCCAGTGATTGTCAAGAACAAATAGGAAAAGGTGAGCTGTGCTGAGGTTTTTTGGTTAGCTAACAATGTCGTCAAGGACCCAGGCTTTTCCTGACCTTCTACTGTGAATCCCCAATGTGTCCTTTTCCATCTTCATGACTGCAAACTGACTGGTTTGGCCAAATCCTCACTTTCAAGCACACTACAGTCAAAGGCAGGAAATAAGAGCTAAGGTTCTAGGATGAGATCATTCACCTCACATGCCTCTCTCCTATTGTTGGACACAAAAATCTTCAATGAAACATGCCTAAGCCAGCAACACATAATAGATAATTAGCCAGAACTGAACTGAATCCCAGCTGACAAGGAAGTTCAGGGGTAAAATGTATCTGAAAGAAAAATACTGGGAGGTAGGCATGGAAGACTATGTTTGCAAAGGCCAATAATCTTCCCTTGCAACACTAGATAATCAAGAGTCTGACATAGTGCTAAACATGACATATTATAAGTCCCATTTTATTAAGACTTAGGCTCATTTCTTTGTTAATATTTCTAGGTGACTGTGAACTAATATGAATTCAAGTATTACCCAAGCATTATAATAATTATCTTTTAAAATTTATTTCTACACTAATGTTAATACATAGACGCCAAGGTTAAAATCATGTCTCATAATCAGGATTTCCAGCATGGATTCCATAAAATTCTATTCCCATAATTATTTACAGGATGATAATTTTCTGAGTGCAATAAATTTGATAATCCTTGAGACTCGACTTGTCCTTGGAGATTCATTGAACATATATTAAAGGCTCTGAGAAGTTCTAAACTACAAAGAAAGTTTAAATATATTTAGCTTAGTGTAAACACTTTCCCCACAATTAAATCTGTCCATAATGTATAGAAATTGTATTTTACATAATGAATTTCAAAAAACACTGTCTCTGCTATGAATAAACTGCTCAAAGAATACAAAGTCCAGCTGAATTTACCTAATTTTATCATTTTTAATATTTAAAATAGCTTGATGCCTAGAATACCCTTTATTTGTATCAGTAATCATTATTCCACACATTGTTATTTATAAAACTCATTCTTTTGCATTCTCTTATTTGATCACAATAACCTTGAGAGTTGGGTTTTATTATAATTTCCAATTTATAGATGAAGAAAATCACCGAGGCCAAATAATTCATTTGTTTCCACTCGGCTGAGTGATAGAGCTGCAAACAGGACTTGGGTTTAAATGTTCTTCTCTACAACTTACTGCTAGCTCTTGAGCACATTATTTAACATATTTGAGCTATGATTTTCTCAGCTATAAAGGAAAGATGATTATGAGGATTCAAATAGCTAACAGTAATCATTTAATGAAGGCATGGCAGAGGTTATCATTATTATTACTATTATATACCATTACTATTACCATATTCATGAGTGTGCTACAACTATACCTTAGAGTAAAAATCATTTGGTTCAGTGGGAAGATTTGACTTCTATTTTTATTTTTCACCTAACACCTGGCTCCTTCATAAACTAAATGAAGAATATTAAGAACCATAGAAGTTCCCACAGACTTCCTCATGTCTTTTGTTTTGGCACAGTGTCTCTTCATAGTCTTTTCCCTACACCTAGAATTCCATTCCATTACTCATTCACCTAAAAAGCGGGTGCATATCCTTCAACATATGTATCTCAAACAGCATTTCCACTGTGAAATTTTAATTTTAGTTTTCAGTGTTGAGTTAGTTTCTCTTCTTTCCGAGTTCTCAAGCATATTTTATCATGAATTTTGTATTGTATTTTTCTATTGACTTCACTGTTTCCTCACTCTATTGCAAACTTCTTGAAAGCATGGTCCATGGTTTATTCATGCTTGCATTTGTATTGTCTGGCAGCATACTGGGAACATGATAGGTTTGTTACATAACATGTACTATGTCATCTTTCATGAAATACACATCAAAAACATTCACAAGGTTTTTCCATGCTTCCTCCAAACACATAGTTTTGGAATATTTTATTTAAAAGGAACATTATAGAAAGTGATGGCAAATATTCATCACTAACTGAAAAACAGTAAGTTATGTTCTTAAACTATTTCTAGTTATTTTAAAATAAACTGAAAATTAGTCAAATGCTTTGATAAGGTGTGTACTGCTAGAATATCTGTATAGATATTTATATCATTAGCAATTATTGTAGCAAAAGTTGATTTTGTTTTGCTTTATTTGTAGATATATATGAATATTTTTATTCTCTTTAGTTTCCCATGAAAATAAACTTATTGCGACTGCATTCCTTCCTTCCACAAATTGTAATGGACTTTTCTACAGTCAAGTGTAAATTGATTTTCAAATAGTGGACCCAAACAATTACTTTTAGTTCCCTTATGGCTAAAAGTTATGTGTCTTTTTGTTTCAGAGATGCTTTTTAAAGTGCCATCTCTTTTTGTGCTTTAAGGTTGTCTGAAATCTCAAAGGAGTTACCAGGTAGCACTGTATATATATGTCTAAAAATATTGGAGGGATATGACTTCCTGAGATATCTTTACAGATTTGATGAATAGTATCCAAAACATAGAACACTCTTTGAACATATCATTATTTTAGATCATAGATGTCTTCAAAGTGGCATTTGAGAATGTGTGAAAGTTTCAAATTTAACTTGGTGCATAGATGTATGAAGCCTTTGACTTGGTCCTGGGAATAAAGGGTTTTAAGATGAGCTGTGTATTCAAATATGACCCACACAGTATCTATGTTATAAAGAGTCTATTATTTTTTAATGTGTAGGAACTCATCTCTAACTCGTTTCTGAGATATCCACCATCTTGTTATTAGTCTATCGCCATTAATGTAAGATATAACCTAAAAATACTTTAGAGCTGGAATAGCATTTGCATGTATTGAAAAAATATCTTGTCTGGGGTATTAGAAAAATATTGTACATGTACCCAATTCTTAATCCCCCAAAGGAAATTAGAAGGCAATCTCCCATTCTTGGCAGAAAAGAAACAAGACCAAAAGAAAGAGGTCTGTCTCAATTTCTTCAATGTGTTTAGAGGCAATAAAACCACAGTGAAATCTGAGAGGCAATCAATGCAAAGAAACCCTCGACAACATGGCTATAAAGTATAGATTTTCACTCTCATGATTCTGCTGAATAGAAAATATTAGAATTGAGTGTGAGAGATTTCTCTAGAAATATCCATAGGCCAATAATCAGTCTAGGAGTTTTCCCTAAAGTCTTTTGAAACAACTGAGTGCCCTATGAACATGACAGGGCCTGATGGAGTGGAATTTGAGGGGATGGAATTAAAATTTGAGATTAATTTTTCCAACCAACTCAATAGGATGGGAGAACCAAAGAGAAATTAAACCAAGTTACAAGTTACAAAATTTAATATTTTTACATGCATATGTTGCGATGTTCGATGGAGCCTCTCTTTCATGTGAACCTACCAAAGGCAGATTCCTTTTTAGGAATATGAAAGGACTCTTTCTGAGTCTTGAGAGAATCATATTCACTTGCATGCATTTTGGAATGCAAGAGAGTGAACTGAATTTATTTATGTGGATAGTTTAGTATGCATGAGTCATTTGTCCTTTAGTTACATTTTAAAGGGACACTTGTGGTACTATAGTGAAAAATGAATAATGAATGACAATTTTCAGTGTGTTGTAAAGTCTTTCAGAATGCCCACCAAAATCCAACTGATAGCTAGTGAGTGTCCCAAGCATCGGGTTGAAATGGTTAAGTACCAGCACTTTAGATGAGTTATCTCCGAAATCATTTTCTAATAGTATAAACTGTTGTTGTTTTTTATGTCATTCACGTAATTTTCAGTAACTATGTCCCAGAGGAACCGAAACACAACATTCCCATACTACTGTAGGTTTACTGGATAGCTTAGTAACAATTACTTTGGAAAATATTAGAGTTGATAATAGAGAGAGTGGCTTAAAATGAAATGAACACAGAGCAATAAAAGCTATATGGCAACTGTGATGAACAATAGAACTTGTGGCTGAGATCTAATTAGTCAATAGCCTTAGCAGATTGTTGTCAGGTTATAAGTGATGAAAATAAATGAACAGTAGTTTATGATGATTTTATGTGATATTCAAAAATGTTCCTGCAGTCTAGTTTGCTTCACTTCATAGAGATAGATTATCACTAAGTTGGATGTTCAGGTGCAGATTCAATGTGATCAGTAGAGCACTACTCAGAAATTTCTTATATCAGGATATCCTAAAGAAAAAAAGAATTGTCAAAAAACTTTCAAGAAAAATATGATTGTAGAACCAGGTAAAAAGGTCATTATCTTGGCCTACTGTACATCTTGTAAAGGCCTTAGAAAGTTTTCCCATCAATAAAATGTCTGTACTTCTCAAATCCATAACAATATATAAAGGCTAGAGATTGATTGATTCAGAGCCTTGAGTTGTTTAAAGAATGGAAAAGAGCTTTCTCAGACACAGACTCTGGTTTGTCTTTGATTAAACAAGAAGGCTTATTATTAACACAGATTGATATTTTATAAGAATGACCTGGAGAATGGCAGTTCTTAGTCATGTGACTATAATTAGGAAAATTCTTATCCAATTAAAACATGTACAGAAAATTTAACTGTCTGCCCCAAGTGAATAACTTTCTAGGGTGGGTAGCAGACAGGAGAGCTACAGGGCTCTAGGCTTAATGACTTTAGTAAATCACTTTTGAAGTTTAAGGTACCTGTCCCCATAATGTATATCTTACATGAACCAACAACAACAACTAAGCGATAAGAGAACACTTCACATTTGTTGCATCTGTTCATGCCCATTCTGCTGGAATTTCTACATCCTTCACAAATCCTGCTGCTTAAACAATATGTTCTCCTTCGATTGTAGCCAACTCCATTTGGCAAGCAGTATCCTGGCCATCTGCAATTGATGCATAACTAGTTTTGTTAATCACTCCCAACAGCATTCACTATGTTTTATTTATTTATTTATTTTCCCCATTTTCAATTAATTGGTCCCAGGTCATTTCATCGTGCAGGGAGCTGCATTTACAAGTAGCTAACACAACTAAGATGACTGACACAAGCTGTTGAATACTTGGGCAATGAGCATATCTCCAGAACGAGAATGATCCATTAAAGAGCTTTGTGCTAAGCTAAAATGAGATTCATAGCATTTCCTATGTCTTATATTACTCACAAACTATAGGAGAAAACAAAAACTTAGTCCCAAGCACACTAAGAGGTTCCTATATTCTTGAGCCTAGATGATCTTCTTCTTGGTCAATAGCCTAACAATAATCAAAATGAAGCAGGCATTCATAGACAGGTGAGAGAGGAGAAAGGGATACTTTGGGTAGATACTGCAGCATCCCGTGGAAAATTTTGGATTTTCACTTTTGCTCTTTTAAAATTTTCAGTGACATGATCCTTGAGGGACCAATTCACAGACCTTGAAGACCTTATAATGTATCAGTGATAAAATGACTAAATATACTAGTAGGGTGTCTCCCAAAAATGTATACATACACTTGAATAATTATAAAGGCAGTGTTTATTAAAATACATTTCATTGTCAAAATTAAGGTATCAGCTGTTAAAATGAGTCTACATTATTGGGAGACACCCTGTATACTGGGAAAGCAAAAAAAAAAAAAAAGCCAGAAATATATGAGAATACAAGAAATAATGCAAGATAAAACTTCATGATGTGCTTTTATTTAAATACATTTTTTTACTTCAGAGAAGAAGAGAGAGATAGAAAATCATCAATGATGAGAGAGAATCACTGATCAGCTGCCTCCTGCATGCCCTCTACTGGGGAATGAGTTTGCATCCCAGGCATGTGCCTTGGCCAGAAGTGAACCCAGGACCCTTCAGTCTGCAGGCAGATGCTCTAGCCACTGAGCCAAACCACCTAAGGCAAAGCTTCATGTTTTTAAAATGACAAGGAAATGTTCAGTTTTATAGAAGAATCATGAATATCATGGTTGGCTTCAAAAATGCTTTATATTTGTATAGAAATTACATAATGTTAAATCCAATTTTTTTTGTTTTTACTCTTTTTTAAATTTATCTTTATTGTTGAAAGTGTTACAGATGTCCCCCTTGATCTCTCTTTGGTTCCCCCATCCTGCTCCCATACAATATACTATGTGATGGTATCCTGATAATAATTGAGGTGGACAAGATCCAACATTCTATAAATTAAGATTGGAGTTTAAACAAAAGGACTGGCATGTCCAGGACGGAATGACAGGGAAGCAGAGGACTGGAATCAGTCACCCGGTTCATGCCTGACCTCTGCCCCTTTCTTTTGCACACAGACCTCATAATTTTTGCTGTAGTATGTGCCAAAGGTTTCTGTCATAAGTGAAAACTATCTATGAATTCAGAATATTTCTAACTGTTTAGAAAAAAATCTAAATTTTATCATCTAACATCGTGTCCATAATATCCATGTCACTTAATTTTCACAAGAACCCTATGAGTTACAGTTGTCTTAAATTGCCATTTATCACATGAGGAATATTAGACTAGAAAAGTTAAAGGTATACGTTATATAACTAGTAAGGAGCTAGGCTGGAATCCAAGCAAAAAGTTCATCTTTTATTGTTTCTTTGTTTTCAAAATCTGCCAATAGTCCTTTTGCTTTTCTTTTTAATACCCATGTGAATAATTTATGGGTTGTTATTAATAAAGTTAAAATAGTGACTGCAGTTTATGTATATTTGACAATAATGTGGCATGTTACAATTTTACATCAAATTAGATATATAAGAATTAAACAATCTCTAGATGAAACCATATCTCACCTTTGTGATTGCTCAGAAGAAAAGGGTAAATGAGAAAACCACGGGCAAACTTTTCCTTCACTTAAGTGAAAATTGAGACATATCTCAATTATTTCATCTTGTCCCTATTGGTTTCCTTTGATCACAATCTGAGCTGTATGGCAGGTACAATGTGAAACATTATGTTTAACATTAATGAATTTGCAAAGGATTGTGAATTAAATGAATTTCTTAATGTGTAGGTCTTATGATCAGTTATAGAGGTTCAAAGAAAGCAATGAACAGAGTCTGTCATTTTCAAATAAATAATTTAATAGCTTTTTGGAATAAAAGAAAATGTGGCAGTTTAAGAGATCAGAAGGTATTTTGACTGATCAGCTTTTCCCTGTGGGCTAAACATTAAGCCATTCTAGTACAGCAAGTTAACTTCCTTAATCCAAAATAAAAACAAAAAATACTCTGAATGGAAAGTAATTAATTATAAGTTAATGAACATCTTCTGATATGGTAGAAGTTCCTATATTTATCCATCAAATATTGATCATGTGCCAGGCACCATTCTCACTGCTTGGGATACACAGTGAATGAAACATTCCGGCATGCTTTCTTGGAGGAGCTTACATTCTAAGTCCTATGACTGCCATTCAAATGAGAGATGAAATCTGTACTTTATCTGGCTAAGACACTGCCATTTCTTTCAGAAAGGAAGGGAGAGGGAAAGAGAGATAGAAATGATGAGAATCATTGATCAGCTGCCTCCTGTGCGCCCCCTACTGGGGATCGAGCCTACAACACAGGCACGTGCCCTGGCTGGAATCCAGCAGTGACCACCTGGTTCATTGATAGATGCTCAACCCCTGAGCCATGCCGGCCGGATGCCATTTCTTTTTCATGCACCTCATACCTCCCCACTAGTACATTCTGTGAGAATTCTGCAGTGGAGTTCTAAATGGCATTCACAAAATTGTTTGCAAATACATTCTATATCCTTTCTTGTTTCCTCCTGGCAACCTTTGCAAAACAGCTCCAATTTGCAGAACTGTGTTCATTTATGTGTTCTAACCTCTATTTCAAAAATAACTTGGTTCTCCTGGGTGAAAAGGAAGCTTCGCCAGGAGCGACCTGCCTCTGTATCTTCATCAAGGGGGACTCTGAACAACTTGAGATCTTTACTGCCAGCCGATGCCTGTACTAATGCAGCATTTCACAGGATTTCTGCAGTAACTATCTTTGGGTCTTCTCATAAGAGCCCTATAATAGCCATAAATATTCCTCAGGAGAGCAAGATAGAATCTGAAAGGCCTATAATAGCTATCATAAATGAATAATAAAATGTGGAAAGGACGAGCCACCATGAAAATGGCAAATGAATATGATGACGTGTGTACTGCACTTGAAGTAATTATCGGAGTGTTGTATTTACAGAAATTCTCCACAGTTTTTGTGTGATGTCTGCGAAACTTAGCAGGGACTGCAGCCGCTGTAAAATTGGCAGGCATGAAAGAGGTGGTTCAGCACAATAAAATGTTGAGAGCTTCTTTACATGTGTCTTTTAGAATTAAATCAAGTACAACCACCTCACTAAACTGACTTCTGAAACTGATCATTCTTAACAACAAATTCTATGCACCCTGAGTATCAAAATGAACTTTGCTTATATATGTATGTATATATATATATATATATATATATATATATATATATATATATATATATATATATGTGTGTGTGTGTGTGTGTGTGTGTGTGTGTGTGTGTGTGTGTAATATATATAAATGCCAAACAACATAACTTTTGCACTGTCATCCAAACTCACCAAGTAACCTTCAAGGAACCTTGATAACTAGATGAAAATGTGATTTGTGTGAGTGTAGGCGATGGGAGGGTATGTGTGGTAAGGAAGGAAATGTAAAAATAAGTAATCGCTGCATGACTTCGTTTAAAATGAAAGAAGAAAGAGAGATGCATGGAACATTGTATTGCACTTAAAAATAAAAGTAATTCCCCAAATCCCAGTGGAAATGGAGAAGGAAGACATATGCTTCATGCAGAGGAAGTGTGCATAATGTTTCTTAACTAAAAGCTTGCTTATTCTGCCAGGAAATGAAATATAAAAGAACATCTATAAGAAAAAAATTCTGGTAGACCTCTAGAGAAATCATTAAATTAAAAAAATTATTTTTTAAAGGCTTGAGTGAAAGTAGTCTATCAATTTTTGCTTACCTACTGTATTGTTTGCTGGGCTGAAGTCTTAGGGGACTTTTTCCCAGTTGGAAAGGTTTGCATTTGGGGAAGTCACTTTTTCAAATGAGAGATTAAGTGTGAAGAAACGTGGGTGGAAACCTGTGATCTCCAATCATCTCTTGTTGCTTCCCAGAATTCTTTAAATTTAATTCCAAAACAGATCTTGAAAAAATACCTTTGTTGTTCTTTAAATTTATTTTTTAATCCTCACCTGAGGCTATGTTTTGTTTGTTGTTTAAATTGATTTTTAGAAAGAAAAGAAGGAAGTGGAAGAAAGAGAAATATCAATGTGAGAGAGAAACATTGACAAGCCGCCTCCCATACATGCCCCAACCTGAGATTGAACCCACAACCTGGGTATGTCCTCTGACCAAGAATCAAACCCACAATCCTTTGGTGCACAGGATGATGCTCCAACTAACTGAGCCACACACTGGCCAGGGCTAGAAAATACCATTAGAAGATATGTGTTCTGTGGAGGAATTATTTAAGGCAGATATTTTGGTTACAGGGTCTTGAGATACCAGAAACTGTCTTTGCCTGTATTCTAACTAGTTCCTTACTATGACTCTGGAATCTGGCCTTTCTTTTCCATGTCTCTTGTCAACACATTATGAGGGCTTTTTTCATTGGGACACTTTCAAATATTGTTTTTGTTGTTGTTTCCAATCTACTTTGACCATAGAATCTAGATTAACATTCTCCATCTATAAATTTCATCAAGTAAAGTTGTTCCCCTCAAATCCTTCCACCATCTCAGCAAAACCTATCTTTTTAGCCTTATAAATATTTTATACTAGTCAAAAATCATTGAGTTTTTTTATCTAATCATAAACATGTTTATGCTTATTCTTTACTCCACATTTATCCAATAGTGTAAATCCAAATCAAATTTTCTACCATCCCTGAGCCCTTGGTTGACTATCGCTGCTGAAAGCAGCTTTTATAATGACTGAATCATTCATCAGACTTTATTTTTCACTGTCTCCATTGCTTATATTCCTGTGTATCTTCTCTCCTAAAGTATATGGTTAATTTCTGGAATTTATTGTTCTGGTAAAACAGTATTTTTCAGATAATTGATCAGATTTAATAGGGTTTTAATAAAAGTGTTCAACTTCTAATTTCTTCTAGGTAGGAAAATAAAATTGAAGATATGATGGTGTAAATTTGATTCCTGCTTTTGATCCAAGGCAAGTAACTCTGAAGTCTGATTATAACAGAAACATAGATTCAATTGGCTAATTTTTAAATTTGAAAACTAGATACAGATTTCCCTATTTCTGTATTTATGCTGATGTACCTTTCATTGTGTAAAGAATATGCATTTCTGGGATCCTCATTCTAATGAAGCACATAACTGAGCCTCTTAATAATTCTGTCTTCTTATTTGCTACTAAAGGTAAAATTTCCTGCCCATTCTACTACACAAGACTGTGGAGAGAAACAAATGTAACATGTATCAAATTAATTTGAAAACGGTATGCAGAGAACCAAGATGGCGGCATAGGTTAACGCCGGAGTTTGCTGCTTTGAACAACTACTTCAAAAGTGAAACCAAAAAACGGAAGGGACATCACCCAGAACCACAGGAACGCTGGCTGAGTGGAAGTCCTACAACTAGGAGGAAAGAGAAACGCATATGGACACTCAGAGGAGGCGCAGTGCTGAAGTCAAATTCTGAGGTGCGGAGTGCGCGGAGCGGGCTGGCGGCGGAGGGCGCGGTTGTTGTTTTCAATCGGGAGGGAGTCGCAGACTCTGAGCACCAGATCCGGGCGAGTCTTTAGGGACCCAGACTCAAACGGGAGAAGCGGGACTGTCTGGCTTCGGTCAGAGCGAGGGCAGCTTTCTCTCCGAGCTTTGCAGCGGGTGCTGGGACTCAGAGAGGCAGAGCCCCTTGGGACAGGACTGAGAGCTGCCATAACTGCTCTCTCCAGCCCACCCTGTTGATCCTGTGCGACCCGCCCCGCCCAAGCCCTGCACGGAGGCATTTGCCGGATAGCCTCAGGCAAAGGCTAGATTAGCACCTCCCTAGAGGACAGAAGTTCTCTCACTGCTGACACAGCTGATTCTCATAGCCACTTGGCCTGGAGGTCAAACCCTCCCTGGAATTAGCTACAACAATCAAGATTTATCTATAAGACTGCGAACAAAGACCACTAGGGGGTGCACCAAGGAAGCATAACAAAATGCGGAGACAAAGAAACAGGACAAAATTGTCAATGGAAGAAATAGAGTTCAGAACCACACTTTTAAGGTCTCTCAAGAACTGTTTAGAAGCTGCCGATAAACTTAATGAGATCTACACGAAAACTAATAAGACCCTCGATCTTATATTGGGGAACCAACTAGAAATTAAGCACACACGGACTGAAATAACGAATATTATACAGACGCCCGACAGCAGACCAGAGGAGCGCAAGAATCAAGTCAATGATTTGAAATGCGAGCAAGCAAAAAACATCCAACCGGAAAAGCAAAATGAAAAAAGAATCCAAAAATGCGAGGATAGTGTAAGAAGCCTCTGGGACAGCTTCAAGCGTACCAACATCAGAATTATAGGGGTGCCAGAAGATGAGAGAGACCAAGATATTGAAAACCTATTTGAAGAAATAATGACAGAAAACTTCCCCCACCTGGTGAAAGAAATGGACTTACAGGTCCAAGAAGCACGGAGAACCCCAAACAAAAGGAATCCAAAGAGGACCACACCAAGACACATCATAATTAAAATGCCAAGAGCAAAAGATAAAGAGAGAATCTTAAAAACAGCAAGAGAAAGAAACTCAGTTACCTACAAGGGAATACCCATACGACTGTCAGCTGATTTCTCAACAGAAACTTTGCAGGCCAGAAGGGAGTGGCAAGAAATATTCAAAGTGATGAATACCAAGAACCTACAACCAAGATTACTTTATCCAGCAAAGCTATCATTCAGAATTGAAGGTCAGATAAAGAGCTTCACAGATAAGGAAAAGCTAAAGGAGTTCATCACCACCAAACCAGGATTATATGAAATGCTGAAAGGTATCCTTTAAGAAGAGGAAGAGGAAGAAAAAGGTAAAGATACACATTATGAACAACAAATATGCATCTATCAACAAGTGAATCTAAGAATCAAGTGAATTAATAACCTGATGAACAGAATGAACTGTTGATTATAATAGAATCAGGGACATAGAAAGGGAATGGACTGACTATTCTTGGGGGGGAAAGGGGTGTGGGAGATGTGGGAAGAGACTGGACAAAAATCGTGCACCTATGGATGAGGACAGTGGGTGGGGAGTGAGGGCGGAGGGTGGGGCGGGAATTGGGAGGAGGGGAGTTATGGGGGGGGGAAAGGAACAAATGTAATAATCTGAACAATAAAGATTTAATTAAAAAAAAAAAAAAAAAAAAAAAAGAAAACGGTATGCAAATTTAAGATATTTTTATATGCTGGTGCATGGCTTTAGAGGTTTTAGTTCTTTCTGATGCTGATGAATTAATGTGCCAGAGGTTTTTGGTGTTTATTTTTTTTATTTAAATTCTTCATTGTTTAAAGTATTACATGAGTCTCCTTTTCCCCCCATTGACCTCTCCCCAGCCACTCCCAACCCCCAGCACAGCCCTCAACCCCATACTGTCTGTGTCCATAGGTTATGCTCATATGTATATGCAAGTCCTCTGGTTGATCTCTTACACCCTCATCTGCCGCCTTCCCTCATAGGTTGTACAGTTTGTTCGATGCTTCTATGTCTCTGGTTGTTTTTTTATTATTTTATTGTTTAAGGTATTACAAATAGTACTACTGGTTCTATTTTTGTTCATTAGTTTATGTTGTTCATTATATTCTACAAATGAGTGAGATCATGTGATATTTATCTTTCTCTGACTGGCTTATTTCACTTAGCATAATCCTCTCCAGTTCCATCCATGCATTGCAAATGGTAAGAATTCCTCCTTTTTTACAGCAGCTTAGAATTCCATTTTATAGATGTACCACTGTTTTCTAATCCACTCGTCTCCTGATGGGTACTTAGGCTGTTTCCAAATCTTAGCTATGGTAAATTGTGCTGCTATGAACATAGGGGCACATATATCCTTTCTGATTGGTGTTTCTGATTTCTTGGGATACATTCCTAAAAGTGGGATTACAGGGTCAAATGGAAGTTCCATTTTTAATTTTTTGGAATAAAAAAAGACCCCCAAATAGCCACAGCAATCTTGAGAAAGAAGAACAAAGTTGGAGGGATCACAATACCAGATATCAAGCTATATTACAAAGCCACTGTTTTCCATACAGTTTTCCACAGTTCAGCAGTCTGCATTCTCACCAGCAGTGCACTAGGGTTCCTTTTTCTCCACATCCTCACCAGCACTCGTCCTTTGTTGATTTGTTGATGATAGCCATTCTGACAGGTGTGAGATGGTACCTCATTGTCGTTTTGATTTGCAGCTCAAAGATGATTAATGACTTTGAGCATGTTTCCATATGTCCTTTTTTGAAAAGCAGCTATTTAGGTCCTCTGCCCATTTTTTGATTGGATTGTTTACCTTCCTTTTGTTAAGTTGTACTAGTTCCCTGAAATGTTGGAGAACAAACCCTTATTGGAGATAACATTGGCGAATATGTTCTCCATGCAGTGGGCTTTATAGTTGTTTTGTTGATGGTCTATTTTGCTGTGCAGAAGCTTTTTATTTTAATGTAGTCCCATTTGTTTATTTTCTCTTTAGTTTCCATTACCCTAGGAGTTGTATCTGTAAAGATATTGCTATGATATATGTCTGCTATTTTGCTGCCTATGGCTTCTTCTAAGCTTTTTATAGTTTCCCGTTTTACCTTTAAGTCTTTATCCATTTTGAGATTATGCTTGTGTATAGTGTAAGTTGGTGGTCTAGTTTAATTTTTTTATAAATATCTGTCCAATTTTCCCAACACCATTTATTGAAGACACTGTGTTGACTCCATTGTATGCTTTTGCCTCCTTTTTCAAATATTAATTGAGCATAGTGGCTTGGGTAGAATTCTGGGTTCTCTGTTCTGTTTCATTGGTCTATATGTCTGTTCTTGTGCCAGTAGCAGGCAGTTTTGAGAACAGTGGCTTTGTAATATAGCTTGATATCTGGTATTGTGATCCCTCCAACTTTGTTCTTCTTTCTCAAGATTGCTGTGGCTATTTGGGGTCTTTTTTTATTCCATATAAATTTTTGAGAGTTTGTTATAGGTCTGTGAAATATGCCATTGATATTTTAATGGGAATTGCATTGAATCTATTGATTGCTTTGGGTAGTATAGCCATTTTAATGATGTTGATGCTACCAATCCATGACACAGTATATTCACAGAATATTCTTCCATATGTTCATGTATTCCTCTATCTCTTTTTTAACCTCCTGTAGTTTTCTGAGTACAGGTCCCTTACCTCCTTGGTTAAAGTTATTCCTAGGTATCTTAATATTTTTGTTGCACTTGTAAGGGGATGTTTTTCTTTTAGTTTCTCTTTCTGTAAGTTCATTATTGGTATATAAAAAAGCCATAGGTTTCTGGGTGTTAATTTTGTATCCTGCTACATTGCTGAATTCATTTATTATATCTAGTCGTTTTTTGATGGAGACTTTGGGGCTTTCTACATACAGTATCATGTCATCTGTGAAGAATAACGGTTTTACTTCATCTTTTCCAATTTGGATGCCTATGATTTCTTCTTCTTGTCTGATTGCTATGGCTAGCACTTCCATTACTATATCGAATAGGAGTGGTGAAAGTGTCATTTCCCTGTCTGGTTCCTGTTCTTAGGGGAGATGATTTTAGTTTTTACCCATTGAGTATGATGTTGACTCTAGGTTTCACATATAAGGCTTTTATTATGTTTAGGTATGATGCCTCTATTCCCACTTTGCTGAGAGTTTTTATCAGAGAGGGGTGTTGGATTTTGTCAAATGCCTTTTCTGCATCAATTGATATGATTATGTGATTTTTGTCTTTCAATTTGTTTATGTGATGTATCATATCTATTGATTTCCTGATATTGTGCCAGCATTGCATCCCTGGAATAAATCTCACTTGGTCACAATGTATGATCTTTCTAATGTAATGCTGGATTTGATTTGCTAGAATTTTGTTGAGGATTTAGAATCTATGTTCATCAGGGATATTGGCCTGCAATTCTTTTTCTTTGCAATGTCTTTATCTGGCTTTAGGATTAGGGTAATGCTGGTTTCATAGAAAGAGCTAGGAAGTGTGTCTTTCTCATGAATATTTTGGAATAGTCTGAGAAGGATAGGTTTTAGTTCTTCTTTGAATGTATGGTAGAACTCCCCTGTGAAGCTTTTGTTTGCTGGAAGCTTTTTGATTACTATTTCAATTTCTTCATCAGTAGTTATCAGCCTATTCAGGTTTTTTGATTCTTCTTTATTGAGTTCTGGAAGCTTGAATTTTCCAGGAATATGTCCATTTTGTTGAGTTTGTCCAGTTTGTCAGAGTAGAGCCATTCATTGTATTTTTTTTTTTTTACAATCCTTTGTATGTCTGTGGGGTCGGTTGTTACTTCACCTCTTTCATTTCTGATTTTGTTTATGCCATTGTGATCTGAGAAGATGCTTGATATGATTTCTATCTTCTTGAATTTGAAGGGACATTGCCTGTGTCTTAATATGTGGTGTACCTTTGAAAATGTCCCATGTGAATTTGAGAAGAATGTATATTCTGTAGCTTTGGGATGAAATGTTCTGAAGATGTCAATGAAGTGCATCTGATCTAGTGAGTCATTTAGGATTGCTATTTCTTTGCTCATTTTTGTTTAGAGGATTTATCCAGTGGTGTCAATGGGGCATTAAAGTCCTCTTGTTGAATTGCTCCCTTTAGTATTATGAAGTGGCCCTCCTTATCTCTTGTTATATCCTTTAATTTGAGTTCTATTTTGTCAGATATAATTATTGCTATGCCAGCTTATTTTTTCATTTCCATTTGCCTAAATTTTTTTTCCCATCCCTTCATTATCAGTCTGTGTGAATCCTCTGTTCTGACGTGAGTCTCTTGCAGACAGCAAATATATGGGTCATGTTTCCTTATCCATTAAGTGACCCTATGTCTTTTGATTGGAGCATTTAATCAATTTATGTTTAAGGTTATTATTGATAGGTACATGTTTATCTCTGTTTTTATTCTTTATACCTCTGTTCCTACTTCCCTTCCTATTTCTTCTGTTTACATCAGTCCCTTTAGCATTTCCTGCATTGCTGGCTTGGTGGTAGTAAACTCTATTAGCCCTTTCTTGTCTGTGAAGCTCCTGATTTCCCCTTCAATTTTGAATGATAGCCTGGCTGGGTATAATATTCTTGGATTCAGTCCCTTGCTTTGCATCTCTTTGTATATTTCATTCCATTCCCTTATGGCCTGATGTATTTCTATTGAGAAATAAGTTGATATCCTAGTGGGAGATCCCTTGTAGGTAACTTTATGTCTCTCTCTGGCATCCTTTAAGATTCTTACTTTGCCATTGATGTTTGCCAATTTAATTATGATGTGTCTTGGTGTTTGTCATTTTGGGTTCATCTTGTTCGGGACACTATGTGCTTCTTGGACTTGTGTGGTTTTTTCCCTTCCCAGCATCAGGGAAACTTTCTGTCTTTATTTCTCCAAACAGGTTTTCTATTCCTTGCTCCTCTTCTTGTCCTTCTGGCACCCTTATTTTGCAGGTGTTGTTTTGTTTTCTGTTGTCCCAAAGATCCCTTAGGCTCTCCTCCTGCTTTTTAAATTTTCTTTCCAGTTGCTGCTGTGTGTGTGTGTGTTTTTTTCCTACCTTGTCTTCTAATTCGCTGATGCAGTCCTCAGCCTCTTGTAGCCTGCTGGTGAAACGGTCCATTGTGTTCTTTATTGCAGCTATGTCATTCTACATTTCCTCTCTATATCTTTTCATTTTGGTGACATTCTTATTCAGCTCCCTATAATTCTCATTGAGTTGTGTGTATTTGTCATCCAGACATTTAAGCATCCTTATAGCCATTACTCTGAATTCTTTCTCTGACAAGTTACTTGCTTCTATTTCATTCAATTCCCTTACTGGTGATTTCTCTTTTTCTTTCCTTTAGGACTGCAGTTCTCAACCTGTGGGTCACGACCCCTTTGGGGGTCGAACGACCCTTTCACAGGGGTCACCTAAGACCATCGGAAAATACATATATAATTATATATTGTTTTTGTGATTAATCACTATGCTTTAATTATGTTCAATTTGTAACAATAAAAATACATCCTGCATATCAGATATTTACATTACAATTCATAACAGTAGCAAAATTACAGTTATGAAGTAGCAACGAAAATAATTTTATGGTTGGGGGTCACCACAACATGAGGAACTGTATTAGGGGTCGCGGCATTAGGAAGGTTGAGAACCACTGCTTTAGGGATTTTTTTATCTCCCCATTTTTTGTTGTAATTTTTTAATTGTTTCTATGTCTTATATCCAACTGCTTAGCTACCCAGGTTCTTTTGGGTGTGGTGCTATTAGTTGGTGATTTTTGGGACCAGTGATGAGGTCTCTCATGTGTCCTGGGCTTGATGATCTAGAGCAGTGGTTCTCAATCTTCTGGCCCTTTAAATACAGTTCCTCATGTTGTGACCCAACCATAAAATTATTTTCGTTGCTACTTCATAACTGTAATGTTGCTACTGTTATGAATTGTAATGTAAATATCTGATATGCAGGATGGTCTTAGGTGACCCCTATGAAAGGGTTGTTCGACCACCAAAGGGGTCATGACCCACAGGTTGAGAACCTCTGATCTAGAGGATTCCCCCTACTTGAGCTATTTTGTTTCTCTTGATGTAGTTGGGCCTTGAATGATAGTTTCTTATTTGTGGATGAAGTCTCGTCACGGATTGTCTGGCAATGTGACTCACCACCAGCTTTGTTGTGTAAGCTGTTGTAGATGTGATCGTGGTTCTGGCTCTTGTGGAAAGGCTTGCCTGAGGTCTCACTACTATGTGCTCACTGTGAGTTCCTGGAGTCCATGGTCTGGGAAGAAGGGGTGTCATGGCCTGAAGCTCAGGTACTGTGACCTTGGCCAGTGTTGTGTGACTCTTGCTGGGGTAGCATCACTTTGCAACTCACTGAGAGGGTCCCAAAGCCCATGAGAGTAGGGAGGCAGCTGTCCCGTAGTATGCGGTTAAGACAGTGGGACTCGGGCCAAAGTGATTTCCCTCTCTGAATCATGAGGGGGGTTCAGGAGTCAGCAGCTGGAGATGTGGGAATCTCGGAGTCTGTGGCTGAAACAATGTGACCTTGTCTGGGGAGGCAAGTCCTCAGTAACTCACCAAGGTGTCCAAAGGTAGGCATTCGGGAGGAGGATGTTATAGATCCTGCTGCGGGATCCATGTGCCCTTGGTTGGAGAGGTATGCACCCAGTGGCAGCTCACAAAGAGGCCCAGGAGCCGTCTGCTGAAGCTTTCTGCTCCTGGCGCCCACACACTGGAGCAGCAAGATTGTGGTGTCCAGATGCAGGCTCCGGGGAAGGAAAAGTCCCAGTTTCTGCTTTGGGAGCTGTGTGTGCTTGGTTGGATACGCACGCCCAGTGGCAGCATACAGAGGCACCCAAGAGCTGTCTGCTGGGGCAGTGGGCTCAGGGAGCCTGTGTGCTGGAGCAGCACTACCACAGGAACTGGATGCCAGGAGCCTGGGTCATGCCTTGTGGCGACTCAGAGAAGAACCCGGGAGCCACCTGCCTGGGCAGCAAGCTTAGGGGCCTACGCACTGGATAGGTGCGGCTGCAGTGTCTGGAGGTTGGCACCCAAGGAGGGCGAAATACGAGTTTCTCCTGCTGGGACCTTGTATCCTTGGTTGGATACAAGCGCACCCAGAGGTGGCTCACAGAGGCACCCAGGAGCTGCTTGCCAGGGCAGCGGACTCAGGGGGCCCACGTGCTGAAGCTGTGTGACTGTGGTGTCTGTGGGCAGGCAGGTGGGGAGAGGGAAATCCCAGGTTCTGCTGCCAGGGCCGTGCATCCTTGTTTAGATGTGCCCCCAGTGGGGGCTCACAGGGCACCCGGGGCCTGTGCACTGGATCAGCATGGCCATGGTGTCAGGAGGTCAGCAGCCAGGGAGGGGGAAGTCCCACTTACTGCTGCAGGAGCCATGTGCCCTTGGAGGTAGACATTCTAGGGTCTGCAGGGTCTGCAGGTCTGCGGGCTAGGCAACACGACTTTGGCTGGTGTGACAGGCAGTGTCCAAGACCGTCTGGGTGGTGGTGATGATGACTTCCAAGAGGAGGCCACTCTCTCCTTCAAGATGGTGTGGGCTTTGTGCCCAAGCCCCACAGCCTGGGCAGTGCCTGCAGCAGTGGCAGGGGCTCTCTGTCCGGAAGAGTCTGGTCTGCCAGCTCCTGATACTCCTGCCAGATCTAGCTGTCCCTCACTCACTCACACACACCACACACGCCCACACACTCCCCTTTCACCCCCTCATGTATTTACACCCTCTACCTCACCTTTGTCCTCCCAGCCGCCTTCTTGGATCCAGAATTTTTGTTATACAATACAGTCAAGGCACGTTTCTAATTCTTTTTTTTTCTGTCTATTGGCTTTTCAAAATGTATCGGATGCATTTAGGGCTGAAACAATTAATTATAAAGTATTATATACAACTTGATCAAAGAGAATAATTTTGGCAATTTAATTAAATTCATTAAATTCATACCCTGTCCTATCATCAGTATCTGGAAGAGAGAGAAGATCCTGGTGAGGGTGTTCCTTCTTTGAATGATCTCTTTTTACTGTCCTATAGCATGACCACGAAGTCTGAAAACAAAGATTAAACATTTTATTTATTATGTTTTGCAATAAAATATCAATAGACATTTTATTATGCAAATACCTAAATTAAAAGACCTATTCGCCACCTTATCTTTGTTCTAGTGATGTTCAATAATGAAAATTGTTTTCTACATAATGTTTCTAAAGCTTATTTTGATAAATGTTGAGCAGCCTGATGAGTGAATCTATAAAGGAGAAGCCAAGAGTTTCTATATCATTTCTGCCCAATCTGCCATTCTTTCCAAACCAGTACTTACTCAAAGTATTCTGTGTGGTAGAAACAGTAGTATATAGTCCCTTGTCTTCAACACATATTTATATTTACCAATTCTGTGATCATACCATATTCATGGTTGAGTTATGAGCACAGATTTAAAAATAAGTATTTACTCTTAAAATCCCAGTTTAAATCTCAGCTCTTCTATGAGACTTTTCTGATTTCTGAAGCAGAATTACAAATCGCCCCTAATTTATATTCTTAGATAATTATCTATAGACTATATTCATTGCAATATAATTACCTTAACAATAAGTATAAAACTTGTGGACATTGGATAGTAAATGTTTTTTGAGGTCAGAAACTTTGAATTATCTTTGTGTCTCCAAAGCCTAGCCTATATTATGGGGAAATGGTCAGCATAAAGCAAATACTTATTCAAAAATAATTCTTGGGTGTTTTTTGCTTTTTTTGTAGACAGATGCAAAATTATTTACTCCTTTAAAATTCAAATATCTTAGGAGATACATTATTAAAATTTAAGAACCTTATACAAGTTATATCAAAACCCACCTTTTCTTTCTCTAGACTATCTCTTAATCAATCCAAAGAAGATCTGTTTTAATCTGTGCTCTCTTTTAAATTTTAGTTGCCATGACAATATGAATAATGATGCCATAGCAGAGGCTAAGTGTAGATGACAATTCAGTTAAATTTACTGAGATCATTTTCTGAGTTTTTTTTTTAATTCTTTTTTTTCCCCATACTGGCAGAATTGACTGTGGTACATTAAACCAAAGATTAGTTGACCTCTGAGGGTGAAAATCCTCAGATATTATGTACAATAATAATGCACTTGGCAGTACTTGGTAATTCATGGATTTCAAAACATCACCATTTTGCTCATTGCACCAACAAGAACTGATTCCAGAGAAAACTTTTTAATAAATTAAAAATTGTCATCTATTCCCATTCATCTCACATTCTCACATTTGTAAGCTTCTTTCTCTGCCTCATAATTGGGGTCTTTTTTCCATTCCACCAAGGACTTGCTTTCTCATTATTGATATCTATCACAAGCAAATTATAATATAAAGCATTTAACACAATACTAATGTGGTTTAAAGCATTATATTTCATTGTGAATTTTAACTGTAATAGGATCCTTATCAAATGATAAATCATTAATGCCAGGTATCAATAAGAAAGTAATGAAGGCATCTTTGATGGCCTAAGAGCCTTAGCAGTGGTCCAGAAGTAACAGTACATATACTAGCACTAATTTTACTTATAATTTTAAGAATTGTATGACTGGGAAAGAGTCTGTGTTTATTTTATTTTATAAATGCATACAAAATCTATGTATCTAATCTCTCTATAAGCTATGTCATGGCACTTCAACTGAATTAAATTGCTTTCTGTGTACATACACATTAAAGCAAACTGGTTATCTTGTAAAGAATATTCATTCTATATTCTATACTTAAGACCTATATATACCAATACTAATTTCTGAAAACTTTGTGAATAGCACTACTTAATTTAATTTTATTATAATATACTATATAGGATAAGTTAGTGTTCAGGGATTAAAGATTTCTGGAAGGTATCTTTTAACTATAGATATTTTTTTCTTTAGGAATATATTTTTTAAGTGTTTTTAAGGTTTTGTTTTGCTTACCACATTTAAGAGAATATAAATGATGAATGTTTAGAAGTACTGAGTTAAAATTTCCTTCTGTATTGACTTTAGGATATCAAGGTCCTTATAGGCCAATTAATATTTTTGCTCAGATTTTAGCTACTCTACTTGAAGCTGTTTGAAGTGAAGTGACCGTAGCAATGATTTTTGCCTAAGGCTAGGAGGACAAGTCATGGACTTCGTGAATTTTCAACAGAGTGAGAGCTTCCTCAACTGAATATAGCTTAATAAGGCAGCAGGAAAAAAAAATTGTTATTACTGCTACTACTACTGTGATTCTAAGCTTGTATTTGACCATACTGCTATCTTTTCTCTCACTTGTTTCCTGAGCAAAGAGCAACATCACTTGGGGGAGGGGGAGGATTGACTATACAGAATAGACTAGGTACTAAATGGTACTGATCAAGCTTATATATTATAGATATTCAATAATTGGTTACATAAATGAATATATTTTTTCCTGGTTTTCAATGGTCCTGATGGTATAGAGGGGGGAAAAAACCTACATCAAAATTGCACCAAAATTTCAAAATTGCATGGAAATTTTTCTATATTAAAAAAGTCAAAAAAGAAGAGTGGATTTAGAATTTTTAAAGCTTGGACTAAAAACTCAATTCCATTAGTTACTACTGGATGACACCAAAGCAGGCAACTCTACTTATATGTGAAAATAAAATAAAACTCGCTTTGTAAGATTGGTGTGAGAAAAAAATAAAGAACTATAGAAGTGCTTAGCACAGTGCCTGAGGAAGGTTGTTTTTAAGATAAAGTTTAATAGCTAGAAGGTTGACAATTTTTTCTATGACCCTTAATACAATATTATGGTAAGAAAAGAGAGAATAAACCCAAAACAGGCAAGCAAACAAGAAAATGGTAACCAGTGGGCAGTACTTCTCAAATCAAAAACTGGACAAAGTGTTGTTGGATAAAGTGCACTGAGGAAGGTACAGCTTAGAGAAGGAGCCCTCACTGCAGCCAGGAAAGGGCTGATCTGCCCAGTGGAACCATGCAAGGCTGGATTCAAGGCAGTAGATGAGGCCCAGGCCAGCAGCGGCAGCCAAAATGAAAATGGGCATTCCTTAGTCTGCATGCAGAATAGGTTATAGTTCTCCACTCTTCTTCACAACATTGGCTGTTGTAAGTTCTTGGAGCCAAAACTTGCCTGGGCGGGGGTGGGGGGTAGGGAGGCTTCAATATTTCTTCTTTAAAGAAATTGAATAAGTTGGTTTTAATTGGGTCAATTAGCTTTGGTATTGGCTATTTAGTTAAGCCCTTCTCATTTTGCCATTCAGGGTTTTCTCCAGTTAAGAACTCAATCCTCTCCAGACTTCTAAAAATTTAGTGTTGAAGAAGATAAGACCCAAATTTAAATTAAGACTTTCCCATCACAGGAAAGACCCTGAGCACATAATTCATCAAAAAATACAAGTTTTATTTTATACACTTATAAAACTTTAAATCTCCTTCCAAATTGTCTTGTGGTCATCAGGGGAGAGGGATCTTTGACAGTTAGGAAATGAAAATTCATGTTATTCAGAAGTAACATTGTTAAAAGAGCAAGTTCTAAAAAGTCTATTTGAAAAGGATACTGGTAACATATTGGGTAAGGTCACATGGCTTGTGCAGTACAATATTAAGGATAAGGATATATCATTTTGTTACTATTCACAGTAGTGCTGTCTTATTATAGAGGCTAATTTTTCCATTTTGCTTTCTTTATCATTGTGCAATCCAAATATTTAGACCTTAGTATAACGTAGCCTATCTATTCCCAAGATTAAAATTGTTAATTATCACTCAGTAGACTATGAAAGAGAGGAACATATGAAGAAATAAGATAAAATTTTATTCCAACAGGGGAAATTAAAATAATGGTTTCACTGACCATGCCACAATGCCTAAAGGTATTTGTTCTTGATTACCAAGTAGTTCTATAAGTTTTTCCCATAGTCCCCTGGGATTCTGTTGGGTAACTATTTTCCTTCTAGATTAAATCTACCACCAAACGTGAAAACCTAGTGGTTCTCAATTATGCTTTTTTTTTTCTTTTTTTCATAAGTGCAGCTAGCAAACTTTAATATTCTGTTTTTAATTCTACCACATTCTACAATCCCTTCCAAGGGTTTGGTTTTTTGGTTTGTTTTATTTTGTTTTTGTGGGGTTTTTTTTGTTGTTTTTTTTTTGGGGGGGGGAGGGAATTTCAAAGAGTGTACAAAATAGTCAATATATTACCTTTAAAGATTTTGATCAACCCTGGCCGGTTTTGCTTAATGGTTAGATCGGTGGCCCGTGGACCAAAGGGTCACGGACTTGATTCCTGGTCAAGGGCACATACCTGGTTTTCAGGGTCGATGCCCAGCCTGGTCGGGAAGTGTGCAGGAGGCAACAAGTCTATGTGTGATGTGTATCTCTTTTCACATCAATGTTTCTCTCTCTCTCCCCCAATCCCCGTCCTACACCTCCCACTCCCACTCCCTTCCTTTCACTTTCTCAGAAAAAAAAATCAGTGAAAAAAATATCCTTGGGTGAAGATTAAAAAAAAAGATTTTAAACAGTGTATGTAAATTAAATTTCTCTTTTATGAGTTCAATTGTCTGGAAATAAACCTTCGTTATTACTATATAATTCTTATAATTCCAGAAAAAAATTAAAAATAGAAAATAAACCATTCTCTGGGATATTTTAATGCTAAGTGTGTGCTTAGAAATATTTGAAATCATAAAGATAAATCAATTATTCAAAGTATAGTTATAATGCAGTCACTCCAACAGGCTGAATCCTACCTTAGATTACAAGTGAATAAAATATCAAGTATTTAGAGATTCCTTTTTGACATAAAATATTAATATTACTAGAGGCCCGGTGCACAAAAATTTGTGCACTTGGTGGGGGGGTCCCTCAGCCCGGCTTGTGCCCTCTTGCAGTCTGGGACCCCTCAGGGGATGATCACCTGCTGGTTTAGGCCCACTCCCTGGGGGATTGGGCCTAAGCTGGCAATCAGATATCCCTCTGGCAGCCCAGGAGCCCTGGGGGGATGTCCACTTGCCAGCGGGGAGCAGGCCTAGCTGCAGTCGGACATCCTTAGCGCTGCTGAGGAGGCGGGAGAGGCTCCCACCACCACTGGCAGCCATCAGCCTGGCTTGTGACTGAGCAGAGCTCCCCCTGTGGGAGCACACTGACCACCAGGGGGCAGCTCCTGCATTGAGCGTCTGCCCTCTGGTGGTCAGTGTGTGTCATAGTGACCCGGCATTCCCAGTCGTTCTGCTGTTAGGGTCAATTTGCATATTACCCTTTTAATATATAGGATGTTTTTTTAACCTTCTTATATATAATTATCTAAGGTTTCAGAGATATTTGTCAGTATTTCATTGAGGCTGTTTACTAGCTGAGATTTTCGGAATAATATGCTGATCAGTTCTTCTAGACCAGCGGTTCTCAACCTGTGGGTCGAGACCCCTTTGGGGGTCGAACGACCCTTTCACAGGGGTCACCTAAGACCATTGGAAAACACAAATATAATTGCATAGTGTTTTTGTGATTAATCACTATGCTTTAATTATGTTCAATTTGTAACAATGAAATTGGGGGTCCCCACAACATGAGGAACTGTATTAAAGGGTCGCAGCATTAGGAAGGTTGAGAACCACTGTTCTAGACTAACCAATGGTGTATGCTTATTGTCTTTTGTAGTTATGCCAAGGACTCCATAATTTAAAATATGAGTAGTTATTTACCTACTTACCTGGTGTCAAATTATACTTAGTATTCAATGCATCTGTCATTTCATAGAAATCCTTTGCTTCAATGTGAAGTATAATAACCTCCATCTTGGGTAAAAACTGCTGTTTAAAATTTTAACCCTGCTATTCTGGCTTCTGTAAACATTTGCTTGCTTAAATAATAGGGAAAATAAGACTACTCCCCACTCCAGAGAGGCTATAAACTCTGCCCCAGACAGAGTTGTCAGTACTGGCACCAGGCCAGGCCTTGAGATATGGTCTCACGGCCCTGTCCCAGCACACAGGACTTTTTCTCAGAGGGTCCGGAAGTCTCATTCCAAATTTGGGAGACAAAGAGCTGAAAAAAGTATAAATAAGAAAGACTTCCACCATACTGGGCCCCAGAATTTGAGAAGCAATATTTCCTCTGGGCCCGCTAGTGCTAGCAAAATGAAAAAGACTCTAAATAAATTTGACTTATCGATTAAGGTCTCTTCTGATTTACAATATAACAAATGGAGAATGAACTCCTAATTGGGATTGGGATTCTTAAAATGCATTATAACTCCAGAGCATTACACTCAATAAACATCACCATGCTTTTATAATTGATATTTAAAATTATAACTAATGGAATACTGATATCTGATTTGGTTTTGTCATATCCTTAGTCATAAAATGCATTTTATGGAAAGCATATAATATTTATTGGTTTCTATAGTTTTCACTATTACAGCAAAGGTATAAAAATACCAATACAATTTAATAGCATAACTAAAAATTATAATATTTGATGCTATTGCCTCATTTTTGAATACTTTATATTAGCATTATATTAAATTTTTATTTTAGGGTATCAAAGATATAATGCATTATGATCTATAGATATTATACTCTTTTTTATGCTCAAAATAATAATAGTTGGCCTGTAGGAGCCCTTTTAAGTTGGCTTCTGTGTCCTTTTGACAAAGTCCCATTGATCCTTGAAAGCATTCCTGCTTATGGGATAGCAAGATCATTCAGCCTTCCTTTGAACTTGCCTGTAGCAGACATAGAATCAGTCAGTTTTCTGTGAAACCTCAATGGAAAAATATCACTAGCAATCACAATCTGTTCATTTCTCTCTTAATTAAATGATACCTTATTAACAAGTACATACAATTACCTATGTGATGTAAGTAATAATATGACAAAATATTTCTAAAACAACAGTAAAATATGGAAAGAATAAATAAAGCTACTATATGAAATTTAAGATTTTAATTTGTATTTGCTTTGCTCTTAAAGTGCATTTCTCTGTAAAGATGCAATGAAATTTATTCTAGAATCAATAATAAATCCTCACTGTGAGTGAGGTATTATGATTCAGTAGTGGTAATTTTAGCTCAGTGCTTCAATTTGAATATATTGGCATTGTAATAGTTAACAGTTATATTTTTTAAAAGAAAGGAAATGTAGCTACAGAAAAATGGAGTGTCCTCTATGAATTGTTCTTCTTTTTCTTTAACGTGATAGAAAATGAACTATCCAATTCTCCTAATTTATGTTAGAGTTTTATCTTCCCAAAAAATGGGCTATCTTTTATGACCTGATGCTTGTTTATAAGTAAAGAAAATATATTTGGGAGTGCTGGTTGGATAAACCATTCCTGCCTCTTAATAATTTCAAATCATATTAAACCACACGTTTTCATATATACAACTTAGTTGTATAAAATTCTGCTCTAATATTAAAATTTTAAATTTACACTTTGATTTGCAAGTTTTTATTTTAACTTAACACTTTAGACATAATTTGGATTTGAAGTGTATAAACTCAACTGCTTCTCCCAGTTGGCATTATCTTGAGCCAACACCAACTGTAGATAGATTTTCTCCAAATAAGACCAAGGAGATATATGATATCATAGAATTTCATATAATTGGAAAGCATAATACAGAGAAATAAAATTTTTTAAAGTTTGGTTTAAAAACTCATTTAATTATGGTAAACAACATAAAATATCTTTATTTATGGACAACCTTAGAGTAGAAATCCAATTTCTCAGAGGTCTTGGTAGGTATATTTCAACTTTTCAGATGCTAAATCCAAAAAGCAAGTAAAAGTAATAGGAAAAAAAAAACCATAATAATAAAAAAATTAAGAAATAAATAATATTTCAATTATATTTTATATCACTAATATTGTTTTTCAAATTACCTGGTTTTAAAAGCCAGTGTTTTAACAACTATAATATGTTTTAAGTGTATTACATATTTGATTACTATAGTTCACGTATTTTGTATCACATAAAACATTAGTTATTAAGTTTTAGTCTTTAGATATAAATTCTTAATTTGTATTAAAATATGCTATATCTCTCAAGTTCCATTATTTTATTCTGTACAAATATGATCAATGCCAAAAAAATTGCTAGTATGTTATAAATTAAGTAAAAACTATAAGTTTTCTAATGTAATTATATCATGCATTTGAATTATACTTTGAAATCTAATTTAAAATAATATAAAACCTTAAATTCTGAATAAATATTTTGATGAACAATGAGATTAATAAATCATTGTTTCACCAAAAATTTCAGTGGCATATTTAATCTCCATATTTCCAGAATCAGGCTTTGTTGTTGTTTTGTCATTGTTGTTGTTTAATAAGATTTAAATACGCTTCTATTGGAGCAACATCAGTGGCAACAATGAAATAAGAATCTCCAAAAATCTGTTTCTCCATAAGCACAATCAGAATATTGGGAAAAAGAAATAACTTTTTCAGAATTCTTGAAATTAACCAAAGGCTTGAAAAAAACTGCAATGCTTATGCAAGAAAAACTACTAAATCTTGGTAAATGCAGTAAAATTTGTGTCATTTTAACTTGCACAATTTCTATTTTTCCCTCCACTGCTACACAGTAGCCTGGGTTACCAAGATCTCCACACTTATAGTAACAGCCAGCAGTAAAGCAACCCTATGAAAAGTAGATGGATTGGAACTGTGCAAAATCCACATTCCCAGAGAATTGTTAGTATTTGACCTATTTGCCAGTTCCCTGGAAAACCACTCTCCTAGTGGTTGTATTCATTTCACTTGACTCTGAAATTGTTATTTGCAAAGTGTCTTTTCCTCTGGGCATTTGTAGGAAACAATCAACAGCAATTGCTTAACATTGCAGCTGTCTGAGGCAATACAGTGAGGCAAATAGGATTTGATCAAGAAACTTAAAAAGAAGAGCTGGAAAATAAGATATCCTTAGGGGGCTTTGAAAGCTTTGACATATTTATGGAAATAAAAAGTAATGCACATATGTACACCTGTGCACCTACCCAGGAAGACCTGAGAAGGCCCTGAAATCACACTTTAAGATGACCATAAAGCTAAGCGAGAAGTTGAAGTTCAGGCAGAACTGTAGACTGCCTGAGAATCGAGTGTATGGCCCAACATGCACAAAGAGACTTTTTGCAAAGGACTAGAGACTTATTAGTTTAAGATTTTTTATGTAAAACAATCTACACAGTCAAGAAGCTTAAGATCCTAAATAAGATAAACTCAGACATTTCTATCCAAAATAAACTGTAAAATGAGAAAGACCAAGAGAGAATCTGAAAAACTTCAAAAGAGACATCACATAGAAATATTTAATATGATTAGTGATCCATTTCTTATCAGAAACCACAGAAGCTAGAAAATAGTAGAATTCTTATTCAAACCGATGAAATAAAAAAGATAGTCAGGTAAGATTTGATATCCAGGAAAATGAGTATTTCAAAGTAAAGGAGAATTTAATACATTATATGTAAGATAAAACAAAATATATGTCACAATCAAAGCTTGCCCTACAAGAAATGCTAAAGGGGAACCCTTAAGGTTGAAATAAAATAATACCAAACAATAATTAAAATCCACATGGAATAATAGAGATCTGACAAAAGTAACTATAAGTGTAAATATAAAAAGCGATTTTGTTTGAAATCCTTTTGCTCTCCCATATGATTTAAAATATAGCTGTACAGCCTGGCTGGTGTGGCTCAGACCTTGAGCATTGAACTAAGAACCAGGAGGTCATGGTTCGATTCTGGTTAGGGCACATGCCCGGGTTGCAGACATATCCCAGAAGGGGCATGCAGGAGGCAACCAATCAATGATTCTCTCTCATCATTGATGTTTTTATCTCTCTCTCCCTCTCCCTTCCTCTCTGAAATCAATAAAAAATATATATTTAAAAACATAAAATTAAATTTAAATATATATAGCTGTACAGACCTGGCTGGTTTTGCTCAGTGGTTGGACCACCAGGCTACAGACCAAGGGGTTGAGGGTTCACTTCCCAGTCAAGGGCTAAAGTACCTCAGGTGCAGGTTCCCCAACCCCAGGTAGGGCCAGTTTGGGAATAACCAGTCAATGTGTGTCTCTCTCTTTCCCCACCTCTTCCCTCTCTTCCACTCTCTCTAGAAGTCAATGGGAAAAATACCCTCAGGTGAGGATTAAATAATAATATAAATACATACATACATACATACATAAATAAACAAACAAATAAATAAAACATAGCTATACAAAGTAAATACATGCAAATCTGTTTTGAGAGGTAAATAATGTCCAAAAAAAAAATGCAATTTGTATGACAATGATAACAAAAAGGAGGAGGGTAATTGTGCTACATAGGAGCAGAGTTTTTTATCAAATTGAGATTAAGTTGGTATTAATTCAAACTAGACCGTTATAATTAAGAAACTGGCAAATGAAATACATCCAATAGACTGGAAGCATGCAATAGACTAATGACTTTGGGGGGGGGGGGTGGTCCACAGGGGTGGGGGAAGGGGCAAGGTGGGAAGAGATTAACCAAAGAATTTACCTGCATATATGCATAACCCATGGAAGCAGACAGTATTGTGGTGAAGGCTTGGGAGGAGGTGGGAACTGGGAGGAAGGAGTCAATGGGGGGAAAAAAGGTAACATCTGTAATACTTTCAACAATTAAAAGAATTTCTTTAAAAATGATGTTAATTATAATCTGAAGGGAAACCATTCAGGAAAAAATTCAAAAAATTATAGTAAGTGAAGCAACAAGGATATTTAAATGGTACACAAGACAATGTCTATGTAGTTCGAAAAAGGAAGCAATGTGGGATTGGAATAACAAAGAAGACTGCATAAAGAAAACAAATAATAAAATAGAAGACATTAATCCTAAATTACCAGTAATTACATTTAATATAAATGGACTAAAGATTTCAATCTAGAAACAGAGATTAGCAGAATGGTTTAAGAAAAATATAGATTAGCAGATGACTTAAGAAGAAAACATGATCCAAATATATGTTGCCTACAAGAAATAAACTTTAGCTTCAAAGACACAAATAGTTTGGAAGTAAAATGGCAAACAGAAACCAAAAAAAATCTGCAATGCCTATACCAATATCAGGAAGAGTAGAGTTTAAATTAAAAAGAGTCGTTTTGTTGTTGCTGTTATTTGTTTGTTTTTAATATGTTCTTATTGATTTCAGAGAGAGGAAGGAAGAGGGAGAGAGAGAAACATCGATGAGAAGGAAACATCAATCAGCTGCCTCCTGCAAGCCCCCTACTGTGGATGGATCCCACAACCCCAACACGTACCCTGACAGGGAATGGAACCAGAGACCTCCTGGTGCATGGGAGGGATCCTCAACCAACTGAGCCACACCAGCTGGGCTGGAAAGAGTTTTTAAAGAAAAAGAGACTAGGTGGATGTGTCCTGTGCCTTCTCATGGAGCAGATAGAAGAAACAACTAAATTGAATAACATCCACCCGGACTTGGCCAATTAGACACGGCTTGTGAGACAATCTGTGGCCGGAAAGGACAGAGGGCACCTGGAGAATGGTAGGATCGGGGATCTGAGCTGGAGAGAGAGAGATGCCCGCCTACCAGGACGGGAGGGTCAGAAGGAACCTGTGCTGCACCAGGTTCGCGTCCCTTGGGGACACATGTAACACTCTACTGTGGAAGGTGGTCCACAGGGCTGCTGGAAGTCAAGGAATAGATCTAAGTCCATAGCCGTGAGAGGCTGCACCCAGAAAGGCAGCCTGAAGAACTGCCCTAGACACACAGAACCAGGGGGAGAGACACACAGCGGCACTGCTATTTTGCCTTTATATTTCTCTTGCTTTTACTTGCTAAACCAGTTCATAGGAACTTTCAGTTACAAACACTCACCCAGGCTGTGGTGCAGGTGGAGGTGCAGTTTTGTGGAGGCTGGGGATAGGCTATGGAGAGGAGCAGGATAAGGAAAGGTGACCAGGAATCCAACAAGGACACATTCTGGACCTTACAACCCTAGCAGCCATTTTTCTCCTGAAGATCAAACCCCGCCCAGGACCCATGGGCAACTAGTGCAGCCTTGAGCTCTGCAGAGGAAACAAAGACTCCCAGTAGCCCCAGGGAGACATTGGGGACTAGATTGAGGGGCCGGCCGTTTGGTCCTGGAAATGAATACAACAACCCCCCACCTAATGCCTGAGTCAGAAATAGATGCTTGTGTAAATATGACCGTAAGAGGGCAAACAAAGCGGGCAGATTGGTCCCGCCTGCCTGAAAACGAGGCTGTGGAGACAGACACAGAGGAGCAGTGGATCACTGGGAAGTTTGACACAGAGCTGACTACCTAACAGGAAACTGAGAAGTGGCAGGCAGAGCAATAGAGAGGGGTCTTAAAGCAGCCACCATGGAGCATTAAAACTCGGCTGAGGCAAAAGACACTTCAATGTTTTTTTTCTTTTTATCTTTTACTTAAAAAGGGATTTTTATTTCATTTTATTTTAAAAACATTTTTAACATTTTATTTTTGGATTATTTTTCTTCATTCTATTTTATTTTTTATCATTATTTTACTTTATCTTACTTTTTTTTGCAATCCTTTTCTTCCTCACTTATCCCTTTTTTATCCTGTTTTTCTTCTCCTGCCCCTGCTTTAGTTTTTCTCTCCTTTCTTTTTACCCCTTGTTAAAAAATTGATCTTAATTATCTGTTTTATTGACATTTTATTATTATTGTAGTCTCCGTTGGCTTACTCATATATCTTATTTCCTCTCCCCTGCTCCGAGTCAATGAACCCTTCTCTTTCTTTAGTCTTTCTTTGCTAGGCAATTTTTTTTTTTATGCTTTGGTTTTTCCTCTCCTCTCTTGCTTTCCTCTTCTCCTAACTGCTTAATTAGTTTCACTCAATTAATTCAGGCCTATCTTCTCTATCCTCTGTTCTACTTTTCAAAAAATAGATAAATAGCACCAACAGGTTTGGCTCAGTGGATAGAGCATCGGCCTGCGGACTCAAGGGTCCCAGGTTTGATTCCAGTCTAGGGCATGTACCTTGGTTGCAGGCACATCCCCAGTAGGGGGCATGTAGGAGGCAACTGAATCGATGTTTCTCTCTCATCGATGTTTCTAACTCTTCTATCCCTCTCCCTTCCTCTCTGTAAAAAATCAATAAAAAAAAATAGATGAATAGATAGATTATAGAAAAAAATTTGACTTTCTATTTTATGTATTTATTATTTTGTTTTTTACTTTTCTTCTTATCCACTCATTCTCTTTCCACCTCCTCTACATGGAACTGTGGCCTTCCCCCTATTCATTCAATTCCTTTACCTTACTTTCTGAAAATAAGCTCTGCCTCTACAGATTCTGACCTCCCTTTTTTTTCTGGGTGTTTGTTATTAGCAATTTTTGGTTTATTTGTTCATTTGTGGCGTTTTCTCCCCATATATGTATATTTTCCCCTTATTTTTTTTGTTTTTCCTTTCTCTCTTACCTTTTTTCCTTTTAAAAAAATATCATTTTTGCTCTCTTTTATCTCTCCTAATTCTCTTTTCTCTGGTGGTCACTTTTATTAGGTTTATTGGTGTTGTGAATACATTTGTGTTTTATTCCCTCAGTTTCATGTCTTGCCAAGTTGTATTTTGTGCTTTTCAATCAACATGGTAGAGAGTGAACCACATAACCACACACCCTGAGACCCTGAGAGAAAACTCCATCCATGGACGGCATTATAATACTCAAGACCCAAATACCCCAAGAGAACTCAAATATCCCAAGTAGGGACATACCTAGAATACCCAGCCCAGAGAGCTGAGAGATTGCACCACTGGGTCCCACAAAACATCAACTATAAGAGACAGACTCAGAAAAATCTGGGTGACATAGAAGTTTGATCTAATACATAGAAACAACCACAAAAGCACAGCAAAAATGGGGATATAAAGAAACAGACTCCATATGAAAGAAAAGGAGAAATCACCAGAAAAGGATGTAAAGGAAATAGAACCAAGCAATTTGTCAAAGAAAAAATTCAGAGCAATGGTCAAAAGGACTTTTAAAAGAATGGAAGATAAATTCAACAACATATGGAAGAATCAAGAGGAAATGAAGAATGAGGAGGAAATGAAGAATGAGAAGGAAATGAAGAATGACATAGTGGCAGTACCAAACATAATGGAAAGTATCAATAATAGATGAGAAGAAGTTGAGGACAGATTCAGAGAGCTAGAAGACAAGGTAGAAAAAACAACAACAACAACAACACTGAAACAGAGCAGCAACTGGAAAAAAATAAACTTATAAAGCAGGAGAAGAGCCTAAAGGAGCTTTGGGGGACAACATGAAACAAAACAATATCTGCATAATAGGGGTGCCAGGAGAAGAGGAAACTGAGCAAAGAATAGAAAATCTGTTTGAAGAAATAATGACAGAAAACTTCCCTGATATTGGGAAGAAAAAACTCACACAATTCCAAGAAGCATACAGAGTCCCAAACAAGACGAACCCCAAAAAACCGACACCAAGACACATCATATTTAAATTGGCAAAAACCAATGACAAAGTAGGAGTCTTAAAAGCTGCCAGAGAGAGACATAAAGTTACCTATAAGGAATCTCCCATTACACTATCAACTGATTTCTCAACAGAAGCACATCAGGCCACAAGGGAATGGAATGAAATATACAAAGTGATGCAAAGCAAGGGACTGAAACCAAGAATACTATACCCAGAAGGCTATAATTCAAAATTGTAGGTGAAATCAGGAGCTTCACAGACAAAAAATGACTAAAAGAGCTTATTACCACCAAGCCAGCAATGCAAGAAATGCTAAAGGAACTGCTTTAAAAAGAAGAAATAGGAAGGGAAGAAGAAACACAGGCGTAAAGAATAAAAATTGCAACAAACAAGTGCCTAGCAATAACAACCTTAAACATAAATGGATTAAATGCTCCAATCAAAAGACATAGGGCCGCTGAATGAATAAGAAAACATGACCCATATATCTCCTGTCTACAAGAGACCCACCTCAGAACAAAGGACTCACACAAACTAATAGAGAAGGGCTGGAAAAAAATTTTTTCAGGAGGATGAAAAAAAAAAAAAAAAGCTGGGGTAGAAATACTTATATCTCACAAACTAGACCTCAAAGTGAAGGCCATAACAAGAAATAAGAAAGACAACTTCATAGTAGGATGAAGGGGAATGATTTACAAGAGAATATAACTCTGGAAAACATAATGCACCAAATACAGAACACCCAAATACAAAAAAAACAGCAACAACTTTTGGAAGATATGAAGGGAGAGATTGACAGCAATACAATCATAGTAGGAGACCTTCATACCCCATTGACACCACTGGATAAATCCTCTAAACAAAAAATCATCAAAGAAACAGTAATCCTAAATGACTCACTAGCTCAGATGAACTTAATCGACATCTTCAGAACATTTCACCCCAAAGCTACATAATATAAATTCTTCTCAAGTGCACATGGGACATTTTCAAAGATAGACAACATATTGGGACACAAGCAAAGTCTCTTCAAATTCAAGAAGATATAAATCATGTCAAGCATCTTCTCAGATCACAAGGGCATAAAATTAGAAATCAACTACAATAAAAACAATGAAAATAATCAAACACTAGGAGGCTAAATAACATGCTATTAAACAATGATTGGGTTACCAAAGAGATCAAAGAAGAAATAAAAAGCACCCTGGTAACAAATGACAATGAAAACACAACAATTCAAAATCTATGGGACACAGTGAAAGTAGTCCTGAGAGGGAAGTTCATAGCTCTAAAGGCCCACCACAAAAAACAAGAAAAAAAATGGTAATAAATTATCTAACCCTTCAATTTAAAGAATTAGAAAGAGAGCAACAAGAAAAGTCCAGAGTAAGCAGAAGGAAGGAAATAATAAAGATCAGAGCAGAAATAAGCGACATAGAGATAAAAAAAAAAAAGATCAATATAACCAAGTGCTCGTTCTTTGAAAGGATAAACAAGATTAATGAATCTCTAGCCCGGCTCACCAGGAAACAAAGAGAGAGGACCCAGATAAACAAAATCAGAAAAGAAAGAGTTGAAGTAAAAACAGACCCCACAGAAATACAAAGGATTGTAAAAAAAATACTATGAACAACTCTACTCCAACAAACTGGACAACCTAGATGAAATGGATATGTTGTTAGACAAATACTAGCTTCCAAAATTCAATCAGGAATAATAATAAACCCTGAATAGGCTGGTAACTGCCTTGAAATTGAAGCATAATCCAAAATCTTCCAGCAAACAAAAGCCCTGGTCTGGATGGCTTTACAGGGGAATTGTACCACATATTCAAAGAAAAACTAAAACCTATCCTCCTCAGACTATTCCAAAAAAGTCAAGAGGAAGGCACACTTCCAAGGTCTTTCTATGAAGCCAGCATTAACCTAATTCCAAAACCAGATAAAGAAACTATGAAGAAAGATAATTACAGGCCAATATCCCTCATGAACAAAGATGCTGAAATGCTCAACAAAATTGTAGCAAATGGGACCCAGCGTTACATTAGAAAATCATACACTATGACCAAGTGGGATTTATTCCAGGGATGCAAGGATGGTACAATATCTGAAAATCAATAAGTGTGATACATCATATAAATAAATTGAGAGAAAAAATCATATAATCATATCAATCAATACAGAAAAAGCATTTGACAAAATCCAATACCCTTTTCTGATAAAACTCTATTCAAAGTGGGAACAGAGTGATCACAACTCAACATAATAAAAACCTTATATGACATACCTACAGCCAACATCACACTCAATGGGCAAAAACTAAAATCATTTCCCCTAAGAACAGGAACAACAAACGGATGCCCACTTCCACCACTCCTGTTCGACATAGTATTGGAAGTCCTAGCCATAGTGATCAGACAAGAAGAAGAAATAAAAGGCATCCAAATTGGAAAAGAAGAAGTAAAATTCTCATTATTCGCAGATGACATGATACGGTACTAAAGACTCACTCCATCAATAAACTGCTAGATATAATAAATGAATTCTGCAATATTGCAGGATACAAAATTAACACCCAGAAATCTATGGCTTTTTTATATACCAATAATAAACAGAAAGAGAATTTAAAAAAAAACAAAACACCATTTACCATTGAAACAAAAAAAAAAATAAGATATCTAGGGATAAACTTAACTAAGGAGATAAAACCCTGTACTCGGAAAAATACAGGAGGTTGGAAAAAGAGATAGACGAGGGCATGAACATATTGAAGAATATACCTTGTTCATGGATTGGTAGAATCAACATCATTAAAATGGCTATACTACCCAAAGGAATCTATAGATTCAATGCCATTTCCATTAAAATACCAATGGCATATCTCAAAGACTTAGAACAAACTCTCCAAAAATTCATATGGAATAAAAAAAGATCCTGAATAGCTACAGCAATCCTGAGAAAGAAGAACAAAGTTGGAGGGATCACAATACCAGATATCAAGCCACGGTTCTCAAAACTGCCTGGTTCTGGCACAAAAACAGACATATAGACCAATGGAACAGAACAGAGAACCCAGAATTCGACACAAGCCATTATGCTCAATTAATATTTGACAAAGGAGACAAGAGCATACAATGGAGTCATGACAGTAACTTCAATAAATGGTGTTGGGAAAATTGGACAGATACATACAAAAAAGGGAAACTAGACCACCAACTTACACCATACACAAAAATAAACTCAAAATGAATAAAGGACTTATGGGAAATGTAAGATGGGAAACCATAAAAATTTCAGAAGACTCCATAGGCAGCAAAATATCAGACATATGACATAGCAATATCTTTGCCACTACAAATACTAGTGCAATGGAAACTAAGGATAAAAAAAAAAATACATGGGACTACATCAAAATAAAAAGCTTCTGCACAGCAAAAAAAAACATCAGCAAAACAAATAGAAAACCCACTGCATGGAATAACGTATTTGCCAATGTTATCACCGATAAGAGTTTAATCTCCAACCTTTACAGGGAACTCATACAACTTAACAAAAGGAAGATAAACAATCCAATAAAAAAAATTGGCAAAGGATATAGACACTTTTCAAAAGAGGACATACAGAAGGCCAAGAGACATTTGAAAACATGCTCAAAGTCATTAAGCATATGAGACACGCAAATCAAAATGACAATGAGGTACCATCTCATACCTGTCAGAATGGCTATCATCAATAAATCAACAAATGACAAGTGCTAGTGATGATGTGGAGAAAAGGATCCCTCATGCACTGCTGGTGGGAATGCAGACTGGTGTAGCCACTGTGGAAAACAGTATAGAGTTTCATCAAAAAGTTAAAAATGGAAATCCCATTTGACCCAGTAATCCCACTTCTAAGAATATATCCCAAGAAATCAGAAACACCAATCAAAAAGGATATATGCACCCCTATGTTCATAGCAGCACAATCTATAATAGCTTAGATTTGGAAACAGCCTAATTACTCATTAGCAGTACTGTGTACAGCTACACAATGGTATACTATGCTACTATAAAAAAGAATGAACTTTTACCATTTCCAACAGGATGGATAGACCTAGAGAGCATTATGCTAAGTGAAATAAGCCAGTTAGAGAAAGGTAAATATCACAATATCTCACTCATATCTATATCTATCTATCTATCTATCGATATATATATATATATATATACATATATATATATATATATATATATATATATATGTATATATATATATATATATATATATATATATATATATATATATGAAAGCCTAAGCAACTGAACAACTAGTCAACTGGTCGACTGGTTGCTATGACATGCACTGACCACCATGGGGCAGACACTCAATGCAGGAGCTGCCCCCTGGTGGTCAGTGCGCTCCCATAGCAGCAGTGCCACTCAGATGACTGAGCCATCCCAGTGACCCACCAGCCCGGTGGCAACCACTCACTCCCTCAGTAGTCCTGCAGGTTCAATCTCTGGAGAACAGTCCAGGCACCAACAAATCAGCACTGCTGGCATAATCCTGACAGCATTGTTGGCCTCTTAGAAGTCGGCCTCAGGCACTGTGGCTGCTTCCCCCCCCCCCCCCCCCCTAGATGCTTAGCAAGGAAGAAATGATATAAAAGTGGCTCCCAGGTGGCTCCTGACAACCAGCACAAACATCAGTGGGATGGATCCAAATACCAGGCTGGCAAGGTCATCCCACCACCAGACCAGAGGGCCGATCGCATCCCGGCCCACCTGAACCTCCTTCAGATGGGTGGTGTGAGCCTCTCCCAATAAGGACTGACTGGGTGCAAGCACCAGGCAGGTGCAGTGGGGCCGGGATGAGCAGGAGCGTCAGGCAGGAGTGGCAGGCAGCATTGGACTGATGGTTTTGGCCCAAACCCTGCAAGCCATGCCAAGGGACCCCACTTGTACACGAATTTGGGTACTGGGCCTCTAGTGTGGAATATAATGAACAACATAAGCTGATGAACAAAAATAGATCCAGAGACAAAGAAACACTGAACAGACCATCCAACCTCAGAGGGAAGGCATGCTAGGGTGGCAGTGGGGTGGAGGGTAAGAGATCAGCCAAAGGACTTGTATGTTGTATGCATGCATATTAGCACAACCAATGGACATGGGCACTAGGGCAGTGGGGGCTTGTCCTGGGGGGTGGGAGTGGCTGGGGAGATGTCAATGGGGGGAAAAGGAGACACATGTAATACTTTAAATGATAAAAAATAAAATAAAAATTATATATATATATATATATATATATGTATATATATATATATATATATATATATATATAAAGGAAAGGAGAAAATACTAACTATAATGATAAAAAGAGTTCAATCCATCAGGAAGTTGTAAAACTTATAATCATTTACATAATGTTTGCAACATCAGAGCTCCAAAATACATAAACCAAACCCTTATAGGTTAAAAGGAGAAATAAAATACAAATAGAAGATTCTACTGTAACAATTGGAGACTTCAATACTCTATTTTAATAATAAATAGAAATTTAGGCCAATGATCAACAAGGAAGTCAAAGACTTTACAAGAACTATAAAAGAGTCAAACCTAGCAGACATCTATAATTTGAGAACCAAATATAAAACCTATGCTTATGGACAACTGATTTTCAACAAGTGTGCCAAGATAATTAATTATATAGGGAAAGAATAGTCTTTAATAACTGATGCCAGAATAACTGAATTTGGACCCCTACATCATATTTTATACAGAATACAAAATTTCTTAAAGACCTAAATGTAAGAGGAAAATTATAGAACTCCCAGAAAACAAACAAACAAAAAACGTGTAAATCTTTGTGCCATGGAGTAGACAATACTTCCTTACATATGACAATAACAGCACAAATAACAATAACAACACAAATATGAATAGGACTATGTCCAATTTTAAAACTTTTGTGACTTAAAGGACACTATCAAGAAAATCAAGGACATCTTTAATAGAGTCAACTTTAAAAAACAAACATGTTGCTATATACAGATTTTGTAACTGAGAAATCCATGCATGAAACCTATATGTTCATGTTGACCAATGTCACACTAATAAAATTTAATAAAATAAAACTAAAACATACAAACATTGAAACCATGCATAGGAGAATAAAATATTATGATTATTCATAAAAGTGAAAAGACAATGTATAGAATAGGGATAAATATTTGCAAAACAAATGAAAGGATTACAATTCAGAGTACATAAAAAAAAACTTAAACTCTCATAACTCAACAATAAACATTAAAAAACCTGCTTTAAAAATGCATCAATAATCTCTAGCAAAATGTAAACCTAAACCATAATGAAAGACATTCCCACATCTACTAATGGGTCTATTTTAAAAAATAAACAATAACAATGTTGGTGAAAAAGTGGTTAAAAAAAAAGGAGCCTTAATACATTGTTGGTAAGAATGTAAAATGGTACAGTTGCTTTGGAAAACAGTTTGATCATTAATTGAAAAGTTAAATACTCAGCCCCCATATGACCTAGTTTCCAGTATATATGTGTGTGTGTGTGTGTGTGTGTGTGTGTGTGTGTGTGTGTGTATGTGTATATATATATATATATATATATATATATATATATATGCACATACACACACGCACTAGAGGCCTGTTGCAGGAAGATTCCTGCAAGAATATGGCTTCCTGCGGCTGGAGCAAAGCAGAGAAGGGAGCGAAACCTGCTGAGACGGGCTTCGCCCCCGCTCCCAGCCACTGTGGCTGGGTTTGCCCACCTGCTCCGGTTGGGTTTGCCCTCCCGCTCCCAGCTGCTGCGGCTGGGTTTTCCTTCCCACCTCCAACCACCTGCCTCTGCAGCCTTGGCTCTGTGCCTGTCTCTGCCGCCTCTACTTAGCTCCCTTCTGTAGCGTTTCACTTTCATGTTGTCTTCAGTCTTTGCTCCCAGCTGGTATATGCAAATTAACCGCCATCTTTGTTGGTGGTCAATTTGCATATTGTGCTGATTAGCCAATGGGAGGCATAGCGAAGGTACGGTCAATTACCATGTTTGTCTATTATTAGATAGGATATATATGTATATACTCAAGAGAATAGAAAACACAGGTTCACACTAAAAGTTGTATACAAGCTCTAACCAATTTGGCTCAGTGGATAGAGCGTCGGCCTGTGGACTCAAGGGTCCCAGGTTCGATTCTGGTCAAGGGCATGTACCTTGGTTGTGGGCACATCCCCAGTAGGGAATGTACAGGAGGTAGCTGATCGATGTCCCTCTCTCTCTCATCGATGTTTCTAACTTTCTATCCCTCTCTCTTTCTCTCTGTAAAAAATCAATAAAATATATTTTAAAAAAGTAGTATGCAAATGTTCGTAGTAATATTACTCACAATAGATAAAAGGTGACTTAACATAAATGTTCATGAATTGAAAAAAGATAAGCAAAATGTGATCTACCTGCACAATGGAGTATTATCCTATATAATAAAAGGTTAATATGCAAATTCTCCCCTCAGCCAGAAGTTCTACGGGAGTTCAACCAGGGGGTGGGGCCAACCTGTCAACTGCCTGCGGCCCCTCCCCCCAGCTGGCCTGACCCGATAGGACCTGATCAGAGTGGGCCAGCCGGACCCCACCTGTGCACGAATTTGTGCACCAGGCCTCTAGTCCAGTCATAAAAATGGACATAGTACTGTAATACTGTATATTACAACATGTATGTATTTTGAGAACATTATGGTAAATTAAAAAGTCAAACACAAAGGATGGCATACTTTGTGACTCCGAATATCTGTAATAGGTAAATCCAGAGAAACAGAGATTATTGGCTCTCAGGGACTGAGGTGAAGTGGGGAGGGGAGTGACTGCTCAGTGACACAGCATTTATTTGTAGGTAATGAAAATATTCTGGAATTTGATGTGGTGATTAGTACACAACCTTCTTAATATTCCTAAAGCCATAGTAATATACTTTCAGAAAGCTCAATTTTATGGTAAAATCATATTTCAGTAAAAGGCAATTGAAAAAAAAAATTCTCTTTTTCTCCTCTCTATTCAAAGATTTTATTAGTCCAAGCTTAAATTTCCTATTTGACCTCAAAATTAAACTAAAGAGAGCAAGGATGAGAGAGTGAACAAGATAGGTAGAATTATTAGAGTTAAGTGGTTTTAATTCACATCATTTTTAGCATCATAAAATTCACTTGCATAATCTTTCTGCCTTTCTGGCTAGAAATATAACAACATATTCAGTAAGAACATTAAAACGTATTCTCTTCATTATACTTTTACCAATAAGTGTCCCTTCACTTTTATTAAGTACCTTTCAATTTTTACAACTGCACTGACCAGGAAGTTCACCACTTACCATGTAGGGCTCTTAAGCAATTGAAACACAGCATGTGCGTAAGATGCACACTGGCTTTTGCAGATACTATGAGATAAAATCTAATGCAGACATCTCATTAATAATTTTAACTTTATATGTTGAAGTGATAATATTTTTGATGCATTGTGTTAAAGAAAACTTTATTAATATTAATTTATTCTTTATGTTTAAATGTGGCAACTAGAAAATTAAAAATCACCTATGTGGCTCCCGTTACATTTGTATTGGTCAACATTTCTTAGAACATCTTCCCACATAGACATTTGATCTTGAGACCTGAAATGTCTGAACATCATTCTTAATTCTATACATTTTAAAAATATGTATTTTTAAATGTATAGAAATGTATCTCAACACTCCAGTCACTTTTAGAATGAAGAAATACATCTATAATAATAAAAGCATAATATGCTAATTAGACTGGACAGCCAAATGACCTTCCGGACATCCTTCTGAACATCCTTCAGGACGACCTTCTGGATGAAGCCAGGGCTATAAGGTATGAGGCAAGCCGCCACGGCTGTGAGGGCCGAGCCCCTTGCACGAATTTCATGCATTGGGCCTCTAGTTTATCTATAAAACAAAGAATGACTCACAGATTAAAATGTAGTTACTTACAGTTATGTATATTTTAAACTTACCATTTATCTTTAATTTTCTCTAATCCTGATACTTTATTGTAAACTCTGAGTGAAGACATCTGGGATCTAGTATCTCTACTCTGCTAGTATCTGTAATTTAAGGTTAATATAGGAGGATTTATATTTTATAAACTTCTAACTTACTAAAAATTTAGAATCATTAACAGCTCTGAAAATTGTGTTGGATTGTCTCTGTTTTCCCCTCCATTTCATACTTCTTCACTATGCCATCCACGGGAGTCTGTGTCTGCCATGCTGCACCACCAGGATTTCCTGCCCTCGACCTGCAGTGGGGCCTGGCCAATAAGATACCAAGAAGAGAGAGGAAGAGAAACTCCAGGCATTTATTTTCCTATTTCTCTCACTATCAACCTCGGTTTGAGCTTGGCTGTGTTTGTCTGCCTGAGTTCAGAGGTTGAAAAGCAATCCTGTTTTATACCTATGGTTCTCTCAGTGGGATCTGGTGAAGACAGTGGCTGTCAAAGACTTCCTAACTGTATGTGCTTCATCATTCCTTGTCTCCTTACCTATGGCTCTACCTTGGAACCGAGCTCCTGTCTTAAATTATCTTCAGTCACCTGTTTGAATGCACCATCTGTTATCTACCTGGACCTTGATTGACACACAATGTATCTTTTCTATGCTATATCCATTATTTCTGCAGTGGACTTTTCTAAGGACCTTGTATTTAAGGATATACCTAAGGGGACTAATCTTCTGGAATGTGAAATTGGACTTTTGCTCTTAGAGGCTTGTAAAGGTATCTGAAAAGTTTTTATGTCTAATTTCTTTCCTAGGTACTTAATATGATTTTGCAGCTCTTCCTGAATATCTGAGTAAGAGACAAAGATTTTGTTTTCTTTTGCTAAGCTTATTTTCCACAAAAGCTATAACTGTCCAGTATGGAAATTGTCCATGTTGTTTCTCATGTATCACAGAACATCATGATCTCCTAGATAAGTGGTCATCAAATATTTTTGATCATGTATCATTCAGATGAATTTCAAAAGCACATATTTTTAATCACATATTGTTAACTTGACACCTAAAACATTTTATCTGAAGTTTAAACATAGCTGCAAAAGATGTTATTTCTATGCATTGTAAACATATATTTAAAGCATTGTTCTCACATCACTCAAACATATATGCTCAATGGTATCAGAATACCATAGAAATTTGGCATCATTATCATCCAATTTAAATACTAATAAAAAATCCCTTCATCAATAAGTGGAAATTTTACATCATTTTTCTCTTCTACTTTACCCATATTTCCATTTCATTTCCCACACAGAACTATAAATCAATGTATTATGTTTTCACTCTTAAAAGTATTTTATTGATCCTCTTTCATATTTCAGTAAAGAAAAAAAAATGTATATTTAGCATTGAAGTTTTCCCAGTAACATAAGCTCTATGTGTTAAATAGGCCTTGGTGGAGGGGGTCAATGAGGGGAAAAAGAAGACATCTGTAATACTTCCAACAATAAAGATACATTTAAAAAAAACATGTAAAAACAAGAACTATTCTCTGTTTTAAGGTCCAGTTTGATTGCAAATCAACAAAAACATATTATAACGAGAGTCCTGGTGCACAAAATTCATACACTGGAAGGGGGTGTCCCTCAGCCCAGCCTGCATCCTCTCCAATCTGGGAACCCCCAGGAGATGTCCTAAACCGGCAGTTGGACATCCCTCTCACAATCAGGGACTGCTAGCTCCTAATTGCTCACTTGCCTGCCTGCCTGATTGCCCCTAACCACTTCTGCCTGCCAGCCTGATCACCCCCTAACCACTGCCCTGCCAACCTGATCAATACCTAACTGCTCCCCTGACAGCCTGATCGCCCCCAACTGCCCTCCCCTGCAGGCCTGGCCCCCCCAAACTGCCTTCCCCTGCAGGCCTGGTCAACCCCCAACTGCCCTCCCCTGCAGGCCTGGTAACCCCCAACTACCCTCCCCTGCAGGCCTGGTCCCCCTCAACTGCCATCCCCTTCCGACCTAGTCACCCCTAACTGCCCTTCCCTGCTGTCCTAGTCACCCACAACTGCCCTCCCCTGCAGGCCTGGTCGCCCCCAACTGCCTTCCCCTGCTGGCCATCTTTTGGTGGCCATCTTGTGACCACATGGGTGTGGCCATCTTGTGTGAGGGCATGATGGTCAATTTACATATTGCCTCTTTATTATATAGGATTGTAACATATCATTATTGAGACGATACAAGGTAGAATATAAAACTGAGAAAGTACTGACGCTCCTGTTACCCCATGGAATAGCTCACAGATAGAAGGACATGTGGATTGGGATAGACTTGGACTGTCACATTGCTGGTAAAGTTTGAAGAAAATGCTTCAGTAGTACATGGACAATAGGGATGCAAGGGAGAAAGGAGGAGACAGTGATAGGGGTGGGCTAGGAGTGGAAAAGTATTTGGTAGTGAGTCAGAGTGGGGGAAAGTGTCTCTAAGCTCCCCTCCCCACCACCACCACCACCATCACCACCACCACCACACACATAAGGAGGTCTCAGTAGAAGAGCCTGAAGAAGACTTCAGCCCAAGGCTTCTGATAGACAGACAGGAATGAAGACTCCAAGAGCTAGGAAAGCAAATATGCGAAGAGCATGACAAGCCATTGTATGCCTGTGGGGGGGGGGGCAGGGGTGGCGAGGAAGGAGAGCTTGACTTATTGATTGTAACTCCCTTCAGAAGCTGCAATGCATGGCCTGTGCAACAGTTCTGGTGTGGGGAGGGCCCCATTTCCCCATGAAGCCTGCCAGGCAGAGCCTTTGTAACTGAGTATAGACGTGAATTAAAATATCACACATAGGTATTTAACCAGGAGCCAGACTCCTAAGTTATATATTAAAAATCTCAATCTTATCTGTCACTGAACATTATGTTTAATATTTCAACTGACAACTGGATCAAGTCCTCTTTCAATTATGTCAGAATAAAGTTTTCAGTTGACATACATAAAATGTAAAGCACCTGTTTTGCAAAAGTATTTTGCAAAAATATTACCCAGTAGTTAGAAAAAGGTGTTTAGGAAAGAAACCAAACCTCAGCAAAATCAGGTGCCTTCACAGTCAGATCAATTTTGGAAAAGTATATATAAATATAGTTTTGGGATATGGAAATCAATCCCATTGAATAATCTATACTCTTTAACCTCCTCCAAGATCAGATCTTCAGGTACTGCAAAGGGTGCACATACTCAGAATGAAGATTGGCAAGATAATCATATAGGCAGTAAATGGAAGAGCCAGGACACAAATCCTGGCAAACTGCCTGCAGAAGTTCTCTACCCTCTGCACTGCTTGAAGTGTAGGTTTCAAGGTCTGCCTTCCTGATATGACTTGGCCATATAGATAATAAAATATTTTGCTTCCCACACTTGTTTTCTTAGGAAGTGGCTGGACTGTATCTAACAAAAAATGGATATAACTCAGGAGAATAATATTCACAATGAGAGCTGGGCAGCAGATCAAGAGTACAAGTCCAGTTTGAACCAAGAAGAGAAAGGCAGCAATAAAGTTCACTGGGGAAGCCATCAACCAATGGCGCTGCCAGAATTGCATTGTTAATCTCCTGAGAGCAAACAAAATGCTGTCTTTACTCCCACACAAAAGTCTCTTGATGGATTCAATGTGAAATGAAAAATTGTGTACCTTTTAGAAGAAAGTAGAGAAAAATAGCTTGTCCTCAAAATAGGGGAACATTTCTTAAATTAGAAACTAACAAAAAAGAGCACAATCCCTTAAAGAAATGTGATTAAAAAGTATAATCATAAAAACCTGTGTTGAGCAAAATTTTGTTTTAAATAAGTGAAAATTAAAGCCATACAATGGTGGTCAGAGGGAGGGGGGCAGGGGCTGGGTGGAGGTGGGTAAACAGGGGGAAATAGGGGACATCTGTAATAGTAACATCAATTAAAAAAAGAAAATGTGTAAAGTGTAATATATATGTAATATATATATCCAAGATAATAATTTTTGACCCTCATAAGTACACATTTATATAAAATAATTCGTGCACCAGTGGGGTCCCTTGGCCTGGCCTGCAGGATTGGGCTGAAACTGGCTCTCCGACATCTTCCGAGGGACTGTGGGAGAACTCCAGGGCGTGTCCGGCGGGTCTTGTTCAGTCTTGATGGGCCAAACCCCAGCAAAAGCTAACCTACCAGTCAGAGCATCTGTCCCCTGGTGATCAGTGCATGTCATAGCGAGTGGTTGAGCAGCCCTAGCATAGCATTAGCATATTATGCTTTGATTGGTTGAACGGTCAACTGGTTGACTGGGCACTTAGCATATTAGGCTTTTATTATATAGGATGTTCACTGGACAAATTATGTTTGTAAGAATAAAAAACAAAAATCTTAAACATTTGTTGACTCCAGAATACTAAATATCATGGAGTAAAATACTTCTACACAGCGGTGGAAATGAATGATCTAAAATGAGATACTCTTAAAACAATATGAACACAAAAGCAAACTGGTGAATGAAATACACAGTATGGTAATATTTAAATGAGTTATAGTACATAAAAACATGCTATATGTTATTTAGTGGCATGTATGTATAATGATATATTTATTTTAGTCTTCAGGGAAATAATGAACTGCAAATTTAGAGTGGTAATTAGCTCAGACAGGCAGAGGAGAGAAAGAGATTGGGAGCAAGCAAATGATGTCCAAAGGTACAAAACTCTGTTTGGTACCTTTTATTTCTTAAGCTGGCTTGTGGAAACTTGTTCTTCTCTATATCATCATTCATGTAATTTTAAATATACTTGACCCTTGAACAATACAGGGATAAATAGCATGGACCTTGCACAGTAGAAAATCTGCATTTAACTTTTGGATCCACATTGGCCATTTATATCTGGGATTCAACCAACCTGTGCCCCAAAACAGTATTTTTGATGCAAGATTGGGTATCCAAGTTTGAAATCCATGTCTTGGTATACGAAAAATCTGTTTTCCACCCAAGGATGGTTGAATCCTCCAATTTGAAACACACAGATACAAAGGAAGGACTGTATTTATTGGAAAAAAACAAAACAAAAAAAACCAACCTGCTTTTAAGTGTACCTGACAGTTCAAACAACTGTTTCAAGGGTCAAATCTAATGCTTTCAAGAGGGTTGTCCTTTAGGAAAGAAGTAGATACTAAAGGCTATACAGCACTATGGAAAGTGTATAAAAAACATGATTAAAAAAAACAAACAAAAGTAAAGTAAGGAGTGAAGCTGCACCAGAAAGTCATCAGCCAAGTACAGAATACAACCCACCCCAAGAAAAGACCACATTAGAATAAGAAGTAAAAGGTTCCAAAAAAAAAAAAAAGATTCCAAAAAAATCAGAGTTATCTTCCTACCGGTTGTTTAATCTTTTTTACTCAATTACTATCTGTGCAAAATTTCAAAAATGTGAATTGTTACTTTTGTAATAAAGAACTCACCAACTTATTTGCAAATGCCAGCTAGAGAAAACATGTTATAGAAAACTCATCCATACACAATCCCTTTTCTTGTTATCCAGAAGAAGTGAAAAAATAATTCTAAGTAATTTTCCAATCATTTCAGTGATATGAGATAGTGTGGCACATAGAAATTACTAGATAATGGTTTTCTTTTATCCTCATTTAATTATGTTATGGACTATAATGTAGTTATTTTCAGTCTTAACAGAGTAAAGCCTGCATGTGACAGGACAGAAGGCAAGGAAAAGCAGGTGAACAGATGGGTAAGGCACTAATGCCTAATCTTAAGAGCGAAGAATCAGGAGATATTTTTATAGTTAATGGTATAAAACAAAACAAAGTGTTAAATATGCCATTTGATATTGCAACAGTGACCTCTCAAGGAACAAAGATAAGAATATAACAGGAGTGATATTTACATAATATGTCAACTTTTATAGCTAGTTAGACCAAGCAGAGTGCAACTCCCCCTTCCCCCGCCACCACCACCAGCATCAGTGCTGGAGCAGGGCTCTGAAAGACCCTCTGTCCTAGGAGACCTGTGGGAATAGGCAGCAGAGGGCACTCGGGGTCCTCAGTACTGGCTATTTTACTAACGTCCAGGCATATTTAACAACTCTTAAGGCTGTACTAATACATACCAGCTGAACAAAAACCGTACATAAAATTGCTTTTGGAGATTCCGGGGTAGGACTGTAACTGACTTTTAAAAAGTTCTTTCCATCATAGCAGGAAGCCAAACATTCCTTCCTAAAATAAAATAAGCAGCAGATTAAGCATATTATTGAAAATATTTCATTATCTGGAATCAAAAATAAGAAGTGGTAAGCATTTTTTATTACTTATCAACCTTCTCATCATTTTCTATACTAACTGAAGACTGTGGCTTGATCAGATTTTCTATCATATTCCAAAAATATATTATTTTATATATTCTTTGCTCATATATCTGCTGACATTGATTTCCTCTTCTTCTTAGCCATATGTTCACAAATTTACCAATTTCACAATATTTTGTCCCATTCATTTGTCCCAATCTTCTTCTTCTCTCATCTGCTCAAGTATATCCCCATTATTCTCTTCCACATCCTAAACCACCATTATATCTATTAACAGCTTCCTGTCTTCTCTTATGTTGTATCCAGCTTAGATTTTCTGATCCATAAAAATACATGCTCCTTTGCAAACATATATAGCTTCCATTCAACACACCTTCTTCCCTGCTCATCTGGAAGAATCTCAGTAATATAATGACTCAACAGGACATACTCCAACACAAGTGTGGGTAGATGAAAATGAAAGTCATATAAACATCTAGGTCAGCGGTTCTCAACCTGTGGGTCGTGACCATCGGAAAACACATATAGCATATCAGATATTTACATTACAATTCATAACAGTAGAAAAATTACAGTTATGAAGTAGCAACGAAAATAATTTTATGGTTGGGGGTCACCACAACATTAGGAACTGTATTAAAGGGTTGCGGCATTAGGAAGGTTGAAAACCACTTCTAGGTTGATGTAAAGTGAAGTTTTAAGTTCAATGTGTACCATCACATGTCAAGTGGGCTCTCATCACTTTCTCCATCTCTAGAAGGATATTCAGGATTCAAGATGGCAGCAGAGTAGGTGGAAGGCTTACCACCTCCCAGGACCAAACTTGATTTACATCTAACATATAGAACAATCAAACTGAATAACCAACTGAAGACTAGCAGAACAAAAGTCTAATAACCAAAGATTTAGAGAAAAACCACATAGAGACTGGTAGGAATGGAGGAGACTTGAAAAGGACTGGCCTCACTCCCATAGTCAGCAGCTAAGTTCCCAAAGGACTATCTCAGCTGCAAAGGTTCCCCCTGAGGGGTGTGGCATCTCAATCCACATGGGGCTCCCTAACCCAGAGCACCAGAGCCTGGAAGAGGCACCCATGAAACATCTGGCTGTGAAAAGCAGTGGGATTCTGTCTACAAGGGAGACAGGAGTCTGCTAGAGACACAGGTGCCCTCTTAAAGGCCCAGCACACAAAATCCCTAGCAATCACTTACCCTAGGATCTGGTAGAGGGAGGGAAGAAAGCACTAGAGTCATGTAAGGAGAGATTGGGGTTTGTGGCTCTGGGGAGAGAACTGAAGGAACAGCCTTGAGGATCCCTGTGCTGAGTCCCTCTCTCACACTGCAGATGCCATCTTTATTAGGTGGATCACTCCCCTCCTTATCACATCAGCATGGGGAAATGCATTAGTCCCACCCTGTGGAATCTCTGTTGCTCACCTTGTGGAGTTCACAACCTGCTGATAAGTCAGCTCCTGGGACAGGGTATAGAGGTCTGAGATGACTCAAGGGATGTCACTGGCTGTGTGAGTGACTTTGAGGCAGGAGCCATTCTCCCCACTTTCCCATGAATCTGAAAAGTGGCACCTGCTCCACATGGGAGATCCATTAGCCACACCCTTCAGGCTCCCAGTGGCTCCACCCTCCCAATGCCTTGTGGCCCAGCCCTGCTGAGCCCAGTCTCTTGACGGAATCTGGGGCAGACTGAGTTGTGTGGCTCTAAGACAGAGGCCATTTTCCCCTCACACACTTGACCAATGCAGAGCCCTGCCTTCACACCGCCAAAATCTTTGTCTGATTGGGCCTGATAGACTGACTCCACTGGCCTCAACCTGATGACACCCTGAGATCACCACAAAGGTCTATGGGCACCAGGTGGGGGGCAGGACAGTTAGACTTGGTATACCCTAAGATTTTTCTGAGTGAACTCAGAACCAGCACTAGTACCGAGTTTGAACCTGAATCAGTCTGGTAAACACCACTCATCCCTACTTTGTGACTGATTGAGAACCTACCTCATGCAACTCAAGTACTGCCAGAGGCTCTCTCATAGCCAGCAGTGAGAGGAAAATGAAGGTGGATATCTGTATGTCTTGAGACTTTTGCTGGCCAGACCCTGAGTTCTGCGCAGATGGAAGCTGGCCTCGTGGTGCAGCTTGATACTTCCCACACACACCAAGGCCCAGCAGGGGCAACCACAAACTGTGAATTGCTTTGCAGCTTCAAACAGGTTACTCAGGACCATTTACAGGCAGCATCTGACATTGACCTGAAACAGAGATCCTCCCAAGAAGCCCCAAAACAGACACAGCCAGTGTCCAGTTTCAGACAAAAGATCAGGATTCAATTAGCTTCACAAGTGGCTTATCCAAAAGAAGATCTCAGAGGGCACCAGATCTGCTGGGATGAAACCTGCTTCATGCGGTCAGCACCTTCACAATAGCTTACATACTGCGGGCAGGGTTGATTCTCACAGTCAAATAGCATGAGGGTCATTCCCACACACAAATGGGCCAGTAGCAATCAAGACTGGATTACAACAAAAGGGCTCACATATTACGCTCAAGGGACATTTATGAGCACCCGACTCGGGTAAAAAAAAAAAAATGGTGCCATTGGGTCCTATAAGACAGCTACAACAGTAGGTGACCCTACAAAGACTTGGAAACATAGTATATCTACCTAATAAATAGAGACAAACACAAAGAGGCATACAAAATGGGGAGACAAACATGTCCCAAATGAAAGAACAAAAAAAAATTCATAAAAAGAACTAAATAAAATAGAGGCAAGCAATACAGCAGATGCATAGTTTTAAAAAAAGTTATAAGGATTTCCAAAGAACTTAGTGAGAACTAAGCATAAAAGATGACATATAAATAATAAATATAAGCAAGAAATAAAGAATACAATATCTGAAATAAAGAATACACTAAGAAGGAATAAACAGTAGGTGCAATAAAGAATCAAATCAGCAATTTGGAATACAAGGAAGCAGAAAACACCAAATCAGAGCAACAAAAACAAACAAAAAATAATTTTAAAATAATGAGAATAGTTTAAGAGACCTTTGGGACAACATGAAGTATAAAAATATTTGTGCCATAAGAGTACCAGCAGGAGAAAAGAGAAGCAATGTAATAAGAACTTATTTGAAAAAATAATGGCTTGAGAACTTCCCTAATCAGATGAAGAAAAAAGACATGCAAGTCCAGGAAGCACAGAGATTTCCAAACAGGATAAACTCAAAGAGGCCCACACATCATAATTAAAATGGCAAAGGTTAAAGATGAAGAGAAAATTTTAAGAGCTGCAAGAGAAGAGCAGTTAGTTACATACAAGGGAGCTCCCATAAGACTATCAGATGATTTCTCAATATAAACATTTTAGGCCAGGAGGAATTGTCATGAAATATCTAAAGTGATGAAAAGCAAGAACCTACAACCAAGAGTATGTTATTTGGTAAGGCTAGCATTTAAAATTGAAAGAGAAATGAAGAGTTTCCCAGAGAAGTATAACCTAAAGGAGTATAATACTACCAACTCAGTATTACAAGAAATGTTAAAGGGTCTTCTTTAAGAGAGAGAAGAAAAAAATAAACAAAGGAACATAGTTATAAATAATAAAATGGCAATGAATACATACCTATCAATACTGACTTTAAATGTAAATGGCTTAAATGCTCCAATCAAAAGACAAAGGGTAGTTGAATGAATAAGCAAAGATTCATATATATGCTGTCTACAAGAGACCCACTCAGCATAAACAATATATACAGACTAACAGCAAAGGGATAGAAAAAGATAATTCATGCAATTGGAAACTTTTTAAAAAGCCAGGGTAGCCATACTTATATCTGACAAAATAGACTTTAAACAAAGGCTATAGTAAGAGACAAAGTGGGACAATATATTATGATAAAGGGATCAATCCAACAAGAAGCTATAATACTCTTGTAAAAATATATGCACCCAACATAGGACCTAAATATATAAAAGAATTCTTGTTTGCCATAAATGGAGATATTTACAGTAATGCAATCATTGTAGGGAATTTTAACAATCCATTGACATCAATGAATCAACCTTCTAGACAGGAATCAACAAAGAAATGGTGGACTTAAATGACACATTATATCAGATGGATTTAATTGATATCTTTGGAGCATTTCACCTCAAAGCAGCAGAATATACATTCTTTTCAAGTTCACATGCAAGATTTTCTAGGATAGACCACATGTTGGGACATAAAACAAATCTCAAAACATTTAAGAATGAAATCATATCAAGCATATTCTCTGACCATAATGGAATGAAACTAGAAATCTATCACTCACACACACACACACACACAAAACACACAAAAAACCTCACACATAAACATGGAGGCTAAATAACATGTTACTAAACAATAAACAGGTTAACAATGAAATAAAGGAAGAAATCAAAAGATACCTTGAAACAAATGAAAATAAAGACACAACAACTTCAAACCTATGGACACAGCAAAAGCAGTCCTAAGATTAGGGAAATTCATAGCATTATAGGCCTACCTTAAGAAACAAGAAACAATCTTAAATAAACAATCTAACTTTACACCTAAAGGTACTTGAAAAAGAACAATTAAGCCCAGAGTGAGTAGAAGGAAGAAAATAATAAAGATAAAAATAGAAATAAACAATAAAGAGACTAAAAATTTACAAAAAAATCAATGAAACCAAGAGCTGGTTCTTTGAAAAGATAAACAAGATTGACAAACCTTTAACTGGACTCATCAAGAAAAAAAGAGAGAGAGAAAGGACCAAACTAAGTAAAATCAGAAATGAAAGAGAAGTACTAGTAACAACTGACACTACAGAAATACAATGGGCTGTAAGAAACTATTATGACCAATTATGTGTCAACAAATTGAACAACTTGGATGAAATGCATAAATCCCTAAAACTATACAATCTTCCAAAATTAAGTCAGGAAGAAGCAGGAAACCTGAATAGACTGAATACAACTAATTAAACTGAAGCCATAAAACAAAACAAAAACAACGAACAAAAGTTCTGGACCAGATAACTTCGCAGGTTAATTTTACCAAATATTCAAAGAAGAACCAATCAATATCCTTCTCAAACTATTCAAAAAAACTCAAGAGTAGGAAAGACTCCGAAGCTCATTTTATGAGGCCAGCATTATCCTATTTCCAAAAGCAGATAGACACTACAAACAGAAAAAATTATAGGTCAACATTTCTGATAAACATAGATGGTAAAATTCTCAACAAAATATTAGCAAACTGGATCTAACAACACATTAAAAATATCATACAGCATGATCAAGTGGGATTTATGTTGGGGATGGAAAGTTGATACAATATCCACAAAGCAATAAACATGATAAACCATATAAACAAAATGAAAGACAAAAATAACATGTTCATATCAATAAATGCATAAAGATAATTTGATAAATCCAGCACCCATTTTAGGTTAAGTCTCTCAGCAAAGTGGGAATAAAGAGGGAACATAATTCAACATACCAGTAATAAAGGCCATGTATGACAAATCAGTCAACATCTTACTCAACAGGCAAAAACTCAATGTATTTCTCTTAGTATCAGAAACATGATTGGATGTCCACTTAAATCACCCTTATTCAAAATAGTAATGGAAGTCCTTGCTGAAAGGGCGAGGGCTACACTCTCCATCTTGCCCCGGATCCTCCATTTTTTTTGGCAGCAGCCATTAGCCATGTGCTCAGCAAGGAGCTTTTTCCCGGAAGCCCAAGCCTCTGCTAGCCACATCTAGGATTTCTTTAAACAAACCAATGACGATCAAGGGAAGCGCGCGCCATAGACACAACCACATTCTGTGTAACAAGACCCAGACTTGTGCCTGGCCAATCGGCAGGGCCCACAGTCCTCTCTCCTCCCTTTACTCCAACCCCCCTATAAAGCCCCTTTTCCCACAGGGCTAGCGCTCTCTGCCCCCTGCCGCTGCGTCGGCAAGTGTGGTCGGGGAGCACGAGCTAGCTCGAATAAAGACTCTATCTGCTTTTGCATCGGACTCGACTGGCTCCCTGGTGGTCTATTGGGGATCCTGAAATCTGGGCTTAACACTTGCCATAGCAATCAGATAAGAAGAAGAAATAAAGGAATCCAAATTGGAAAGGAAGAAATAAAACTCACTATTTGCAGATCATATGATGCTCTATATATTAAGCCCTAAAGATTCCACCAAAAAACTACTAGAAAGGATAAATACATTCAGTAAAGTAGCAGAATCCTATATAATAAAAGCCTTGGTCTAGGTGGCGTCATGCGATGTTGTCACAAGATGGCCGTCCACGTCATCACAAGATGGCTGCCACAATATGGCCACCCCCATGTCGTTACAAAATGGTTGCCATAAGATGGCCATCCCCACGTCATCACAAGATGGCTGCAACAAGGTGGCCACCACAAGATGGTCTCCACAAGATGGTCATCACAAGATGGCTGACAGGGGAGGGCAGTTGTGGGCCATCAGGCCAGCAGGGGAGGGCAGTTGGGGGCAATCAGACCAGCAGGGGAAGGCAGTTGGGGGCAACCAGGCCAGCAGTGGAGGGCAGTTGGGGATGACCAGGCCAGCAGGGCAGGGCAGTTAGGGGCAATCGGGCTGTCAGGGGAGCAGTTAGGCATCAATCAGGCCAGCAGGGGATCAGTTAGGGGGCAATCAGGCAGGCAGGCAGGCGAGCGGTTAGGAGCCAGCAGTCCCGGATTATGAGAGGAATGTCTGACTGCCAGTTTAGGCCCAATCCCTGTGGGTCCCAGATTGGAGAGGGTGCAGGCTGGGCTGAGGGACACCCTCTTCTGTGCCCGAATTTCGTGCATCAGGACTCTAGTAGAAAATAAATATCCGTAAATCATTTGTATTTTTATACACCAATAATGAACTATCAAAAAGGAAGACTAAGAAGACAATCTGATTTACAGTTGCATAAAAAACACACACACACACACAAATAACGAGGAATTAATTCAACCAAGGATGTACAAACCTGTACTTAGAAAATTATAAGAAACTGAGGAAAGAAAATACAAATAATTGGAAGCATATACTATGTTCATGGGCAGATAGAATTAACACCATTAAAATGTTTGTACTACCCAAAGCAATGTATAGATTCAATGCAATTCCTACCAAGATTCCAATGATATATTTCACAGAACCAGAAAAAATATTCCAAAAACTTATGTAACCACAAAAACCCCTGAATAGCAACAGCAATATTGAGAAAGAAGAACAAAGTTGGAGGAATTACTCTTCCTGATATCAGACTATTCTATAATGCCATAGTAATCAAAACAGCATGGTACTGGCATAAAAACAGACACGAAGGTCAATAGAATAGAATAAAGACCCCAGAAATAAATCCATGCCTTTATGGTCAATTAATATTTGAGGCAAGAACATACAATGGGGTAAAACTAGTCTCTTCAATCAATGGTGCTGGGAAAATTGGACAGATATGTGCAAAAAAAATGAAACTAGACTACCTTCTTACACCATATAAAATAATAAACTCAAAATGGATTAAAGACTTAAATGTTAGATTCAAAACCATAAAAATACTAGAAGAAAACATAGGCAGTAAAATCTCAGACATTACTTGTTCTAATATATATTTTTCAGCAAGGAAAATAAAAGAAAAAATAGACAAATGGGACTACATCAAACTAAAAAGTTTCTGCATGGCAAATAAATCTTCAACAAAATAAAAAATATATAATCCACTGAATGTTGGAATATGTTATCTGATACATCTGATAAGGGATTAATTTCCAAAATATTTAAAGAACTTAGACAACTCCAAAAAATCTAACAACTCAACTAAAAAATGGGCCAAAGATTTGAATAGACACTTCTCCAAAGAGGACATACAGATGGCCAATAGACACATGAAAAAATGCTTCCCATCACTAATCATCAGAGAGATGCAAATTAAAATTATAATGAGGTACCACCTCACCCCTGCCAGAATGGCTACCAGCAATAAATTAACAAGTACTGGCTAGACTGGAGAAAAGGGAATTTTACACTGTTGGTAAGAATGCAGACTGGTGCAGCCACTGGTGTAGAAAACAGTATGGAGTATCCTCAAAAAATTAAAAATGAAACAGCCTTTTGACCTAGTGATCCTGATTCTGAGAATATATTATAAGAATCCTGAAACACCAAGAAAAAAGAATATATGCACCCCTATGTTCATTATAGTGTTATTTACAATTGCCGAGACATGGAAACAGCCCAAGTGCCCATCAGTAGATGAGTGAATAAAAAAACACACGTTATTTTACATTTACACAGTAGAAGACTACTGAGCTGTAAAGAAGAAGGAAATCTTATCTTGTGCAAAAGCATGGATGGACCTGGAGATTATTATGCTAAGTGAAATAAGCCAGTCAGAGAAAGACAAATACCATTATTTTACTTACATGTGGAATCTAGCGAACAAAATAATCTAACAAACAAAATAGAAACAGACTCTTAGGTACAGAGAACAGAATGACAGCTCTCAGGGGAGAGGAGATTTGTGAGGCTGAGTGAAAAGGATGAAGGAATTAACCAAAAAAAAAAAAAGAAAAAGAAAACCTCATAGACAGACAATGTACGGGGATTACCAGAGCTAAGGGGGCTTGTGGGAGATAGAAGAAAGCAAAAGAGGGATAAATGGAAGAAAACTTGATTTGGGGCAGTGAACTCAGGGTACGATATACAGATGATGTATTATAAAGTTGTACACGTAAAACATATATCAGTTTATTAACCAATGTCACTGCCATGAATTCAATTAAGAAAGAATATTCATATTGGCATACAAATGTGCCTTATTATTTCATATTATTTAAGAAATAACTAGTTACACATACAGACTTCACTTACTTTCTCGCTTTCCATTTACTCCTTGAAGTTCTATAATTTAGCTTGTGTTTCCATTATTAGACAGGAAAGTCTTTCATCGAAATCTCTAGAAACTTTACTTTTGCCAAATTCAGTGGTCATTGTTGTCCTAATTTTACTAATCCACAGTCTCTATCACAGTTGAATGTTCCGTTCTTGTGAAAACCATCTGCTTTCTTAGCTTCAAAGACATTGATCATCTTGGTTTTTCTAATAACCTTCCAATACCCTTCCTTATACCTACATGTTGGAGTCGCCAGGGCTTATACCTCAGTAATTTGCTCTTTTCTATGTCTGCTAATGACTCTTAAATTTCTTGTTGTAACTCTTTATTCTCTATTTTAATGGAAACTTTCTTGTTTTACTTACAAATATCAAAAGTAACATAACCACAGTGGACATGATAATTTTGCCTTATGAAACTTGGATGTGTTGCTTATTTTAGTAAATGACACAATCATTCCTATAGTTTCTCAAGTAAAAACAAAACAAAACAACAACAAAACAAAACAAAAAAAACCCAAAAAACTACGGGGGGCTTTATCTCTCTCCTTCATATCCCTCTCTATCCAAAATATTGGCAAGTGCTGTTAATGCCATCATTAAAAAAAAATTGCCTCCATGTGTTTCTATCCAGTCCACTATTAACATTCAGGCCACATATCGGCTGAACTGCTGCCACAGTCTTTTATTGGTTTCCTGATTTTCCACTCTTGTCCTCCATACTCAGAACTGCCAATAATCGTTAAAGCACAAAGTAGCTTGGGTCATCTTTTTTAAAGCCATAAATCAGACTGTCATACCTCATGAACTTTTTTTTATTGATTCTTATGTAACTTTGAATGTAATCTAAAATCCTGCACATGGCATAGAAATGCTGCCCCTTATGTACCTTTCCAACCACACTGTAAACAACTCTTAATTAGTTCTCTATGCTCTAATCACATTGGACCCTGTAGATTCTTTAAATACACCAAATCCTGTCTTATCCAAGCACAAACCATTCCACTGCCTGGAAGGCGTTATGTGTGTTCAGTACATAGTTGTCTCTCTCTTCATGTCTCATCTTAAATGGCACCTATCTGAAAGGCATATGCTGCGCTCCCTCTCGTCTAATACGTTGCCCCTCTCATCTATTTTTCTGTCACTAAAATCTTTTCAATTTCTTCGGAGAAAAATATTTCTAATTTTAAAGTTATTTTTTGCTTGCATGCATATTTTGTCTTACTCTTTTAAGAGTAAATTCCATCATGGCAGCAATGATGTCTTTTTTTCAGAACGAAGTATTTACTGAACTTGTTTATTTATAGAACAATAGACTATTATAGGTTTCAAATAAACTCATATGTTTTCAAACAACCAGCTTCATTGTGTCTAAACTCAGAGATGATACATACGCTTCTTTGTATTTCTATAAGGCTTCTAGCTATGCCTATATATATTTGATTACATTTATGAGATTACATTGGTTAATAAAATTATATAGTTTTCAAGTGTACAATTCTATAATACATCATCTGTGCATTGGATTGGGTGTTTACCACCCAAATTCACTAAATCTTTATGAACTTTATAAAATTCACATTCACACGTAAAGTTAACAACTCACACAATGTTATACCATTTTTTATAATTAATTTCTGCTTAGGTAGTATTTTCTGCCTTGGATTCAGTACTCCTCTTCAGGGCTGTCTAAATGAGCAACATACAACTAACTAATAAATATTTTTAAAAAGTTAGTTTTATTCCCCTTCTGTTATTGCTAATTTGGAAGCAAAATGTACATTCTAATTTCATTGACTTTTTATAGGAAAAATGAATTAGTAACATTCCCTTCCAGCAAAATAAAGAAACCCACATGGCTTCTATTTTTACATGAAACCCACATGGTTTCATTTTTTATTGTAATTTTAAACCACCCAAAACAATTCAAACAATCTGTGTGCTTTCTTCTCTGGGGAACTTGCTAAATTTGCAATTGAGATAAGCAATCAATACTCACCTCTGCTAATCTGTACATAAATATTATTTCAAAATGAAATTCCTTGGAGGAACTGCTTTATGGAATGTAACTTCATTAGTAAGTAATGGATTGCTCTATTGTAGGTTTCCTCCCATCAAGCTAATTTGGAAACTGTTAATTGTCCTACATTTCTTTTATATGGTAAAATGAATGATATCCCTGTGTGAGAATCGACCTCATTATAATTATGCTTTCCATGATAATGGTATTGACTTCATTTGACTTTCATGTTCACATTAATCTATTTATTATAGAATATTTGCAGAATTAAATTGCAATGGAATTCATCCTCATATCCACTTTGTTTCTTCAGCTTTCATAAGTCTAGTAATAGAGAAAAAGTATAGCCAGAATTAAAGAAAAAGATGCAAGTATTCTTTTACCTTTTCTCAATGTTCATCCAAATGCTTTTCACTGTTCTTATGAGTTTACCTAAAACTTTGTTTATTTTTCTTAAAAAGAAAATTACAAGATATAGCTCTTGATTCCCATTAGAAATTTGGTTTTCCCAGTAGAAAAATATTTTTCACTACTGATTTTTATGCATTTGCTTGGTTAATACAGATCAAATCATGATTTTCTCCTCAAAATATATTAATAACATTTTCACTGAAGTATCAGACTACTATATAACTTTTGATATAAAAGAAACATTTGAGGAATATAAGTTAATTACTTTTATAGATAATAAAACTGAGGCATGGAGAACTTTAGTTACTTGCTTTAGTCCAAACCACTAAGACCTTGAATTCATAATTCTGGAAGACTAACAGTAGGAAAATTTCATCTCTTCCTATCTGGAAAACATCTTGGGTGGATGACAATGCTATTATTTGAGATATAATAATGTAGAAAGTGACACAAATTTGAAACTAAAATTTAATTCATATTTTTATAATTTCAAGTTAATATTTGCAAGTTGATATTGAATTTTCCCAATAACCCATTTATGCATTGTAATATGTCATAGATGAACAATGAACAATAGAAATTATAAAGTTGTATCTAGAGCTATTCCTTTGAATCTCTGCCTTAGTTTTCTATTGCTGTGCAACAAATTACTAAACATTGTGTGGCTTGAAACAACAGAATTATTATTTTATATTTCTCTGGGAAAGGAAGCTGGCACCCCTTTGCTGAGTCTCAATGCTCATTGTGTCACTTGGATGGAATCAAGATACTTGTCAGCACTGCAATCACCTGCAGCTCAGGACCTCTTCTAAGTTCAGTAATTGTTGGCAGAATTCAGTTCCCGGTGACTGAAGAACTGAGGTTCCTACTTTCATATTTGTCATTAACCAACGGCTGCTTTCAGCTGTTAGAGGGCCCCATCATTTCCTGCCACCTGGCTCCTTCCACCACTTTGGTTTGCTCCTTTAAAACCACTAGGAGAATCGATATTACTGCTTCTTTCCCTTTTGATTATCTACACATACTGCTCAGGGGCCTTAATAACATATGCAAAAGCCCCTCTGCCATAAAATCTAACACAATCAGTCTCTCCAAGACTTTAAGAATTAAGTATTGATAAAAAGGTACAAACTTTCAACTATATGATGCATTAGATATGAGGATTTAATATGAAACATGGTGACTAAAGTTGATAACACTGTATTATATAATTTAAATTTGCTAAGAGAGTAGAACTTAAATGCCCTCACCAAAGAAAAGTTTAAAAAAATAATTATGTGAGGTGATAGATGTGTTACTTAACAAGATGGAGGAAAGGTAATCCTTTTGAAATGTATACATATATCAAATCACCACAATGTACATATTAAATATCATGGGACAATTGTGCCTCAATAAAGTTGAAATAAAAAGAAAAACACATATCCATTACTCTTTATTGTAGATTTTTTTTCCTCCTAAAAGGCATAATTCATACAAAATTTGCCCTCATTTAGAAAGGATATTTGTTGTTCAAGTTTAGGCTTCCAAATGAAGAGAACTCTGTTAAATAAGTAGTACATACAATATATAGTTAGGGGCTAAAAACATAATTTCACTGTTGTTGAAAACAAAGGGACAAGGAACAATAAATTGGTACTTAGAAAATGCAAAGCAAATGACAAAAACATGGTTGTTAAATATAGGATTGTATTCAAGTAGCAAATGACCATATACTGACCTTTTTAAAGTCAGCTGGCAGTATTCTATTAAAATTAATAAAAGAGCAAATGTTACAGAGTGCTTATAGAAATCAGTAAAGAAAGACTTTCAACCATGATTGGCCATGTGACAAATATTAGTGAACTGCCCGCTGCTTGACAAGTTGTCATGTGCAGGAGCAAGTCATCCTGTTCATGAAATTGCATACATGCTCTGGAACTCAAAATATCTAACTGTCAAATACTCTGAGTAAAAGTAGGATGTGGACGGTTTTTAATTTATCATAGGTCCTTTGAAATCTTGACTTAAAGAAAAAAACAAAAGAGCTATCATGTCTTCATAAAAAAGTAGAATTAGGAAGTTTTATCTCTCTTCTTTAAGACTCTCTAAATTGTCAAGAATGCTGGCAACTGTTTTTTTTTTCATATATACATTATAATTGATTTCAGAGAGGAAGGGAGAAGGAGAGAGAGATAGGAGCATTAATGATGAGAGAGAAATCATTGATCGGCTGCCTCCTGCATGTCCCACACTGGAAATCAAGCCCATAACCTGGACATGTGTCCTTGACAGGAATCAAACCTGAGATCCTTCAGTCCACAGGTCGACGCTCTACCCACTGAGCAAACCGGCTCGGACTGAAAGCAACTGTTTAGATTATATCAGTGAAAAAGCTGACTAAGACAGTATTTTGTGACTATTTTTAGATTGTTCTTTCTATGTAAAAGTCTTTCTCATAGATGGTGTAGTTACCAGTTTGCCTATCAGTTTCAACCTATTAATTTAAGGCATTAATGAAGAGGAGGGAAAAAGTTGTGTTTCTGGTAGATTTACCAATTGAATGTTCTTCCCATTATGTTAAAGGTAAGCATTATTTCAGAATAATCATACTTCTACTATATAACTTATATTTAAGAACATATTATTCTAAGAGAAATAAGCTAGATACAGAAAGACAAATACTGTATAATTTCATTACAATCTAAAAAAAGAAGTAAATATTCCTGATAAACATAGATGCTAAAATACTCAAAAAAATATTAGCAAATTATACCCAGCAATATATTAAAAAGATTATACACCATGACCACATGCCATTTATCCCAGGGATGCAAGGTTGGTAGAATATTCTCAAATCAATACATGTGATACATCACATAAACAAACTGTAAAACACAATTTACATGGTCATATCAATAGATGCCAAAGAAGCATTAGACAAAATCCAACACTCATTTTTGATAAAAACTCTCAGCAAAGTGAGAATAAAAGGAGCATATCTCATCATGATAAAGACCATATATGACAAACCTACAGTGAACATCATATTCAGTGGGCAAAAACTAAAACCATTTTTCCTAAGAACAGGAACAAGACAAGGATATCCACTTTCACCACTCTTATTCAACACTAGAAGCCCAATGCACAAAATTTGTGCACGGGTAGGGTCCCTAGGTGTGGCCAACCATCAGGGCCAATCAGGCTCCCCGTCTCTCCGCCTCCCTGCCTCCTCCTTCCCTCGCTCCCTCAGTGTCCTGCCACCGCTGGTCACCTGACATGTTCTTTGCTGCCCCCTGGTGGTCAGTGCACATCATAGCAAGTGATCAAACTCCTGGTTTCTCAGTCGAACTCCCGAGGGGACAATTTGCATATTAGCCTTTTATTATATAGGATACTACTGGAAGTCCTAGGCACAGTGATCAAAGAAGAAGAAATAAAAGTCATCCAAATTAGAAAGGAGGAAGTAATGCTGTAATTATTTGCAGAAGACATGATATTGTACATAGAAAACCCTAAAGACTCTACCTGGAAGATAAAGTAAGGTCTTACAAAGGATAAACATTCAGTAAGAAAGGACGTAGACAAAAGACAGGGCACCTTAACAAGGGATTGAATGAAAATGCCCAGAACTGAAGAAAATACTTGATTCAGTAAAAAATAAACTTAACCAATAAAATCTCAAGGAGGGCCCTAACCAGTTTGGCTCGGTGGATAGAGCATCGGCCTGTGGACTGAAGAGTCCTGGGTTCGATTCTGGTCAAGGACATATACCTTGGTTGCAGGCACATCCCCAGTAGGGGGTGTGCAAGAGGCAGCTGATTGATGTTTCTCTTTCACCGATGTTTCCAACTCTATCCCTCTCCTTTCCTCTCTGTAAAAAAAACTCAATAAAATATATATATTTTAAAAAAAAATCTCAAGTAGGATAAGTAAAATAAGCCTATGTCAATGTCACTATTTAGAACACAAAATAAATCTTATATAATAAAGAGCTAATATGCTAATTAGACCAAATAGCAGAACAACTGTCCGGATGACATTCTGGACGAAGACAGGACTGTGAGGGCTGAGTCCCTTGCAGAATTTCGTGCAATGGGCCTCTAGTAGATTAAAAAGGCATCAAAAATAAGAAGAAATTATCTTCAGATGAAAGGAAACTGAATTTCTCAATAGCTGTCTCCTCAACAATAAAAATCTGGAAAAAACTGAAAATTTGCATGCATGTCTCAACATGGAAGTAAAATATCAAAAGTGAATTTTTACTTGATTTTAGTACTTCATTATTTAATATTACCTGAGTGAATACAGTATATACCAAGTGGCTGTTTAGTTTACAAAGTATTCCCTTCTCTAATTACAACTCCAAGTGGCTATTTCTGTGCTCTATAAATCTGTCTCTATCTTTTATAGCTAATGTACCAGAGAATTTGATTTTCCCTAACATGAATACTCAATTTCTTTCTTTCAGATATTAAATTTGCAAAGAGATAAATGGAATTTGAAGATGAGTTCTTGATGATAGCCCCCTACTGAGAAGACTCTTGGCTTATTTTGTTTTTAAACAAATACATCTAATATAGCAACTTATTGAATCTTTCTGAGCAATAGAGAATAATAAGATATATTAAATCTGTAGATTTTATATCTATTATAAAATAGATATAACTGACCAGTAATGTAATATCATATAAGCAATAAGTGGTATATATTTCATTATATATAAATGCCTCCAAAAATTAAGGTACATAAGAAAAGCCCTAGTTCTCAATTCTCACTCTCTTATTGGTCTGTGTATATGTGTGATGGAGGAGTGGGTAGCTGTTATAAGATGAAAAGGATCTGTGAAATTGTCCCTTCCAATGTGATGGAATTCTATTTAGCAATAAGCATGTTCCCTTTATTCAAGCAGTTCATTTAAAAATGTGAGAAAGCAAGGAAAAGCAGTACTCTGTGTATAGACTGTATACAGTCTATCAACAAATGCAAACACAGAGATTACAAAGACTTCTTTGAATATATAATATTGCAAATCATCCTGGAGGGTTGCGTTTGCAAACTCATGAGCAATATTGGAGTTAATACAACAGTTCATGTTGGCAGGATGCATGAGGTAGAAGGTCTGAGGTATGAGGGTACTGGGGATTCTGGTTGGAGAAGTGTTGGAATGATTAATTCTTCAGGCTGGGAAGAACAGGCTGTGAAATTAGATGAGAATTTATATATTAAGGAAGGAATGCTTCTCAATAGTGATAGTCACTGATATAATTATCAAGTATGGATTGTCTTCAAAAACCACATATCCCTGTTCCTGAAATATTCCCCAAACATTCTTAATATATATTCATTAAAAACTATAAGAAAAACATTACTTACTTGTTTTTAAATATTTTTAATTGATTCTAGAGAGAGGACTGGAGAAAGAGAGAGAAACATTGATGTGAAAGAGAAACATTGATCAGTTGCCTCCAGCATGCTCCTTGTACCTGCAACTTGGATATGTGCCCTGGCTGGGAATCAAACCCATCACCTTCAGAATATGGGACAATGGTCAACCACTGAACCATACTGGCCAGGGCCGGAAAGCAGTTTTTAAAAGCAGGATACTCCACACAGAGTTTGGAGAGAGAGAGAGAGAGAGAGAGAAAGAGAGAGAGAGAGAGAGAGAGAGAGAGAGAGAGAGAGAGAGAGAGAATCTACACTAATGAAAGAGAAAAATGGTAATTGGCATACGACGATACCCTTTTCATTGGCTAATCAGGGCTATATGCAAATTAACTGCCAACTATGATTGGCAGTTAACTGCCAACTAAGATTGGCAGTTAACTGCCAACAAGATGGCGGTTAATTTGCATATGTAGGCACAATGCAGGGAGGCGAAAGGGAAAGCAGGAAGAAGCCCCCTGCCACTGACAGTGATCAGAAACCCAGGGGGGAGCTAAGAGCTGGGGGGCAGGGCAAAGGCGGTCCTGCGGCCGCCTTTGCCCTGTCCCCCAGCCATGATAGGAGAATCAGGCGCCTTTGTCGCCCTGGCCAGTGATAGCAGGAAGTAGGGGTGGAGCCAGCAATGGGAGCTGGGCACGGTCGAAGCTAGCAGTCCCGGGAGCTAGGGGCCCCTTTCCTGGGCCTAAAGCGAAGCCCACGATCGCGGGGCCGCTGCAGCTGCGGGTCCCCGCTGCCCAGGCCGGACGCCTCAGCCAGAGGCGTTAGGCCTGGGCAGGGGCGGAGCCTGCAACCGTGGGGAGCTGGGGGGTCCCCTGCCCAGGCCTGACACCTCTGCCGGAGGCCTCAGGCCTGGTCAAGGGGCCGATCCGGTGATTGGTGATTGGAGGGTGATGAGGGTCAACTCCTCTGGCTGAGGCATCAGGCCTGGGCGGGGGGCTGAGCCGGGGATTGGGGGGATATGATGGTCCCCTTGCCCAGGCCTGAAGCCTGGGTCAGAGGCATCAGGCTTGGGCGGGGGGTGGAGCAAGCGATCAGAGGGAGATGGGGGTCCCCTGCCCAGGCATGATTCCTGGGCCAGAGGCCTCAGGTCTGGGCGGGGGCCAGAGCCAGTGATGGGGGGGAGATGGGGGTCCCCTGTCCAAGCCTGACACCTCTGGCGGAGGCGTCAGATCTGGGCAAGGGGCCGATCAGGTAATCAGAGGGTGATGGGAGTCTACGCCTCTGGCTGAGGCATCAGGCCTGGGCAAGGGGCAGAGCCAGCAATCGGAGGGGTCTGATGCCTGATGCCTGGACCAGAGCCATCAGGTCTGGGCTGGGGGCAGAACCAGTGATGGGGGGAAATGAGAGTCCCCTGCCCAGGCCTGACGCCTCTGTCAGAGGCGTCAGGCCTGAGCAAGGGACCGATCCTGCGATTGGAGGGTGATGGGGGTCAACGCCTGAGGGCTCCCAGTATGTGAGAGGGGGCAGGCTGGGCTGAGGGACACTCCCCCCCCCACACACACCCAGTGCACGAATTTTGTGCACCGGGCCCCTAGTTTTAAATAAGTACAGTATGTATATTGTTCAAGTAGGCCAAAGTATATTTAAAAATACAAAGTGTCCCAAAAAATGTATATATACTTTAACAGCTGATAGCTCAATTGATGTTTCTTTCTTTTCAGATTTTATCCATCTGAGTTGCTGATTATTCAAAGTATGCATACCCTGTTTGGGACACCCTGTATATATTATAAAAATTATTAGATTTAGGTATTTGGTTAAAACTTCAAGATTACTCTCAAATATAAATATAATTTAAGCCTAATATTATTATTTAATCTAAAGGTTTTATTCCAAATGATTTAAATGTTTTTAGGGCTGATGAAAAAGATGATTGATCATGAACTAATAACTTTTATAAGTTGTAATTGTTTTCAAGTAAAATATTAAGTATTATGGTTTCTGTGTGAGGATGACTGAATTATCTTTAAAATATATTGATACAGTTTAATCAGCCATGATTAATCAACACTTGTCAATAAGAAACTGTAATTCATATTCTGAAAACCCTTTGTAGTAAAAGTATCATCACCTTTTGTAAAATAGCTGTGATAAAGTAGCATTTATCACAGCTAGTTTACAAATCAATGCCATATTATTTAAAAAGCATTCATTCAGAATTTGTAGGAATTCTTAAGCCTTAAAATAAGAAAGCTGAACTTTTTAATATTTAATAAAAAGAGAATTTTCCTAATCAAATTAATAATTTAAATAAGATTATCCATGGGGATTACATGCATTTCAGAAATCAATGTGTTTTAAAATTGATTTTCTTCTTTTTGGAGAAAGAGTAAGGGAGAGAGAGGAAAGGGAGAGAGAGAGAAAGAGAAAGAGACATCAATTTGTTGTTCTACTTATTTATGCAGTCATTGGTTGATTCTTGTATGTTCCCTGACTGGGGATCAAACTATCAGTGGCTGCCAGTCACTTCCCTCTGCAGCGGTGGGGCTATCAGGGGTTGGTCAACTCCCTCCACAGAGGGAGGCGACCTGCAGTGGCAGCAGGGGGTGGGGCTGGTGAGGAGGCAGCACCAGGCCAGCCAAGGTAGGAGCCAGCAGGGCCCCCTGATCACCCCGCCAGTTGCCCTACAGATTGGCTGCAGGAGGCAACTGGTGGGGTAATCAGAGGTCAGTGCCAGCCCACTTGCTGGCCGACCCTACCCCCTGCCACCACCACCGGTTGCCTTCCTCTGCAGGGCAACCAGCAGGGCAATTGGAGGGAGGGCCCCCACTGGCACCCTCCTTGGCTGGCCTGGGACCTGCAGGCTGGGGGTGGCTCCTGCACTGAGCATCTTCCCCCTGGTGGTCAGTGCACATCATAGTGCTGGTCGTTCTGCTGTTCAATTTGCATATTAGGCTTTTATTATATAGGACTAGTGGCCTGGTGCACGGAATTCATGCACGGGTGGGGGGGGCGGTCCCTCAGCCCAGCCTGCACCCTCTCCAATCTGGGACCTCTCAGGGGATGTCTGACTGCCAGTTTAGGCCCGATCCTTCTGGGATCGGGCCTAAACCGGCAGCTGGATATCCCTTTCACAGTCCAGGACCACTGGCTCCTGACCTCTAACCTGCCTGCCTGCCTGATCACTTCTAACCACTCTTCCTGCCAGCCTGATCACCCCCAACTGCCCCTCCCCTTACAGCCTGATCACCCCCAACTTCCCCCCCTTGCCGGTCTGCTCGCCCCCAACTTCTCCCCCCGGCCAGCCTGATCGCCCCTAACTGCTTCTGCCTCAACCCTGCCAACATGGCTTTGTCCGGAAGGTCTCCCAGAAGGTCTCCTGGTCTAATTAGCATATTATCCTTTTATTAGTGTAGACTAGAGGCCCAGTGCACAAAAATTTGTGCACTCGGGGGGGAAGGGGGGTCCCTCAGCCCAGCCTGTGCCCTCTAGCAGTCTGGGACCCCTCGGGAGATAACCACCTGCTGGCTTAGGCCTGCTCCCGAGTGGCAGAGGGCAGGCCCAATCCCTAGGTGCAGCCCCTGGTCGGGCTCAGAGCAGGGGCAATTGGGGAGTTGGGGCGCCGCCCCCTGTCATGCACAGAGCAGGGCAGATTGGGAGGTTGCGATGCCACCCTGAGTCACGCTCAGGGTAGGGCCGATTCAGGGGTTGGGGCACCGTCCCCTGTCACACTCAAGGCAGGGTCGATGGGGAGGTTGCGGCGCCACCCCCTGTCACGCACAGAGCAGGGCCCATCAGGGGGTTGGGGCGCTGCCCCCTGTCACGCACCGACTAGGGCCCATCAGGGGGGTTGGGGCTCCGTACCCTTTTACGCACAGAGCAGGGTAAATCAAGGGGTTGGGGAGCTCCCCCTTGTCATGCACAGAGCAGAGCCCATCAGGGGGTTGAGGAGCTACCCCTGTCACTCACAGAGTAGGGCCGATAGGGGAGTTGGGGCACCGCCCCCTGTCACACTCAGGGCAGGGCAGATCAGGGGGTTGGGGCGCCGCCCTCTATCATCCACAGAGCAGGGTCAATCAGGGGGTTGGGGTGCCGCCACTGTCACACTCAGGGCAGGGCCGATGGGGAGGTTATGGCTCTACCCCGTCACACACAGAGCAGGGCCCGTGGGGGGGGGGGGGGTTGGGGCGCCACACCCTGTCACACACAGAGCAGGGCTGATCAGGGGGTTTGGGCGCTGCCCCCTGTCAAGCTGATCCCGGTGCCAGGAGGCCTCTCAGCTCCGCTGATACTGGTGCTGGGAGACATATTACCCTTTTACTATATAGGATAGAGGCCTGGTGCATGGGTGGGGCTGGCTGGTTTGCCCTGAAGGGTGTCCTGGATCAGGGTGGGCATCCCCACTGGGGTTCCTGGCCAGCCTGGGTGAGGGGATAATGGCTGTTTGCAGTTGGTCACACACCCTTCAGGGTGGGGGTCTCCACTGGGGTGCCTGGCCAGCCTGGGTGAGGGGAAGATGGCTGTTTGCAGCTGGTCACACACCCTTCAGGGTGGGGGTCCCCACTGGGGTGCCTGGCCAGTCTGGGTGAGAGTCTGAGGGCTGTTTTCAGGCCGACTGAAGCTCCCAACTGCTCCTTTTTTTCTTTTTTTAAATTCTGGGCCAGCTTTAGCTCTGGCTCCAGCTCTGAGGCTTCTGCTGCTGAAAGAAGGTATCTGGTTTGTTTCGGTTCTATAATCGAAACACTGTATAACTCCAGCTCCAAGATTCCGGCCTCGCTGAAAGCAGGTTTCTGGGGTTTTGTTTAGCTTCTATATTCATTACAATGTTTCTTAAACTGCAGGCTCAGAGGCCGGCAAAGCAGGCGGGGAGCGTTGGTTTCCTCCGTCACTGAAGCAAGCAAGCCTCATGTTAGTTTTAAGCTGCCTGGCTGCTGGCCACCATCTTGGCTGGCAGTTAATTTGCATATCGCCCTGATTAGCCAATGGGAAGGGTAGCGGTCGTACGCCAATTACCATGTTTCTCTTTTATTAGATAGGATAACTTCTTGTGGCAGCCCCTCGGGGTGGACTTTGTAGCTCCATCCAAGTTAGTGAGAATGGGTCTTATAAGATTACTGTTTAACTAGATACTGAACTAGGCTTTAAGCCCCCAAAGTTGTCCCCCAATTTTCCTTCTCAAAATAATTTTTTGTGCTTTGATGAAACCAGTCCCAAGGACCTCAGCAGCTCCCGCTCCTGAGCCTCAGCTCAGGAACGGGGAGCCTGTCTGCCTGTACCCCCCATGCCTGGGCAGTTGGAGATCCCCATGGCAATTCCGACCTTCAGGAAGCAGCTACACTTGGCTGTCCTTCTGCTATATCCTCAGCATGGTCATTATAAGTGAGAATAGTGATTTTTTTTTTTGGATTTCTCTACTGTTTTATATTATTTATCAAATTAAACAGTTTTCAGGAAGTTAAGAAAAATTTTACTTACTGTGCACTGACCAGGACAAACCAAGAACACACGGGGGGAATGTAACCCACCTAACCATTCTTTTAGCATCTTTTTGTAAATGTTGACTCTAATATGTCGCTTGTAGGTAAATAGTAGGTTTGAATAAAAAAAAACCTAGGAACTGTCTTTAAAAGGAGCAGACTCAGACCTTCAGGCATTCCAGCTCCGGGAGATTTGCTGACCTTTAGCTGTATTTTCAGGATGAAGAACACCAGACCATCACTTGGCCAGTTTCAAGGTACTTATTATCAGAATGCACTGCGCTGGTCTGCATGTGGAGAACTTTTCAAACCACTCCCCTTGATCTCTCTGTCCTGTTTTCCCTCTCCTTCTTTACAAAAATACGGTGCCTGTACTGAGATGTCAAGATGGGCTTTGGGCCGAGAGTCGCCCATCTTCTCTGGTGGCTGGCACTTGAGTAAACCATCTTTGCTTACAGCAGCATCTGCCTCTGGAGTATTGGCTTTCGGAGCTGCAGGCAGCTGAACCCGCCTTTGGTTTCAATAAGGTGCTAATCATCTAGAATCTTACTGCTCTTTCAAAGAAGTGATGGGAAACATTTCAAAACTCAGTTTTTACTTTGCATTACTACTGTATTTAGCTAACAATATAGAAATAAATTATTTCCTAATTGCTCAAATCCAATTATTTTGCTTCTTGGAACTGGAGCCAGCTCAGAGTTTGGCAGTTTGGTAGCTTCTGTGTGTTTCCTGATCTGGGAAACTAAGAAAATGTTGCTTTTGCAAGGCTCCCTCTTTCTAAATGTGGGTGCAATTTTAGAATATATGGCTACAGTGAATGTCTGAACAAAGGTTGGATTTCAAAGTGAATAATGGATCAAAAGCAGGTTTGAAACCAAATAACAGATTAAAGACAGGGGTTGTTTTCAAAAAAGTGATATGAAAAGCTACAGAGTATGCTGTCAGATTTCATCTAAGGTTTCAGAGGGACAATCATTATTTTTTTTCCTCCAGACCTGTGATTAGCAGATTCAATTCCATTTTTTTTCCAGTAACTGCAAGGATAATGTGTGTACCTGCAATTGAAAACATCCAAAGTGCACCTTAAATACACAGTGTATGGGGCATAAGTTAAGGACAATAACTGGGGTAGAAAGTGGGAGTGAAAAGCCATGGATCTATATATTTCAGGTACATTGTGTGAACCAAGGTACATTGTGTGAACCAAGATGACACTGCAAAGAGAAAGTAAAGAGATGCTTCATGTATTTTTAAGTGGTTTGTACTCAATATGACCAATTAATCTATTGAAAACCATGTTTGCACAGACCAAAGAGTAACCAGATAACTATCCTTCCTTTACAAGAATCTACATGAGACAAAGGCCAGACATTGTGAATAAAAGGCAACAAAAATAAAAGGATATAAATAATACTATAGTGTGATACAGGACATGAAAAAAATTCTAAGCCAGATAATACCCAGTGTTTTATACACTCTCAGCAAAATGTACTTGTACAAGCAGAAGTAATGAGAATTAAAATCCGTAAACTCAATGGAGTCTCTGTTCTCATTGTGCTATGCAACCAGATGCAAACCCAGGATGAAATGGCCAACTTTTAACTTGTAATCATGCCAATCAGGGAAAAAATGCATTAACGTGCTGTGTGACTTTGTGAATGTCCCTTCAAGCTGTCGGTCTTCTTGCCAGTACTACAGCAGTAGCATTAACCAACAGAGTATGGACTTATTTCAAGCCCAGGTGTTGAGCAATTTGAAATGCATGAGTTCCTTGTTGTGAAACAATCATTCCCTCTGAGGCTTATAGTGTCCTCATCACTCCATGAACTATGCACGTGGTGAATGCATTTACTTGCTTTCCTACATGCAAATTTCTAGGGAGAATAGAATATTGCTGTCTCTTGCTCTCTACAAATGCTTGCAGCGGGAACCAGGAAGACAAACTACAAGAAAGTAGGGAGTCACCGAATTTCAAGACTGGCCTAGAAAATGACGACATCACTCATGAGCCACATCCCTCCAGCTAATGGCCTCTTAGAGTAGGAAGGGTAGTCCAGGTGCAGAGTGTCACCAGGGCAGAGAGGCGGAGAGCCCTGGGTGCCTAGCAAAACTATAAGCCCCCGCATGACCTCTTCCTTTAGCACTAATCCCTGAAAGATGACATCTAGGCTTCAGCTGTGTTTCATTTCCAGGTCCAGAGAAGTAGCAAAATCAGACCAGGCTGGAGAGATGACGTGACTGACATCAGGACCAGCTGCACTGACTAATGATGCCCTGGTGCCAACCAATCAGTGAAGACCCTGAGGGGGCACACCTAGAAACCTAATGAACATTCTACTGAGAGAGACACTCCCCGGAAGCCCCAGCCTCTCTCTCTTTCTTTTCTGGAGTATGCCTGTGCCTCTCCTCCCTCTTTTGCCCCTCAAGGCTCCTGTCTCTCTCTCTCTTTTTCCTAAGTTTCAAGGCCCTTCCATTACCTCCTAACTTTCTAAATTAAATCAACTTTCCCTTACAGTTTGAGTTCCTTGGCTCTGAATGCTTTCAAGTCAAACTCAAGTACCAAGGTTGCTAAACCCAGGTTTCACCTAACTTGTCGCTAGTGCCTGGTGCCATTTTTACGCCACTAACACTGACTTAGACAAGTATAAGATTTAGCATTTGTTTAAGAAAACCCCACACAATAGAAATAAACTGAAAGATTTCAGGCTCTAAACACAATGGGGATTTCTATATTGGTATTACTAAGATTTTTTTTTTCACTGTTTCTTAGTTGATTGGCATTTTCCATTATTTTCTTCTCTGCCACAGAACACCAAAGGAAATTATGTCTTTAATGTGTTTAACTTGGAAGCAAGGCTTCTAAAATAATGTCTAATTTTCTTTATATCTCTTACTAGGCTCCAATATTCTTTCCTTAGGGAAAAATTAAAGTGATAATTACATAGAAATGAGTTCCCCAAATTATGGATGCTTATAACTATTTCCTAATATTGTGCCAATATCTAAAATAAGAACATTAGATGACTCAATTTAATTATTTAAGTTAACTTTGGCAACGTTTAATCAACACTGATAAATATATTTGTAAAATCTGAATTTGTAGTAGGCAGTCAGATAGGCACTTGCAGAGTAAGAGCAATAGCCCAGGTACCGCAATGGGCAGACAAGGGCCTTGTTTGGGAAAACAAGGACCTTGCCCCCAGCGTGCTCTTTCCTCCCCTAGCATATCACTGGTCATGCAGTTTAGACCCCTGGCCTTTCATATCACTGGTCATGCGTCTTGGACCTTCCCCTGGCATGTCTATCATGTAGTAGACCTGCTTAGAGGAATGCGGGGGGCCCTGACGAAAGTACACCGGATGTTAAAGGCCCTTTTGCCACACACATGCACCAGTGCAATGACTCAGTGATACCATATATACTGCTCAGGCACACCCTTATACAGGGTGTCCCAAAGTTCACGCAAGATTTGCAATTCAATTCAATTGCAAACCTTGCGTGAATTTTGGGACACCCTAGATAAACCCCTAGATTAACCTTATGTTAATGTAACACAAATGTCACTAACTAGCACAAAGTCTCTTTTGTTTGAGCGAGTATAAAAGCCGCCACTGGTCAGCCAGTCATTGGCTGCTTTGTTTGCAATTAAGCATGACCCACCTACCGACAGACACTCATGTCTTTTTCCAATTCCCAGCATCCAAAGAGGTCAAATCTCTGGCAGAGGAACTTGGACCCAACAAGGAAGCACAAGGGGACTGCAGAATAACCTCATATGACTTGCTTGCACCATCACTCCCTTAAGCATTAAGCCCTAGAGATAACATTTAGCCCTCAATTGTGTTTCAGCTTCTGGTCCAGAAAAGCCACAAGGCCAGGCAGGGCAATGCCATGGCTGACATCAGAACGAGCTACAATTACTAATGGCCCCTGCTCTGGTGACAACCAATCAGTGGAGATTACTACCCTGAAAGGACACACTGGGAAATCTGATGAATATTCTATTGAGATCCTTCCCTCAGAATCCCCTAAAAGCCCTGCCTTTAGAAGTCCTGAAAGCAGATGACCCTTCGCAGCTCTCTCCCTAGAGTACACCATACCTTTCCCCACCCACATCTTTCCCCAGGGTAAGCAGGTATTCTCTCTCTCTCTCTCTCTCTCTCTCTCTCTCTCTCTCTCTCTCCCCCTTCTTCCTTTAGGTATCTCTTTGCTTTCTTTCTCCTAAGATCCAAGGGCCCTTTTTTTGCATCTGTAACTTCTCGACCCCACAGAGCTCAGCTGGTTCACTTCTTCTACCTCTGTGACTTTCTAAATAAACTTTTTCTTGTATTTGAGTCTAGAATCTGAATTCTTTCTTAGCTGGAACTCAGGTACTGAGGTTGCTGAACCCAGGTCTAGTAATATTCTGGTGCTATTTCACCACTAATAAGTTGATCATATATAATATATTGGAAGGTCATATAGAGGAAAATTTTATAGTTGAAAATCCTTTCTTCTTTTAGGAATAAGCAATTTGTGATGGAAAATAAACTAATTTATTAGGCTGACTGGAATTAGTAATGTGACTAGGTTTTTTTGATAGAAATATAAATTGGGATTCAGTCTATGATCAAATAATAGCTCTACAATACCTGTATGTTTTGAGCAAGTAAATAATTCTGTGCCACAATGTTCTAGTCTGTAAAATGAAAGTAATAATGAGGAGACAGAAGAAAGCTAGGCAGACAGGGAGGAGGCCCAGTGGAGGGGGTGGAGCTTGCAGACTTGGGCAGAATGTAGTTTGCTGATTGTACCACAGAGACAAACAAAAGGACCTAGAACAGAAACCAACTAGGCAAGAGTTGCTAGGACAACCCAGCTTGGTGGGGAAAGAAGGGAACATGGGGGACCTGAACTTTAAAACGTATGGATGTTGCTAAGACAGGCAGCTCACAGATAACCAATCACAATGCAGCGAGGCATATAACCACTCCCAAGGATGTTGCGGAGGCAGAATTCTTTGAAAGGACCAATCAGGAGCTGGTAATGCATATATCTACCCATAGACAAGACGCACACTTTCTTATTCTTCTTCTCTTTCTGGTGCAATGGGTTCCTGCCTCTCCTGTAGCAGAGGACCTGCTCACGCACATGTGGGACTCCGCAGGTGGATTAATAGATATACTTTAATTAGCTTGGATGCTGCACTACTCTCTGCTGCAACATGGGATGGAAGCTCTGGACACTGGCCTGCTTTTGGAGCCCCAGCTGCCCCTTTTCTGGGACTTTCTTGAAGGGCACCGGACTTTGGAACCTGAGACAAAGAAGCTTCACCAGTAGCCTGCGTTGGGGACCCCTCCTGTTGCTCCTTGCTACAGGGAATCCGTCTATCTCTCAATAAACTTTGCTCCCACTAACCACGTTTGTCCGCAAATGAACTCAGACCCACACAGAAATTTTGGCATCAATAACAGTCCTCATATTATAGAGTTATGATAATTATACTCATTAACACAATATTATTTAAACAATGGCTAGAATACAGCGTATGATCAGTATAATGTAAATGTTAAATAATGTTTTGTTCAATTTCATGACATATATATCTGCAATACACGTAGGAAAATATAGAAAAAATGTCTGAGTTTACATAAGAAGTTAAGATAGATATCTAAGTCCTCCCTAAATTCTCTTTAATGATGATTTATGGTGGTATTTAGAAAGTTCATCCAGACAGATATGAGGACATTTTAGAAACAAAAAAGGATAACAACTATTGTTTATTAATCCATCAAAAATATACATTTATGAGCTCTTTGATATTCATTTAAATATTTGTTAGAAAAGTGCTTTATGATTCCCAGAAAGAAGTTTTAAAAACTGTTAAACACGTTTGCATATACATGGATATATAAATAAAATATGCCCAAAAGCTTTTTTGGAAGCTGTAAGCTGAAAATTTTCCCATAAGATGAGTTTCTGAAGTGGATGTTTTTATGGCTAAGGTATAAGCACTATACCTTAATATAGCAGCAGAAATAGTGCTGGTCTCATGAATTTAGTAAACACTTTCTCTGGGAAAAATATATCTCTGCTAAAAGATACATAGTCTTACAAAAACATTGTGCTAATAGAATTTTCAGTGCAAATTAAAGTTGCTTCTAAAACAAGGAACAATGTTCAACATATTTGCAAGCATAAAAAGAATTTTGAATTGCATCTGTAGCTTTGTTTTCAATTATAATACAACAGTCATTTATCCTATTGTAAAGGAGTTTGTGAGCTCTGTTAGCTCCTTATTGGTGCTATGAGGCAGACAAAAAATTGCATATTGTATGTTAAGCCTGTTCATAAAATATCTGAATTTCCTCCCCATCTCAAGCTGTGCCTTAAATGTTTCACGTAGTATGAGGAAATTGTCCTTACTCTCCAAGCACATTATGAGTATATTCCAGGAATAACTTCTAAGGCTATGTGAAATTATAACAGAAAATGTTGATCCTCCACCACACATAATATTTTCAATATTTTAAAATTAACAAATAATGATTGATCTCTGAGTTTTATAAGGGTGGGTTATTTAGGAGTCTGAATATGTTTGTTTTTGTTTTGTTTTGTTTTTATTAAAAGTTCAACACTATACATTCTCTTCTAATACAAACTCTGCTAGAAACATAAGTATTTTATGGACTTTTATTTATTGAGGTAAATGGGTGTGCACAATCATCACTGAGGTGGATGGTTGTCACTTTCTACTAATTGCATCCTTTTTACTGGGTCATAACTCAGACTTTTTTGTTGTTGTTGTTGGTAGTTCTTACTCTCTGTCATGAGTCTTCATACATGTGTCTTCTTAAAAAAAAAAAAAAAGAAAATAGATTTTAAAGAAAAGTGAACACTTTCCACATGTGATTTTTCTTAGATTATTCTTGACTGTTATTATTGTAAAGGTCAAAAAACTGGCATTTGGGCACTGACGAAGCAGGGAAGGCCCCTGTTGCCCCAGGTCCCAAGACATTGGCCAAGACTGCTCTTCTCCATTCTTGGCTTCACTTTCACCAGTAAGTGCTTGCTCCCTCAGATTTACTGATTTGAATGGGCATCTTCAATATACACAGTCCTGGCTAGACATGGTGAGAAGAGAAGCTTGAATATGCCACATAATTTTTAACTATAATTGCCATCCTTCCATCCTGTTACATGAGACTTTCAATCAAGGGAAAACAGTTGCAATAAAAGTTTCCAAAATTAGGCATCTATCATCGAAGGTAACCTGAGAAACAGCACTGCCAGAAAGATATCTATGACCGACCAATCAATCAATAAATCAATCTAACACTAAAACCAGAGTTTGGTGTAATGAAATAACTGCAGCAATCTTGAGAAACAAGAATAAAGTAAGAGGAATCACAATGCAGGATATCAAATTATACTACAAAACTATTGTAATCAAAACAGCCTGATACTGGCATAAGAACAGACATACAGATCAATGGAACAGAATAGAGAACCAAGAAATTTACCCACACCATTACCCTTAATTAATATTTGACAGGAGGCAAGAGCATATGATGAAGTCAAGACAGTCTCTTGAATAAATGGTGTTGGGAAAATTGGACAGATACATGCAAAAAAAAATAAAATAAAACTAGACCACCAACTTATACCATATACAAGAATAAACTCAAAAGACTTAAATGTAAGATGTGAAACCATAATAATCCTAGAAGACACCACAGGCGGCAAAATCTCAGACATCTCTCAGAGTAATATGTTTGCCGATACATATCCTAGGACAAAGGAAATAAAGAAAAATATAAACAAATGGGACTACATCAAAATAAAAAGTTTCTGCACAGCAAAAGAAACCATTAACAAAATTAAAACGGGTCCCACTATATGAGAGAACATATTTGACAATGATACATCTGCTAAGGGGGTAAGTTCCAAAAGATATAAAGAACACATACAACTTAACAAAAGGAATAAAATCCAATTAAAAAATGGACAAATGAGTTAAATAGACACTTTTCCAAAGAGGACATACAGAGGGCCCAGAGACATATAAAAAAAATGCTCAATGTTACTAATTATCAGAACTGCAAATTAAAATGACCATGAAGTCTACCTCACACATGTTAGAATGACTACCATCAACATATAAACAAATGACAAGTAATAGCAAGGATGTGGAGAAAGGGAACCCTAGTACACTGCTGGTAGGAATGCAGACAGGCATAGCCACTATGGAAAACAGCATGGAGTTTCCTTAAAAAAATTAAAGTTGGTGCCCTAACCCATTTGGCTCAGTGGATAGAGTTCGGCCTGCAGACTGAAGGGTCCCAGGTTCAATTCAGGTCGAGGGAATGTACCTTGGTTGCGGGTGCATTCCCAGAAGCGGGTGTGCAGGAGGCAGCTGATCGATGTTTCTCTCTCATCGATGTTTCTAGCTCTCTATCCCTTTCCCTTCCTCTCTGTAAAGAAATCAATAAAATATATTTTAAAAAAATTAAATTTGGAACTGCCACTTGATCCAGTGATCCCACTTCTAGGAATATATATTAAGAATCATGAAACACCAGTCAGAAAGAATATATGCATCCCTATGTTCATAGGAGCTCTATTTACAATAACTAAGATCTAGAAATAGCCCAAGTGCCCATCTGTAGATGAGTGCATAAAAAAATGGTGGTACATTTAAAGAATGGAATGCTATGCAGCTGTAAAAAGAGAGGATCTCTTACCCTTGGAGACAGCATGGAAAACCTGGAGAGTATTATGATAAGCAAAATAAGCCAGTCAGGGAAAAACTAGTATCACATGATCTCATTTAAAGGTGGAATCTAATGAACATAATAAATTGATGAACAAAATAGATCCAAAGACATTAAAGTATGCAACAAACTGACAAATTTCAGAGGGAAGGTGGATGGGGAGATTAACCAAAGACCTTATATGCCTACTAGAGGCTCAGTGCATGAAACTCGTGCACTGGGGGGAGGTATCCCTCAACCTGCCTGCGCACTCTCGCAGTCCAGGACTCTTGGGGGGTGTCTGCCTGCTGGCTTAGGCCTGCTACCATAAACCAACAGTTTCACACCCCTCTCACAGTCTGGGACCCCTCGCTCCTTACCTAAACATAGAACCATATCATCCCGCACATTTTGCTTCAAAATATGAAAAAAAATATGTGCCTAATCTAGAGGATCCTGCCACCACCACTGTGCTCGCCAGCCATGAGCCTGGCTTCTGGTTGAGTGGCACTCCCCCTATGGGAGTGCACTGACCACCAGGGGCAGCTCCTGCGTTAAGCATCTGCCCCCTGGTGGTCAGTTTGCATCATAGCGACCAGTCGTTCTGGTTGTTCTGCCATAACAATCGCTTAGGCTTTTATTATATAGACTAGAGGCCCGGTGCACAAAAATTTGTGCACTCGGGGGGAAGAGGGGGACCCTCAGCCCGGCCTGTGCCCTCTCGCAGTCTGGGACCCCTCGGGAGATAACACCCTGCTGGCTTAGGCCTGCTCCCGGGTGGCAGAGGGCAGGCCCAATCCCTAGGTGCAGCCCCTGGTCGGGCTCAGAGCAGGGCCAATTGGGGAGTTGGGGCACCACCCACTGTCACACACAGAGCAGGGCGGATCTGGGGGTTGGGGCGCTGCCCCCTGTCATGCACAGAGCAGGGCCCATCAGGGGAGTTGGGGCTCCGTACCCTGTCATGCACAGAGTAGGGCCAATAGGGGAGTTGGGGCACCACCCACTGTCACACACAGAGCAGGGCGGATCTGGGGGTTGGGGCGCTGCCCCCTGTCATGCACAGAGCAGGGCCCATCAGGGGAGTTGGGGCTCCGTACCCTGTCACACACAGAGCAGGGCTGATCAGAGGGTTGAGGAGCTCCCCACTGTCACTCACAGAGCAGGGCCCATCAGGAGGGTTGGGGCACCGCCCCCCATCACCCACAGAGCAGGGCTGATCTGGGGTTGGGGCGCTGCACCCTGTCACACACAGAGCAGGGCCAATCAGGGGGTTTGGGCACTGCCCATCACGCTGATCCCGGTGCCGGGAGGCCTCGTGGCTCCACTGATCCCGGGAGGCATATTACCCTTTTACTATATAGAATAGAGGCCTGGTGCACGGGTCGGGGCCTGCTGGTTTGCCCTGAAGGGTGTCCTGGATCAGGGTGGGAGTCCCCACTGGGGTGCCTGGCCAGTCTGGCTGAGGGGCTGAGGGCCGTTTTCAGGCTGATGGGTGACTGAAGCTCCCAACCGCTCCTTTTTTTCTTTTTTTATTCTGGGCCAGCTTTAGCTCTGAGGCCTCGGCTGCTGAAAACAGGTTTCTGGCCTTTGTTTACTGTCTGTATTTGATATAATGTTGTGGTCCGGCTGGCTGAAGCCCATCTGAGTAAAGCAGGTTTCTGGGATTTTTTTAGCTTCTATATTTGCAACATAGTTGCTTAGAGTTGCAGCTGAGAGGCCGGGAAGTCAGGCGGGGAACGTTGGAGTCCTCCATCACTGAAGCAAGCAAGCCTCCCTGTTCGCATCAGCTGCCTGGCTGCCGGCCGCCATCTTGGCTGGCAGTTAATTTGCATATCTCCCTGGTTAGCCAATGGGAAGGGTAGCAGTCGTACACTAATTACCATCTTTCTCTTTTATTAGATAGGATAGTATAACCTATGGACAGATAATATTGAGGTGAAGACCTGGGGAAGGTGTGGGAACAGGGTTTAGGGAAAAATGGGGGGGAAAAGAGGACATCTGTAATACTTTCAACAATAAAGATAAATTAAAAACAAACAAACAACAAATGATTGTATAGATGGTATGGTACTTGCTAAGAAAAGGCATAAATAAAAGCAGATATATCTTTAAAAAGTAAAAAAACTTACCTCAATAATGGCCCTCAAGTGTACCTGCAAGGTGATTTCTTTCCCCTCAGATTATAATAAAGGAGAAAATGATATGTCATATAAATAAGTAAGGTGAAAAGATATGGGAGTTGAACAAAAACCTAAAGGAAATATTAGGTATTGAAAACAGATATATTAAAAATAGGTAATTAAGAAAAACTAACTCCAGGTAACCTTTCATCTGAATAAAAACTGTCATGAAGTACACCAGAGCTTCATTTTGACAATGTCTATAGTTAGTAAAGACATTGGAGTGGCTCCAGGACCGAAGGAATGTCTGTAAGATTCCAGGCTGAAGTGACCAGGGGTGGAATTCAAGCTATAAGAAGTCCTTGCCTTTTGTCCATTCACATGTCTTTGCTTGCCTCTGTTTCTTCAAACATGATGGCCAACTCTCTACTAAGACCCATTTTCTCCACATAACATGCAGGCTGACAAATACCTAATGCCTACAGGAAAAACCTCATGAGTCAAATAAAAAATAAATCTCACTTTCACCTCCAGTTCAGGAAATGTAGAGGAAGGGCACATATTTTTTTCCATATTTTTAACCAAAATGTGCAGGATGATATGGTTCTATGTTTGGCTCCATCATAAGATGAGGCTGGACACCAGGGATGAGAGTCACACAAGACCACATGGTGAAAGGACCCTTTTCACAAAGGGATCTTTGGTGTCTATCTTTATATCTCCAGCACCAATCTCTGTGTCAAGCATCAGAACTGTTTTTATTTCTTGCCAGCTGGCCATTACTAGAATTATTGTGAGCTCAAAAATTTAAAGCGCCGAAACTGGTTTGGCTCAGTGGATAGAGCGTCGGCCTGTGGACTGAAAGGTCCCAGGTTTGATTCCGATCAAGGGCATGTACCTGGGTTCCGGGCATATCCCCAGTAGGAGATGTGCAGGAGGCAGCTGACAGATGTTTCTCTCCCATCGATGTTTCTAACTCTCTATCTGTATCCCTTCCTCTCTGTAAAAAATCAATAAAATATATTAAAAAAAAATTGAAAGCATTGCTACATATATACGCTTAGGACAATCCTTCCTAAAACAATTTTTCTCTCAATTTGCTAGAATTCAATCCAAGGGTGTGGCTGACTTCTAGTAGCAGTAGAAGTAATAGTATGAAGGTAATGAAAGTTATGAATTTTCTCTGCATCATATTTTGCAAGATATATGATATTGATATTTCTTCTTCTTTTTAAAGTCACACAAAATTCTATTTTTAACCATTCAGAGATGACAGGAAACTCTATACCAATTTGATTTAGAGGACACGCTTCTTTATTCCAAGGTACTAAAATATCTTGACAATAATTGATAAGCTGGTCTTTACACCATCCTGAGTATCACTCACATTTCACATTCTCAAATTCCTGTGGTTGCTCTTATTTCTGCTTTGATTTCTGTTGGGAAAAACAAATCATATTAACATTCAGTAATGAAGATTGGTGAACCATTGTTAAAAAAAACCACGTTGCATAAAAGAAGACAATTATATTAGGTGATGTAATTATTGAAGAAGTTGAGTTACCCCCAAATGAAAATTTAGGATCATATTTGTATCATTCTTATATTCTTCTATGTATGATCATTGTATTATTGGATGGAGCTTCTTATTAAAATAGTTGTTTAGAAAATTATTTTGTTCTAATTATTTGCTGAAATATCTAAATTTATTATTAGATTATTTAATCCTTAAAAATGACTACTAGGCATGTTTTCTCTGATAATGGAGTAAGGTACTAAAAAATGAGAACTGTCATATTATATATATATGTAAGTGTATGTAAATCTATATAAATATCTATACTAATAAAAGGGTAATATGCTAATTAGACTGGACATCTTCTGGACGACCTTCCAGACATCCTTTTGGACAAAGCCATGGTGGCAGGGCTGAGGCAAAGGTGGTTAGGGGTGATCAGGCTGGCAGGGGAGAGCAGTTCGGTGGATCAGGCCAACAGGGGAGAGCAGTTAGGGCAATCAGGCTGGCAGGGGAGAGCAGTTAAGGGGAATCAGGCTGATAGGGGAGAGCAGTTAGGGTAATCAGGCTGACAGGGAAGAGCAGTTAGGGGGATCAGGCCAGCAGGCAGGTGAGTGGTTAGGAGCCAGCAGTCCAGGATTGCAAGAAGGATGTCCGACTGCTGGTGTAGAGGGTGCAGGCCAGGCTAAGGGACCCCCTACCCATGAATGAATTTTGTGCACAGAGCCTCTAGTAATCATATAAGTTTAAATATATTTTAAATGTATGAACACATTTCCTTTAAAGGATTTTTATTTTTTTTTTTATTTTTTTTTTGGATTTTTTTTTTTTATTGCTTAAAGTATTACAAAGGGTATTACATATGTATCCATTTTATCCCCCCGCCCTAGACAGTCCCCTAGCCTCCCCTATCACCCAGTGTCTTATGTCCATTGGTTATGCTTATATGCATGCATACAAGTCCTTTAGTTGATCTCTTACCCCACTACCTCCTGCCCCCCAACCCTCCCCGGCCTTCCCACTGCAGTTTGACAATCTGTTTGAGGCAGCTCTGCCTCTGTATCTATTATTGTTCAAAAGTTTATAATGGTCTCTATTGTCCATGAATGAGTGAGATCATGTGGTATTTTTCCTTTATTGACTGGCTTATTTCACTTAGCATAATGCTCTCCAGTTCCATCCATGATGTTGCAAATGGTAAGAGTTCCTTCCTTTTTACAGCAGCATAGTATTCCATCGTGTAGATGTACCACAGTTTTCTAATCCATTCATCTACTGATGGGCACTTAGGCTGTTTCCAGATCTTAGCTATGGTGAATTGTGCTGCTATGAACATAGGGGTGCATATATCCTTTCTGATTGGTGTTTCTGGTTTCTTGGGATATATTCCTAGAAGTGGGATCACAGGGTCAAATGGGAGTTCCATTTTCAGTTTTTTAAGGAAACTCCATACTGTCTTCCATAGTGGCTGCACCAGTCTGCATTCCCACCAGCAGTGCACAAGTGTTCCTTTTTCTCCACAACCTCTCCAGCACTTGTCGTTTGTTGATTTGTTGATAATAGCCAGTCTGACAGGTGTGAGATGGTACCTCATTGCTGTTTTGATTTGCATCTCTCGGATGATTAGTGACTTTGAGCATGTTTTCATATGTCTCTTGGCTTTCTGAATGTCCTCTTTTGAAAGGTGTCTATTTAGGTCCTTTGCCCATTTTTTGATTGGATTGTTTATCTTCCTTTTGTTAAGTTGTATGAGTTCCCTATAAATTTTGGAGATTAGGCCCTTATCAGATATGTCATTGGCAAATATGTTTTCCCACACAGTGGGTTTTCTCGTTGTTTTCTTGATGGTTTCTTTTGCTGTGCAGAAGCTTTTTATTTTGATGTAGTCCCATTTGTTCATTTTTTCTTTAGTTTCAAGTGCCCTAGGAGCTGTATCAGTGAAGAAATTGCTTCGGCATATGTCTGAGATTTTCTTGCCTTTGGATTCTTCTAGAATTTGTATGGTTTCCTGTTGTACATTTAAGTCCTTTATCCATTTTGAGTTTATTTTTGTGTATGGTGTAAGTTGGTGGTCTAGTTTCATTTTCTTGCATATATCTGTCCAATTTTCCCAACACCATTTATTGAAGAGACTATCTTGGCTCCATTGTATGTTCTTGCCTCCTTTGTCAAATATTAATTGAGCATATTGGTTCGGGCCGATTTCTGGGCTCTCTATTCTATTCCATTGATCTATATGCCTATTCTTGTGCCAGTACCAGGCAGTTTTGAGAACAGTGGCTTTGTAATACAACTTGATATCTGGTATTGAGATCCCACCTACTTTGTTCTTTTTCAGGATTGCTGCAGCTATTTGGGGTCTTCTTTTATTCCAGATGAATTTTTGGAAAGTTCGTTCTAGATCTCTGAAGTATGCTGTTGGTATTTTAATGGGAAGTGCGTTGAATTTATAGATTGCTTTGGGTAGTATGGACATTTTAATGATGTTGATTCTACCAATCCATGAACACGGTATGTTCTTCCATCTGTTTATGTCTTCCTCTATGTCTTTTTTCAACGTCCTGTAGTTTTCTGAGTAGAGGTCTTTTACCTCTTTAGTTAAGTTTATTCCTAGGTAGCTTAATTTTTTTGGTGCAATGGTAAACGGGATTGTTTTTATAATCTCTCTTTCTGAAAGTTCACTATTGGTATATAGAAATGCCTCAGATTTCTTGGGGTTAATTTTGTATCCTGCTACATTGCCAAATTCATGTATTAAGTCTAGTAGCTTTTTGATGGAATCTCTAGGGTTTTGTATGTATAATATCATGTCGTCTGCAAATAAGGACAGTTTTACTTCCTCTTTTCCAATTTGGATGCCTTTTATTTCTTCTTCTTGCCGAATTGCAATGGCTAACACTTCCAGTACTATGTTGAACAGGAGTGGTGAGAGGGGGCATCCCTGTCTTGTTCCTGTTCTTAGGGGAAATGGTGTTAGTTTTTGTCCATTGAGTATGATGTTGGCTGTGGGCCTGTCATATATGGCTTTTATTATGTTGAGGTATGATCCTTCTACTCCCACCTTGCTGAGAGTTTTTATCAAAAATGGGTGTTGAATTTTGTCAAATGCTTTTTCTGCATCAATTGATATGACCATGTGGTTTTTTTCTTTCAATTTGTTTATGTGATGTATCACGTTTATTGATTTGTGGATATTGTACCATCCTTGCATCCCTGGGATAAATCCTACTTGGTCATGGTGTATGATCTTTCTGATGTACTGCTGGATCCGATTTGCTAAGATTTTGTTGAGGATTTTGGCATCTATGTTCATGAGGGATATTGGCCTGTAATTCTCTTTCATTGTGTTGTCTTTACCTGGTTTTGGTATTAGGGTGATGCTGGCTTCATAGAATGAGCTTGGAAGTGTTCCTTCCTCTTGAATTTTTTGTAGTAGTCTGAGGAGGATAGGTTTTAGTTCTTCCTTGAATGTTTGGTAAAACTCCCCTGTGAAGCCGTCTGGTCCTGGGCTTTTGTTTGATGGAAGCTTTTTGATGACTGCTTCAATTTCTTCCATAGTTATTGGCCTGTTGAGATTTTTAGATTCTTCCTGATTGAGTTTTGGAATGCTGTATTTTTCTAGGAATTTGTCCATTTCCTCCAGGTTGTCTAGTTTGTTGGAGTAAAGCTGTCCATAGTATTTTTTAACAATCATTTGTATTTCTGTGGGGTCTGTTGTTATTTTGCCTCTATCGTTTCTGATTTTATTTATTTGGGTCCTCTCTCTCTGCTTCTTGGTGAGTCTGGCTAGAGGTTTATCAATCTTGTTTATCCTTTCAAAGAACCAGCTCTTGGTTTCATTGATTTTCTGTATTGTTTTTTTGGTCTCTATGTCATTTATTTCTGCTCTAATCTTTATTATCTCCTTCCTTCTGCTCACTCTGGGGTTTTCTTGTTGCTCTCTTTCTAATTCTTTGAGTTGTAGAGTTAGATGATTTACTACCATTTTTTCTTGTTTTTTGAGATAGGCCTGTAGAGCTATAAACTTCCCTCTCAGGACTGCTTTCAATGTGTCCCATAGGTTTTGGATTGTTGTGTTTTCATTGTCATTAGTTTCCAGGATGTTTTTAATTTCTTCTTTGATCTCATTGGTAACCCAATCAATATTTAATAGCATGCTATTCAGCTTCCAGGTGTTTGAGTATTTTGGGTTGTTTTTATTGTAGTTTATTTCTAATATTATGCCATTGTGGTCTGCGAAGACGCTTTTTATGATTTCAATCTTCTTGAATTTGGGGATACTTTGCTTGTGACCCAGTATGTGGTCTATTTTTGAATATGTCCCATGAGCACCTGAGAAGAACGTATATTCTCTGGCTTTGGGGTGAAGTGTTCTGAAGATGTCTATTAAGTCCATCTGATCTAGTGAATCATTTAGGATTGCTATATCTTTGCTGGTTGTTTGTCTATAGGACTTATCCAGTGCTGTCAATGGTGTATTAAAGTCCCCTACTATGATTGTATTGTTGTCGATCTCTCCTTTGATATTTTCCAGGAGTTTTTTTATGAATTTGGGTGCTCCTACATTGGGTGCATATATGTTTACCAGGGTTATATCTTCTTGTTGTATTGATCCCTTTAGTATTATGAAGTGGCCTTCCTTATCTCTTGTTAAGGCCTTCACTTTGAGGTCTATTTTGTCCGATATAAGTATTGCTACCCCAGCTTTCTTTTCCTTTCCATTTGCCTGAAAGATATTTTTCCATCCTTTCACTTTCAGTCTGTGTGAGTCCCTTCTAATGAGGTGGGTTTCTTGTAGACAGCAGATGTATGGGTCATGTTTTTTTATCCATTCAGCCACTCGATGTCTTTTGGTTGGAGCATTTAGTCCGTTTACGTTTAAAGTTATTATTGAAAGGTACTTGTTTGTAGCCATTTCTTTTTTTGTGTGGCTGTTTTCTTTCTGAACTTTTTATTTCTTATTTTTATATCAGTCCCTTTAGCATTCCTTGCAATGCTGGCTTGGTGGTGACAAACTCCCTTAGCCTTTTTTTGTCTGTGAAGCTTCTTATTTCCCCTTCAAGTTTGAATGATAGCCTTGCTGGATAGAGTATTCTTGGATTCAGTCTTTTGCTTTGCATCACTTTGTAAATTTCAGTCCATTCTTTTCTTGCCTGATGTGTTTCTGTTGAGAAGTCATTTGACAATCTAATGGGAGATCCCTTGTATGTAACTTTCCGTCTCTCTCTTGCAGCCTGTAAGATTCTCTCTTTGTCCTGAACATTTGCCATGGTGATTATGATGTGTCTTGGTGTGGGTCTTTTCTGGTTCACCTTGTTTGGGACTCTCTGGGCTTGTGTGACTTTTTTCTTCCCCACCTCAGGAAAGTTTTCTGATATTATTTCTTCGAGTAGGTTTTCTAATCCTTGTTCATCCTTCTGTTGTTCTGGTACTCCTATTATTCGTATGTTGTTTCGTTTCATGTTGTCCCAAAGCTCCCTTAGGCTCTCCTCCTGTCTTTTAATTTTTTTCTCCAATTGCAGTACATTTTGGGTGTGTTTTGCTTCCTTGTCTTCTAATTCACTTATTCGGTCCTCTGCTTCTCCTAGTCTACTGTTGATACTTTCAATGGAGTTTTTCATTGCAGCTATATCACTCTTCATTTCCTCTTGGGTCTTACTTAGGTTGTTGATTTTTTCATCTGTTTCTTCTAGCTTCTTCCATATGTTATCGATTTTTTCATCTGTTTCTTCTAGCTTCTTCCATATGTTATCGATTTTTTCATCTGTTTCTTCTTGCTTCTTGAAGAGGTTGTCGATTTTTTCCTCCATCCGGTTTATGCACTCTAGGACCCTTATTCTGAATTCTTTATCTGTCATGTTGCATGCCTCTGTATTACTTAGCTGCTTTTCTGGAGAGTCCTCCTTCTCTTTCCTTTGGGGGTTTCTTTGTCTACCCATGTTTGATCTCAATGACATATCTAGACGTTGAGTTGTTCAGTGGTTGCTCCCTTGGTGGCAGTGACTCCTTGGTCTGTGGTTGCTCTTCGGGCGGTTGCGGTAGCAGCTGCTCTTCAGTTGTCAGCAGCTCCTCTGGTGGGTGCTGTTCACAGCTGTGGTGGCTCTTCTGGCTGGTGGGGCGAGGTTTCACGTACAGCTGCTGTTCCTCAGCAGAGGATGTGGTGCTCAGGAGGTTGCTGTTGCTTGGATCTGCTGCGTTGATTTAAAGGCACAAAATACAACACACAAGGCACCACGTACCAGGCACTATACACAAATATATTTACGATATTAATAACCCCAAGTAAAGGTGACCACCTGAATTAAGAGAATTAGGGGATAAGGAAGAAGGAAGAGAAAAAGATAAAAGAGAGAAAGGAAAAGAAAAGTAGGGACCAAAAAAAGGGAGTGCAAAAATGAAATTGGGAAAAAGGAAGGGGGAAAATAAAAGCGAGAAAAGAAAAGAAAAAAAAAGAGCGAAAAGAGAGAATGAAGTGGAAGAGGGGAAGAGACTTTTTATATGAGGAGAATACTCCTATAGAACAGCCATTAATCCCAACAAATTCCAGCAACAGCTCCCTGGATATGAATGCAAACTAGAAACAACCAATAATATAACGATGAAAATAGAATGGTGAACACTAATCCCAAAATAAAATAAAGAAAAAATAAAATGGCACTTTAAAAAATGGTAAAATGGTAGCAGTAATAATACTGGTTAAAAATAAGAAGGTAGTAATTAAAAGGGTAAAATCAGGTGATGGAAAAAGAAGAAAAAAAAAAAGAACAGAAAAAAAAAATTGGTTTCTTAGTTAAAAAGTGAAAAAAGAAAAAAAAATTGCAGTAGTGAATGTCCTTCGTTTCTTCTATTCTTCAGTGTGGCTCGCCTTAGACCTTCCAGGTATTCAGGAGAGTGTTGAGTTTCCCTGCGATATACTGTTCCTCTGTGTTGTAAATCACAGTCCTTATTTTAAAGCATGCCGCATTTATTTCCCAGACTGCCTTATTTTGTGTTTAGCAAAGAGTCAGTTTGTGGGTCAGCCTCTGGGTGGCAGTGTTCTGGGGTTGGCCTCTGAGGCTATAGGGCCTCTCTGTCGAGTGGAAGTTCACTGCCCAGAGCTGACTGTGTAGTAGTTAGTTACCGGCGCTATGTTGTTGCTGGGATTGAAAATCCCCCTATAGGCCAGACCCTGTTAACTCCCAGGGACTGATCAGGTTATCTTAATCCTTGATCTCGTTCAGGGTGGAATCTGGGTGTGGCTGTGCTCCTTGCCTGGGGGCTGGGGGGAGGAGACTCACTCTCAGGAGCGGGTGGCTGCCCCAGTCCTGGCCTCAGGGGTGTCTCAGCACTCAATTCACTACCACCTCTCCCGGCTCCCCCTCTTTCCCCAGTCTCTCCCCAGATTCCACTCCTCAGCACACTCTCCCTCTCTTCAGCACAGGTGAGTGTCTGTATCCGAAATGTCCCATGAACAGGATTCAGTGTAAACAAACAAACAAATGCCAGCCGCGGAAACGGGGAAGGCTTGGTTTCTGTAAGCTTCTTCTCTTACCGGGACTGCATGGTCAGGTCAGCTCTTCAGGCTGCCCCCTTTAGGCTCAGTCCTCCGTGATCACAGAACCCAGCTCTCAATTTCCCTGGCGGCGCCAGGAATCCCGCAGTTCTCCTTTCCCCCGTCAGGGGCTGTGCCTGTCCCAAAGGACGCGGCTGTCTGCCACGCGGTCTCCCTCCGACTCTCTGGGCTCAGAGGTCAGGCAAACTTTCCTGCCCAAATCCCTGGTTTTTTTTTACCTTTCCAGGGGAGTTCTGCTCTTCCCGGCTGCAAACCCTCTCACCAGCTGAGCAATTTCGCCAATTCGGTGTGAGTGTTACTAGCTTCAGCTTCCATTTGCTCCGGGACACGACCTGGGACACGTCTGCCTATATTGCCGCCATCTTGGTTCTCCCTTTAAAGGATTTTTAACTTTAAAAGTTTAAAATAGTTTTTAATAATTTTCAAATATTCTCCCCAATTTTGTGAGTTAATTACCTCTCAGATTATAGACAACTAGAGGCCTGGTGCATGAAATCCATGCACAGAGTGAGGCATGGTCCCCCAGCCCAGCCTGTACACTCTCTCAGTCAGACATCCCTCTCACAATCTGGAACTGTTGGCTACTAACCGCTCATCGGCCTGCCTGCCTGATTGCCCCTAACCACTCTGCCTGCCTGCCTGGTCGCCCCTAACTGCCTGTGCCTTGGCCCCCGCCACTGCGGCTTTGTCCTGAAGGACGTCTATAATGACGTCCAGAAAGTCATTTGGCTGTCTTGTCTAATTAGCATATTACACTTTTATTATTATAGATAATATATTGCTTCTTCTCTTGAAAATTTTAGTTTATTTAAAAATAATGCACATATCATATAGCAAGTAATTCGTAAATATTAAACCAAAGATGATATTAAACCAATGTCGAGGTTCTATTTGAATTGTCAAACTTAATAGAATATTTGAGTTATCAGATATAAGTGATAGAACACCCAAGTAGAATGTGTAAAACTTATTTGGAACCTGATACATATAAATATACTCTAATAATGTTATTTATAGAAAAATCAGGGAAATTCTATTATGAACTGTGTATTAAATAATATTAAATTTTTATTTGTAACTTTGTTAGGTATGACATTGTAGTTACATAGAAAGTCTTTCCTTTGTCACCAACAATCTCACCTCCATTACTTAGTCCTTATCCCACTCTATCATTTCTCCAGTTCATATTTTAATCATGGTGAACTGCTTCATTCTTTCCCAGTATGCTCAGTACAATTATGTTGCTTTTAATTATCCAGGGAAAAGGGTAGAAGGGGAAAGGTGTGGGGAGTAGAAATAAAACTACAACTATGGTAAAGATAATTGAGTGATTACCTTTAACCTGAATGGGTAAGCTACTAAAGCTCATGGGTTCATAGGAAAAAGAAAAGTATCTTTGCTACATACATAAAATCTGGGCATAAATTCACTCTAACATTAGTACAAATGTGGTATGATTCTTCCTTACATTTTCTATGCCTACACTATGCACCTCTCTCTTTTTCTCTCTGAAATTCACTTTACTTTTTTTAGCCTCTCTTACTAAGCACTGTAAGTCCTTTTTTTTTTTTTTTTTTTTAGTAGAATGGGGCTCAGTGGGACATGCCCTATATCCTGATATGAAGCTACATTCTTTTTTCCCTCCAGAGTCCAGACAATGATAGGTAGTTCATTAGAAATATTCTCTTCTTTATTTCTCCGTGTGATAGCTAGCCACATGCCAGTCCATATGCACAGGAAAGTCTTCCCAAATCTCCTGCTCCAGGAAAGCCCGTGCCAGGAGCAGCTCCCTGCCTGGACTCAGCCGCTGGCAAGAATAACTCTTTGGCCACACACAGCAGCAGGCCAGCCTCCCAGGCGCACATTTCTTGAGTGCACCATCATCCAAAGCATTTATGAGCTGCCAATTTGCTCAGGCAGGGCAGCATGGAGGAGCAGGCCAGCTTGATTTTTGATACATCTCTTTCATCAGAACCTCAATCCTCTTCTTTGGCCAGGCTGACACATAATTATTTAAAAAGATAAGCCCCATGTTAAAAGTCTTAAAATGCTTTTACTTTAATTTACTAAGCATCTATAACATTTGAACCAAATGATAACATTAATGTATATGACCAAAATTTTCCATTCAAAAATAAATTCTAAAATTATAATAATCATTAAATTTAGCCTTTCCTATTTTTTGAAGTATAATAAAAATAAAGGTTGAGAATTGGAAAGAAAATGAGACAAAAAGAGACATCCTTCAAAAACCAAAAATAATTAGAAAGAAAGGGAAGAAGAGAAAAAGAGAGAAGAAGAGAATGATAATAAAGGTAAAATAAGAAAAATAAGATGGAACAAAGATATTAGTGGAATGATGATGAAAAGGTATTCTGAAATAGAAGTTATGCTCATATTTTTACCTTTTCTTCTTGTTCAATTCTCAGTCAGGTGGCAATTTTGGAATTATCTTGAATTATTCATAATTGTTTTGTAAAAAATGTATTCATACTATAATTTTTTATTGATTTTAAAGAGGAAAGGAGGAGGGAAGAGAGAAAGAAATAGATTGGTTGCTTCCTTTATGCATCCCAAACAGGAATTGAACCCCACAATATAGACATGTGCCCTGACTGGGAATGAAACCCATGACCTTTTGGTGTATAGGGTGATGCTCCATCCAACTGAGCCATACCAGCCAGGACCAAACTATAATTTTTATGTTGTGTCTCAAAACTCTTCAAAATCTTTACTTATAATTTGAACAAATATGCAACTTTACCAAAAATGATTATTTTATGTGTAATGTGTCAGAAATGTTGACTATGAACTATTATTTAGCAGTGTTTTAGCTTCAAAGATACTTATGAGGTACTATAGCTTCAACCAAGAATGAGCTCGAACAGTGTATATTCAGCTCTACAATAAGGGAAGATACATACTGTGATTCATTCATTTTCTCTGAAATTGTTTCAGTCTCTCACTAACCCTACGTAAATAGTAATTTTCAGATTTTAAAATAAAGTTTTTGTTCATGCTATAAAAATGGTCTATTGAATGACATCTTTTTATTCATTCTTAAGAACAGCAGTAATTTTCTTTTATGCCTTTTCATCATTATCCAGAGACTAATCTTCTCCTTGTGTATTTATTTTAAGAACAAATATAATATTATGTTGGATAATAAATATATTAAAAGCAATATTCAGATGGTGACTAATTCTTAAAATTTTCCAAGTTTATATTATATTTAGACAACCCCACAGTATTATGTGCAATGAGGTTTTTAGCATTCAAAAATATGATTCTTTAATTTTATCATGTACTGCTTATAACACATTTTTATCTTTTCTAAATAGACATTATTTGGTTTACAAGAGTTCACAGACAGTATTTTAGTCTTTTATTTTCAAATAATATTATATCTTTTCTGCTAAAAATAAATAAATAAAGTAGGCTTGGATACAGTAGAATTGCCAATCAATAGGTAGAAGCAAAAGTGAGATGATAAAGGGGAGAGATCAACTAAAGGACTTGTATGAATGCATATAAACATAACCAATGGACACAGACACCAGGGGGGGTGAGGGCATGAGCAGGGGAGCAGGGGCAATGAGGGGATAAGGACACATATGTAATACCTTAATCAATAGAGAGAAGGGAAAAACTAAGATGGCGGCATAGATAAACACCGGGAAATTGTCGCCTCCCACAACAATTGAAAAATACCGCAAAGGACAGAGCGAACATCATCCAGAAAAACAGGAAGGCTGGCTGAGTGTAAATTCTACAACTAGAAGGAAAGAAAAGCACGCTGAGAGCCAGAGGAACTGCAGAGGTGAAGTGCAGAGGTAGGGGGCTTGCGCGCGCGCGGCGCGGAAAAAGGGTGGCACCTGAGAACGCAGCTGTCTTTTTGAATCACAAGCTCCCGACTGCTCTGAACTCCGGTTCCGGGAAGTCTCTGGGGACCCAGGACTCATACCGGGAGAAGCTGCACTGTCGGGCAGCAGGCGAACCTGAGGGCGGCTTTCCCTCAGAGGTGCTTGCAGCAACTATCAGGTCACTGAGACCCGCGACTCCTTAGGGCTGGGCAGAGAATCAGCCATAGCTCTTTGCTCCACCCTTTGATTCCCTGAGACCCCGCCCCACCCAGGCTGTGGCAGAGGCTTTTGCATGTGAATGTACCTAACTGCAGCTGAGCCAGGCAGACCCGGAACTTCCAAAAGAAGGCCCAAGGCCCGCAGCGGCTTGCATTGCTTCACAGCTGAGCCTCTTCGTGGCTCCTGCTGTGTGGCCTCAGGCAGAGGCTGAATCAGCATCTCCTTAGATCCAGGAGCCACTGTACCCAGTGGTCAGAGGGCGACCATCCAGATTGCAACTCCTCAGATCCATAAGGGACACACTCAGGGAGCAGACTCAGTGAGCACCAAAGCCCCACTGAAGCAAGTCTTGCCCCAGAAGGGTGTCTTCAGCACAGAAGTTCTCCCACTGCAGACACAGCTGATTCTCACTGCCAATTGGCCTGTAGGTCAATTCCTCCCAGTGATCCTACAACAACCAAGGCACCAAGAGTGCACCAAGAGTGTCCACCTCAGGTAACTGGGGAGGCTGAGCCACTGGGCCCTACAGGACACCTGGCGCGCAGGGCCACTCTGTCAACACAGGGAAGCAGCCAAAATGCGGAGACAAAGAAAAAGGTCACAAATGGCAGAAATGGAGGAAAGCAAACGACTGGATATAGAGTTCAAGGCCACGTTTATAAGGTTTTTCAAGAATTTTATGGAAACCGCCGATAAATTTAATGAGTCCCTCAATAAGTATAGTGAGACCATGGAGGACATGAAAAAGGACCAACTAGAAATTAAGCATACACTGACTGAAATAAAGAATAATTTACAGAGATCCAACAGCAGACAAGAGGATCCCAAGAATCAAGTCAAAGATTTGAAATACAAAGAAACAAAAAAGACCCAACTGAAAAAGAAAAAAGAAAAGAGATTCCAAAAATATGAAGATAGTGTAAGGAACCTCTGGGACAACTTCAAGCGTACCAACATCAGAATTATAGGGGTACCAGAAGGAGAGAGAGGGCAAGATATTGAAAACCTTTTTGAAGAAATAATGACAGAAAACTTCCCCTACCTGGTGAAAGAAATGGACTTACAAGTTCAGGAAGCGCAGAGAACCCCAAACAAAAGGAATCCAAAGAGGACCACACCAAGACACATCATAATTAAAATGCCAAGAGCAAAAGATAAAGAGAGAATCTTAAAAGCAGCAAGAGAAAGACAGTCAGTTACCTACAAGGGAGTACCCATACGACTGTCAGCTGATTTCTCAACAGAAACCATGCAGGCCAGAAGAGAGTGGCAAGAAATATTCAAAGTGATGACTAGCAAGAACCTGCAACCAAGATTACTTTATCCAGCAAAGCTATCATTCAGAATAGAAGGTCAGATAAAGAGCTTCACGGATAAGAAAAAGCTAAAGGAGTTCATCACCACCAAACCAGCATTATATGAAATGCTGAAAGGGATTCTTTAAGAAGAGGAAGAAGAAAAAGGAACTCTTACCATTTGCCACAGCATGGATGGAACTGGAGAGCAGATAAATACCACAGGATCTCACTCATTTGTGGAATACAATGAACAACATAAACTGATGAACAAGGGCTGATCCAGAGACGGAGAGGCATTGATTGGACTGTCGGGCCTTGGAGGGAAGGTAGGGGAGGGTAGGGGTAAGGGGGTAAGATCAACCAAAGGACTTATATGCAAGCATATAGGCCTAACCAATGGACATGGACAATGGGGGGGGGGGTGAGGGCATGAGCGGGGGGGCGGGTAGAGGGTAACGTGGAGACAAGGACACATATGTAATATCTTAATAAAAAAAAAATAGAGAGAAAAAAAGTTAAAAAAAAAAAAGAAGAAGAGATGACGTTACATGAGCTAATAACTTCCTGGTTTGCTTTAAAAAAAAGAGTTTACACATTTAAAATGTTTTTACCAAATATTAATTTGCACAGTGTAACCATATGAATAACAATATGTTGTTCAAGTGTTCAAACCTGTTTGAACATTTAACATTGTTTTCTTAGGATACTGATTAATATAAAAGGCTGATTTTCATTATTTAACTAGAGGCCCAGTGCATGAATTCGTAGATGGTGGGGTCCAGCCACCCACCTCATTGGGGCTGATTGGGGCCAGGCTGGTGGGGGGAAAGGGGCCGTGGGCTGTTGGCTGGCCGGCCCTGCCCCCAATTGAGGTGGGGGACCGATTGGGGCAGGGCTGGCCAGGGGAGGGTCCACGGAATGTTGGGGGGCTGATCAGGGCCCTGACTGGGTCGGTTGGCCACCGCAATGTCTCTTATAGCAACCAGTCGTCTGGTCGTTCCAGTCGTTCTGGTCGCTTGGCTTTTATATATATATATAGATTCGGCTAGTAGAAAAGCAGAAATACAGAAACATGAATAGAGCTTAAAAATATGGATTAACCCATGAATTTGGTTTTACAGACGAGAAAAACTCAATTCATGGGTTGTATGCTGCAGGTGTATGTCTACCAGATGGCAGATTTCTGAAATCTGAATTTCTAGTTCGAATGTTTTGCTTCTGATTTTAAATATTACTCTTTTCATTTATTAGGCTTTCTCACTCAATCTTCTTTGTACAATTACACATTATGAACATGCAAAGTCAAACAATCAGACCACATCTAGACTAAATCCACCAGACAAATTCACACTGGGTATTTACTTTGATGAATAAATATGTAAGCAAATATATCTTGCAAAAAAAAAAAAAAACTAATGCAAAGCATGAAGTTAAAATGACAGAGGAGGAAAGGGAGGACAAGAGAGGAGAGAAAATGAAAGTAAGAACAGTAGAGGCTCCCCAATAAACTCATGGGCTCCAAAAATTTGAATTACAATATGAAATTAAGAAAGTTTGGGAATAGCAGGAACAACCAGAGAAGTTGAAGGAAATAATGGCGAACCATATGATTTCATTCATATGAAATGGAATTTAGTGAACAAGCTCCAAGCTCCAGGCATTTTACAACCGAGACTGAACTACCAAGCAAAATAGAGACAGACTCAGAGATAGAGAGCAGCCAGACAGTTTGGCAGGGCCAGAGGTGATTGAGGGTCTAAAGAGATGGAGCAAAAAAAGAAAAGAAAAAAAAAGAGAGAGGGAATTCATAAACATGGACAACAGTGTGGTGATTATGGGGATGAGGAGGGGGAGGTGGAAGAGGGCATAGAGAAGATAAATGGTAATGGAAAAATTAAATTTTATAAAAGAATGAAGAAAAGTGTCACCAAATTCAGGATAAAAAATGAATTTTTAGTAGAGTAGACCTTAAAACAACGTTAAATACTCTTTTAAAGTTTGATTATATAAAGGTTACCTGAAAATAATTTAGTCAATCAGGAAGCTCAGATTATAGTACCAATAGGACACAAAACTGATATGCTAAGGTGCTTATATTTTGCATATTGTACAGGATTTCAGTGTTTATACTTGCTGGCAGAAAGAATTTTAGTCCAGAGAAACTTTGTTTCTTTATTAATTTTTATTTTTTCTACAAATAGACTTTTCTATTTCTAAAGGGCTCTCAATTAACACAAAAGCTATACATGTAAAATATGTATTTTAAGCACCCGCATTATGGGCTTGAATCACATTGTCCTGATTCAATCTTGACTATAACCATCAATACCTTACCCAATGTCTGTGTGATATTGGGCAAGAAACTTGCTATCTGTGGTTCATTTTCATCATTGGTAAAAATGGGAGTAGTTCTTGACTTATCAGATTGTGACTTATCAGATAAGTCATGTAATAAATTTGAAAAAGTGCCTGACTCATCAATGGCCAATACATTGCATTTGTTATAATCCCAACAAGCAAAACAGTTCCTCCCAGATGTATTTACCTGAAGAGAAGCTGGTGGAGTATCTATTTAAAGACGTGTGCTGAAAGTTCAGGGAGACAATGAGGAATCTGAGATGCTCATGGATTAGCATCAGTAAGGAGTCATTACTATTCCTAGGCTTGAAGCGGGAAAGAGGAACTAACAGTACCAGTATATAGGAGACAGCTGCCTGGAGCTTGGAGCACAGAGGAACAGAGATTATATGAGGAAATAACATTTCACAACCAAAACATTCAACTCCTTTTGTCATTCAGCATCCATTTGTGTCCTTTATTTGGATAAATATATTTCATCTCCCGAGAGGTCCTTTTGACCATCATGCCATCATAGGATGATGTCATTTTAATTGTACTTCCTTCTAGAACATAAATTGTAACACCATCCATAGCAATTACAGTTCATATATGAAGACAGAGAAAGGACAAAAAGAAACAAATACTTAACATAAAATATAGCTGCAACAATGCCTACTGTAGCAGATCATAAAATCTAGCTTAATAACCATGGCTTTCTTCTTACCTCATCTATTCTATGTTCCCCTTAACCTCTGTCAGCACCTCCAGTGGTCTGGTTTCTTCACACAGAAGAATAACTCCAGTCATCATTTTTGTGAGATCCAAGGTCTTAATGATCCTATCCTCAGTGGGTTGCTGCAATTTAACTTTTGGTCATTATTATTGGATGCGGATTGCTAAAATATCTGCCAGTGAGTATTCATTTCAAAACCAGCTTCTTTTACTGGTTATAGAACAACTACTCAATTTCCCTTCGGTAACTGGGATTGGTCACTCCTGCCAAATCAATAAGCCTCCCCTCTGCTTGGCATGTAGTGGCAGCATATAGAGGCCAAAATAGCCTGAGATAGCATCAGTTTCGAAATTACAGAGAGAATGACTATATTTCTTCATGAAAACATTCTCTAGGATCCTCAAACATGCCATACCTAGGGTTATAGAGATGCAAAGTAAAGGAGGAAGTACAACTTCTGTAAGTACTATATATTTATATATATAGACAGAGAGAGAGAGAGAGAGAGAGAGAGAGAGAGAGAGAGAGAGAGAGAGAGAAATACCAGCATGTGTAGATTTTTTAGTTTAAAGCTTATTCTGAATCTTCCAGGGCAGTATTCCTGTTTTACAAGATGCATTCCCCTAGTTGGCACCATAACCAGGCATTCAGTATCCATTTCACCATTATATCAGGTGGACTACTTTAATGTAATTGGGAATACCACTAAACCAGTGAGATGGTCTGTGAACATGAGCTGGTTGCTGTACTTCTTCTACCAAAAAGTGACTTTCTTGTCCAGCTGGTGTGGCTCAATGGTTGAGCATCAACCTATGAACTAGAAAGTCACAGTTCGATTCCTAGTCAGGGCACATGCCCAGGTTGCTGGCATGATCCCCAGTGGGGGTTATGCAGGAAGCAGCCGATCAATGATTTTCTTTCCTAATTGATGTTTCTACCTCTCTCTCCCTCTTCCTTCCTCTCTGAAATCAATACAAATATATTTTTAAAAAATGAGTTTCTGGTTCAGTGTCAAAGTTATTCCTTTACTTGGTTGACAAAGGTCATCTTGAACTCTGTTATACTGTAAGATAGAAAGGTATACTTATCTTCCTAGAAATTGAAGGTGAAATGCTTCTAATTGCCTTCATTGATTAGGATTAAGAATATTCTTTGCTATCTAGGAGGCAAGATGCTTTTATTGTTTGCTCCAGTAAACAAAATGTTTCAAGGGAAGTCCTCTAAAAGGAGACTTTGGGATAAGGGCCCAAGAATATGCAATGAATTGAGAATTATTTTGAGAAAAGGAGTAAAGCAGGCAGGATAATGTGGGAAAACAAGTTATGCCAGGAATGATCTCAGCCTGAATCTATCAATAGGCTTATCTTTTTGGCAATTTTGCATCATGATTTGTGCCACAGAATCCATCTCACTATTAAGGCAAGGGGGCTGGACTTTTGTAACTTCATAACATGGTACCTCTAAACCTATCATAGTATTCCCTAGGAAAAAGAGGTCAGCTCTCTCAAGAGGACAAATGTAACAGGTTCACCAGAGACCATAGCTCTTGAGAAGGAGCATTTGTAAACCCTTAGCATCTAACACACCCAGAAGCTGTGATGCACAGAGCTGGTAAAATGAATCTGGTAGGGGCATATTAGTAGATTGCACAGTTATTTTATTTCTAAGGACCCTGATATCAATTAGTCATTGTTAAAAGTCCAGGATGTCAAAGCACTCTGATTACTCCCTGTGGCTTATTGTGGCAATTGCTACTGCCTTGCCACTGATGATTATGTGCTGCTCTTTCTTGGGGAGCAAATTATTAAAATCATGAAGTACAATGCTGTACCTGCATTTCCTACCATCATCTGAAACACATAGAGTGCAGAACTTTCCTAAAGGATGTTGGTACTTCTCTCAACAATGCATTTCTCAGTTCCTTGGTGAAAGGAATATAGAAGTTGGTATGCACAGGCAGTGACTGAGTGATTGATCCTAATAAAATCATGATGGCATATTCAGCATCTGCTTTTTACCTCAAAGTGTTTGTACTTAGGCTTATATGGTCTGTGAAAGATATTCTTGAGTCTCAACCTGATTGATCTAGGACACTTTTAAATATAGGCTACAATGGGCCAACAAAGCAAATTATTAGAGTCAATCTGTGATCTTGAAACACAAATGCCACGATAATGCTATATTCCTGGTGAATGTAACCAATACCAGAAAGGCATCTTGATATGCCTGGTTCTTGGGAACCTGTCTTAGTGTGCCATTTATTATATCAATAATGGTCTCAATAGGAAAGACAATTCTACTAAAATGATTAACTGAAGATTTTAAATGATGACACCATTTACAGCGTAAAGGAACCAACAATATGTGTCACATGCCCAGGGGCTAGAATAGCGGGAAGCCATTTCTACCCATTGGTCTATATTGCTGTTGGAGCCTGAGAGCTGACTCTCAGCCACTGCCAGATTGCTAAATTGAAGAAGAAAGGGGCATAGGAAGAAACAGTTGGCTACTTTCTCATTCCCTCTTATTTCTGGCTTATGTGTCCCATTGACTGAAACAAACTGGAGACCAAAGTGCAAGGAGGCTGGGTTGATAAAACCCACCATGACACAAAGTAGATCAGAGAAGTGGAGAATGGATCTGGTTGGGCAGATAGAAAAATAACTGAGCTATTATTGTTATTTTATTACTATTATTAATCTGTCTTAAGTCTTATTTCTACTGTATCTAAGCTACTGGTAGGTAGGTCTAGTGATGGACAGCCTTTCAAACAAAAATAAAACTAGTTCTATGACATGGGATACACTATAGAATCTTCTTGAGAAAAATTCTCATTTGACTTTAATTTGTTTGGGTTTTTAATGAGTTGGATTATAAGACTATTTTTATGTGACAACACTGTATTCCTTGAGGGGCTATTGATAAAGTAATTCATTATAGGAAACCACAGCTATACACTAAAACTTTGAAAAGAATAATCTGACAATCAGCTGAGGTCATAAATAGGTGAAGAAAATAGTCCATATACATGGTAAAGTCATGTAAAGGGAAATACATGAAAGAAATATGTATTGGTGGAACAGAGAAACATCAAATTTGGACAAGGTCCACCCTTGAAAAGAAGCAAGGCTTAAAACTCTGCAAAATGTTTACTAATTTTCTAACTTTTACTGGACCTTAAGTCTTGTAAATTGGATTCCCTAATCATTTAATCATTTTAGTTAATTACAAAATATTGAAAGTTAGCTATAGTTTGTATTTAAGCAAGCAAATTTAAAAATAAGGACAGCACGAGAGCTCATCTGTGCAATCCAATGCCAGGTTCTTCCACAATGAAGAAAAGGGATTCATATGATCATGGATGGATAAGTAAGACTTTGTAAAATGACTAGATTTTGTTCCCGAAAGTTAGCACTTTTACTGTTTCCCGAAAATGTATTTGAATTTCTCTTCTCCATTTAGAAATGAATTTAGAAAAACGCTTCATGTTTTGTGATACAGAATTCCCAGTAATAAATTACAAATAGAGATATATTGTTTAGGAAATACTTTCCGTAGCTTTTGTTAGTAGTCAGCCATAATTCTAGATGATTAGGTTGGGAGGCTACAATGAAATACGATGCTAATGAACCCTACAAGGTGCTCTTGTCCTTCATACAGACAACTGGTCACTCAATAAAATATCTTGAATCTTGGGAAAATGATAACTGTTACATATTTTTAAATAAAAACCAAACCCTACACTAGAATGATGCACACTAATCACTGTATCACTGTGAAGCTTATTAAAAATGAATGAAATCAAATGACCAGCTTTTTAAAAAATATATATTTTATTGATTTTTTACAGAGAGGAAGGGAGAGGGATAGAGAGTTAGTAACATCAGTGAGAGAGAAACATCGATCAGCTGCATCCTGCGCACTCCCTACTGGGGTTGTGCCCGAAACCAAGGTACATGCCCTTGACTGGAATCGAACCTGGGACCCTTGAGTCCGCAGGCTGACACTCTATCCACTGAGCCAAGCCGGTTAGGGCAAACGAACAGCTTTTCATCAAAATATTCATAAGACTATTCCTCTCCCCACAATGGAGAAGTATTTTGCAGGCTCAGATCAGTGCCTTAAAGGCTCCCTCAGTATGCATTGACACAGTGGACCATAGCAGCTCTGAAAGAGTCATTATAGTCTGTCATGCCAATGGTCTGTGCCCGAGAACTCCCTTAGTATGCATTGACACGATACACCATGATGGCTTCAGAACATACAATTATGATTTCATTGGAAGAACCATAATGGTTCCATTAAGATTTCAGTGAATTTCACTTCACGTGAGATCATGACTCAGATAGGTTTGTTATAAAAAAGGTGTTCCTCGTCTGTTTAAAGTATTTTATTATTTTACACAAAAAATAATTAGGGATAAATTTACTGACAGGTTGACAAAGAGGATGTAAATAATAATAATAATAATAATAATAATAATAATAATAAGAAGAAGAAGAAGAAGAAGAAACATTTATTGAGCACATGCTAAATTGCTGTTCCAGGCACTTAGATACTAACTCTGGGGGTATCATCTCCTTTCATACCAAAACTACCCCTGAGGATAATACTATCATTTTTTTCTTCATCAACATATGGAATCAGGGCCTTAGAAACAGTAACTAGCTTAAGGATCTACATGGTCAAATGCTCTAAGAAAATGAATTTAACACCTGAACTATTCTTACTTTGTCAATTATATAAATTCAAATTTCTGCATTTCAGAATTCACATAAATGATATTGCCATACAATCTGAGTATGCAGGCAAGTGTTAAGCAGGAATGTATATACTAGTATAATAAAAACGTAAAAAATCGAGAGCTATCTGTTGCAAAGGCCTCTCAAAATGTCCTCATTCAGTTCTCCTAACAACATTAGAAAAGGTCTGACTGGTCCCAGAGTGTAAATATGGAGATGAAAGCACAGACCTCTTACTTAGGTCCAGTTTATGAATATGCCTCAAGGAAAGGAAAGCAGCCCAAATCATCGACTAATGAAGCTGAACTTCATGTTGTTCCCTGTATTCACATATCTTTCCTTCTAACGAAATCTTAAGTGAAAGTTTAATATTAAAAAAAAAAAAGAGCTGAATTTCTCCTCCAGTGGTGAAACTCAGTCTGTTAACTCATATTCAACTCTATGTCTATTTTTAAAGGAACTCCTTACAGTTAAATTATTAAAACAATGCTTTAACTAATTTTAATATTTAACAACCTGTGTCTTTGTTCAAGATGGTAATTGAATCCTACTTATAAACTGAATTTGTGAAAGTGATAAATAGAAACAAGTTTGTACACCCACATGCATTCTCATCAAACTCTGGAAAAGATATAAAATTTTAAATTGCCTCATTAGAAAGTTCCAGGTGAGGGTTTTCCTCTAGAAGCCAAAAAGGTGAAACTCAATAAGGTGATATTCTTCCCAGTGTCAGAGGGTTCATTAGCAATCAACTTTAACAAATATTAAATATCATTATATCATGTAGGCAAGAGGAATTTTAGTCAATATTCAATTTGTTCTGATAGGGACAAAGTTTAAGAACATTTTTGACTGGGAGGAATTATTTTTTATTTGCCTCATGTTGTTATAGCAGGGACCTTGAACCAGCCAGTGATCCATGTCATTTTACTGAACATGTCACATTAGAACAGCAGAATAATTCACAGCCAACAATAAACACTCAGGGCAGCTGTAAGCAGCCTCCACTGTAATGTCCAAACAACTGCGAATGACATTACACATTAATATTGCTAACCCTGGTGGTAACTCTTTTCATAATAAGAGAGTCATTTTACTCAGAAAACAAATCACACGGAAATGTCATAATGTTCCAGAATAAAACTGCACATGATTACAGATATATATTGAGGTTGGCCAAACAAAAGAAAAATAGTTTGTCATCTTGGTTGTCACAGTTGACTCAGGTAGAAAGAGAAGGTCTTTTGAAAAATAAAATTCAGGCAGAAATATGGTGAATATTATTATTTTTTGTTTGTTTAGGTTGTGAGCTGCTTAAATCTAACTGGGGAATTCGAGCGTGCAAATGATATTCACATTAACCTGTAAGGGTATTGCTGAAAGAAATATGTACCTATTTTCATCATAAATATTCCATCTCCTATACACCCTTGAAAAAGTAGAGGACATTCAACTGCACTGAGAAACCAGTCGCAACCACAGTAGTGAGAATACTGTCCCTGGGTTATGATTGATGCTCTAAGTTCACTGTGTGATTTGAGACAGGCATCGCCGTGTTTCAGTAACTCAACCAAAGGCCTCAGATTCTGATCACTGAGAAGAATGCTATTTGCTCCTTTTTACCCTCATAGGAATATTGTGATGTTTTGAGATATGATGTCTGTTAAGTGCTTGCTTAGAAAGCGGGTGATTTATAAAAACTGATCTTACAGAAGAAATATTGCTTTTGACAGTCAAAAGAAAATGCAGTGAAAGATCTTGCTCTTTCTAAAATGCAAACCAATATATTTCTTTTTAACCAGGATATTAAAAGCTTACTTTTTAAAGGTGTGCATATTTAATGAAGAAAAAAAGAATTAAGAATCTATTCTGATAAATCATAAGCATCCTAACACTACTGTCTTTAGCTGTAAAAAAAACTTTAAGAAGTATATATTACTATTGTGTGGTGCAACTGCTTTCCAATTTGCATGCTTCAATAATCATATGTACATACATTTACACATTAGCCCACATAAACATATATATATACACATATATATGTGTATATATATATATATATGTGCATATTGAATATAATTTCTGAATATGGACAGGTGTGGAGGATAGTTATTTTTTAAGCTGTTTTGATTTTGAAAGTTTCAGAATTCCATATGCTTTAGAAGACAATCTTTTTTTCTTTCAGTTGTATTTCTGGCTAACCAGTTTTATATCCCAGTAGCACAGCAAATATCAATGCAAACGGTCCGATGCTCCTCAAAATAACGCATATTATTCTTTTGTTTAAAATTTTTAGAGAAATTTATCTTTAATTATTTTACTTAGGACTCCTCATAAAGCAGCAGTATTCTCATAAATAGAAGGAAAGGCAATGCTCTTCATAAGGGTTTGAGGGGAGCGCCCAGGCCCACCAGCCGCTGCAGTTTTAGGGATATATAGTCAAGCACTCCCATTCCACAGAGCACTTCCTTTCCGTAATTTGGTTGTACTAAAAGTCTGCACATTTTTCCCCAGAGGCCCCGGCATCTCCAGATCACATTTTCAGCTTGGTTACACAGTCAGAACATGGTCTACTGATGAAAATAATTATTTTATGTTACAGAAAGAAAATGTTAATTACCATTGCTCAAAGGCCAAGATGCCATTCAGGAAAGATAGCATTAACCCTGATCTGTTCCCTTCCCATTTGACCTTCTCCCTTTCCAAAATTCATCTTTCATCACAGTTAATGGAAGAGTCCAGGTCTAACTGCATGTTCTACGGATTGAAATATCTTATGAAAAGGTACACAATGTATGGCTTTCCTTGACCCCTAAATATAATTAAGCTTCATTAGTTTATTATTGAAGTACTTAAAATAGTTTGAGGAAGCCTAGAAAAGTCAAGTCATTGCATAGCACTCTCCTTTCATCCTCAAAATATAGACATACAGGGATCGCTTTCCCAAACCTGACACAGCTTCTGTCCTGGAGGTGTGATAAGGCAAATTCTTTGCCAACAGCTGAGAAGCAGATTCCCCAAGGGGTGAGACAAGCTGAGGAGCAGTTTTATCTCCTCTGTCCCTGAAGAGGCAGGATACTCCAAAGAATAAAAGGGCAAGTGAAGCTGAGAAACCCTGCTCATTTACATAGAAGTTCCAAGAAGTTCAGAGCACTTAATATATCATCAGGTCAGTGCTCAGAGGCAAACTGAATTGACCATATTCCTGTTTTCAGTTCAATCATGAGAGTAAGTTAGGTACCTTAGAATCTGCAGTTAACTTATTCAGAGCATTGGGGTGTCATTGAGCCCACTGCAAGGGCAATTTGCTAAATTGTACTCCAGTGACCAGAAAGAGAGAGTGCAGTTCCCAAGTGCTAACTTATTCCCAGGAAGTCATTTGCACACTGGAAGATTCCAGCTGATTAGAGCTCATTTATCCCACAATGTGTTAGATATGGCAGAGTAGGCAGAGTCAGTTAAATGACCTCAAAATCAAAGCTACACAAACACAGCACAGACATTGCATTTGGAACCCAGATACCAGTGTGAGTAAGAAGAGTATAGCTTTAAAATATTTGCGGTAAACCATGTCTGTCCAATATATTAGGTATTAGACAGTCTTTAATGTGAAGTTATACATCACCTAGAGGCCAGTGCACAAATGCATGCACAGGTGGGATCCCGTGGCCTGGCCAGCTATTGGGGCCAATCAAGGCTGGATGGCTGGGGGGAGGGACAGAGGAGGTTGGCTGTGGGAGTCCACTGTGCATGAACACTACTGTGTTGAGTGTCTTCCCCCTGGTGGTCAGTGCACCTCATAGCAACCAGTCAACTGTTCATTTGGCCGATCAGTCTTAACGGTCACTTAGGCTTTTGTATGTATACTAGTGGCCTGGTGCACAAAATTTGTGCACGGAGGGGGGATTCCCTCAGTCCAGCCTGCACCCTCTCCAATCGGGGACCCCTAGGGGGATGTCCAATCCCTGGCAGTCAAACATCCTTCTCGCAGTCTGGGACCACTAGCTCCTAACCGCTCACCTGCCAGCCTGTCTGATAGCCCCTAACTGCCTTTGCCTGCCTGCCTGACTGTCCCTAACTCCTCTGTCTGCCTTTTTGACCCTAACCTCTCTGCCTGCCTACCTGATCGCCCCCAACTGCCCTCTCCTCCCAGCCTGGTTGCCCCCAACTGCCCTCCCCTGCTGGCCTGATCTGCCCCCAACTGTCCTCCCCTGCCAGCCAATTTGGTTCTGACTGATCGGTTTCTATACCAGTCAACATCAAAAGCTCTGCCTCCTAGGCAGCCATTGGCTTCTCACAGTTCACCCAGATTTGGTTCTGATTTGTTGGTTTTTATGCCAATCAGCATCAAAAGCTCTGCCTCCTAAGCAGCCATTGGCTCCTCAAAGTTCACCCAGATTTGGTTCTGGTTGGTCAGTTTCTATGCCAGTCAGCATCTCTGGGCCTGATCAGAGAGGCAGGGCTGATCAGCAGCACCACAGTGGAGGCCCAGAGAGAAACAGAGGAGCAGCTGTTGGCGAAGCCTGGAGAGAAAGAGAGAGACAACAGCTGATCAACAGCTGCCATGGAGGCTGTGGATCAGACCTTACTTCTCACTCTGGGCCTCTCTCCAGGCCTGATCCACAGCCCCCTCAGCAGTCAGTGCTGGGTCGCCATAGCAACCCAGCACTGACTGCAGGACAGATTTCCAGTGTTTGGTCGAGACTTCGGTTGGTTGTTACAGACCCTGGGTTTTTATATATTAGGATTATAAAATATACATATAGTTACCTGGAGGTTGAGAAATTTAATAGAAGTTTAATGGACACACATAATTCAAAGCACACAAAAGAACAAGCTTTCTAACATCAGTCCTCTTTGCTCCTGACAATTAGGAGTTCAATAGAGCATTCAAAATTAAGAAATAATTGCATATAATGAATTTTAGAACATTTAAAAGAGATTGAAAATAGCATTGTCATTGGTGGGTGAATGAAAACAGAAGATATGATATATATATATATATATATATATATATATATATATATATATTCCCCCAAAATGTATACACACACTTTGAATAATTATAAAGGCAGTGTTTATCAAAATACATTTCATTTTCAAAATTGAGCTATCAGCTGTTAAAGTGTATACATTTTTGGGGGGACACCCTGTATATCTCAGCCATAAAAAAAGAGTAAAATCTTACCACTTGCAACAACATGGATGGAAGTTGAAGGTATTATGCTAAGAGAAATAAGTCAGATGGTGAAATGCCAAATTACAAATACCATATGATTTGACTCATATGTAGAATCTAAAAGATAAAACAAGAAAATGAACAACAACAACAACAACAAAACAGAAACAAACTCAGAGTTACAGGGAATAGATTATTAGTTGTCAGAGGGAAAGGGGTTGACAGTAGGTGAAATGGATGAAATAGTCGACTATATGGTGATGTATGGTAACTAGACTTCTGGTGGCGATCACTTTGTGTCAAATTATAATGTTGTCCATGTGAGAGTGATATAATGTTATTACCAATTTTACCTCAATTATATATATATATATATATATATATATCTCATTATGTTCCAAACTAGAGACACAAAATTTGCAAATTTAATTCATGGTTCTATTTGTTTGTTTGCCATGTTTAAGTTAAATATTACCTATTCTCTGTATTTATTAATGGCAAACACTTTATTTGCAGAATATGTGAAGATAGATTTTAAAACTGTGTTGTTGTTTTTTTAATCTGTCATACCATATGAGATAACCAGTTGTATACTGTATGGCTCCTTAAAGAGTCTTTGAAAAATATGCAATGCAAATTTACTTTCTGTTTATTATGTTACATACAGTGCTCACACAAACTGGAAAATATTTATTTTCAGAAGGAACGTTATTTTCAACATATATTTCACGCTTGCTGGTTCAGAATTAGCTGTAAGCTTAAAATTACATTTATTTAAACTGTGTAACCTATTATGGCAGAGGAATTGTGCTGAGTGTGTATTTGTGATAGAAGGGACATTTAGTATAACTGCCTAAGAATTTTTCCCACAAAGGAGAAAAATTCACAGTGACTTAAAAATTCTCCTCTGGACAATGTAAAACATTTACTCTTCTTTTTTTAAAGGCATGGCTTATGACTTTATTGAATAATTATTAATATGATCTACAATATTCAGGAGTGGGAAAATGAAAATCAGAAGACAATCTTTTAAATAAAATTAGATATGTAGCAGGGAATGGACATCAAGGAGTTATTATTATCTAGTTTATAAACTTTTATGAGAGAGAACTATTTCAGAAAAAGCAAAACAAAGAGAAAGAGATTAAGCATTTGAATGATACTCTTCCATAATTTTATACTATAGAAATGTATGCTATAGACATGTATACAAAATATAGATTTCTGCACTCTAATAAATGTAAAATTTTAAAGAAATTTAAAAATATATTGTGTATTATAGGAATACTAGAGGCCCGGTGCACAAAAATGTGTGCGCTCAGGGGGGGTGTCCCTCAGCCCAGCCTGTGCCCTCTTGCAGTCTGGGACCCCTCAGGGGATAACCACCTGCTGGCTTAGGCCTGGTCCCCGGGGGATTGGGCCTAAACTGGCAATCAGACATTCCTCTAGCAGCCCAGGAGCCCTCGGGGGATGCCCACTTGCCAGCAGAGAGCAACCCTAAGCTGCAGTCGGACATCCTTAGCGCTGCTGAGGAGGCGGGAGAGGCTCCCACCACCACCGCTGTACTGGCAGCAGTCAGCCTGGCTTGTGGCTGAGCAGAGCTCCCCCTCTGGGAGTGCACTGACCACCAGGGGGCAGCTCCTGCATTGAACATCTGCCCCCTGGTGGTCAGTGTGTGTCATAGTGACCAGTCATTCCCAGTCATTCTGCTAGTAGGGTCAATTTGAATATTAACCTTTTATTACATAGGATAGAGGCCTGGTGCATGGGTGGGGGCTGGCTTTTTTGCCCTGAAGGGTGTCCCGGATCAGGGTGGGGGTGCCACTGGGGTGCCTGGCCAGCCTGGGTGAGGGGCTAAGGACTGCTTTCAGACTGGCCACACCCCCTTCAGGGAGGGGGGTCCTGCTGGGGTGCCCAGCCAGTCTGGGTTAAGGGCTGATGGCTGTTTGCAGGCTGTCCACAGCTCCTTCAAGGTGGTGGTACCCCCTGGGGTGACTGGTCAGCCTGGGTGAAGGGCTGATGGCTGTTTGCAGGCTGGCCATGGCCCCCAGCCACCCAACCTCCCTGTGGAGGCTGGCTGTAAGCAGGTATCTGGGGTTTATTTAGCTTCTATAATTGAAATTTTGTTGCCTTCAGCAGAGGCCAGAGCTGGCCAGGGCAAGAGGGAAACTTGGCTTCCTCCATCACCGGGGCAACCAAGCCTCCTGCTTTCTCCAGCTCCGTGGCTGCCTGCCACCATCTTGGTTGGGTTAATTTGCATATAGTCGCTCTGATTGGCTGGTGGGCATGGCTTGGGGCGTAGTGAAGGCACAGTCAATTTGCATGTTTCTCTTTTATTAAATTAGATTGTGTGGGTAATAATATAATAACTAGTTGAATATTCTCACAGAGCAATTAAAATTTTCAACAATGGACAAATGTTCCAAAAGAGGAAAAAACAACAACTGGTTTTGCTCTGGAAATACATCCCCTATATCAGAGAATTGGATAAGAACATAAATTCAAGAGTCTCTTTTTTGCTCAGTCCAGTGGGTATGGCTCAGTGGTTGAGAGCCGACCTATGAATCAGAAGGTCAAGGTTGATTCCTGATCAGGGCACATGGCTGGATGTGGCCCCGATCCCAAGTTTGGGGCATGCAGGAGGCAGGCTATGGACAATTCTCTCTCATCATTGATGTTTTTATCTCTCTCCCTCTCTTTTCCTCTCTGAAATCAGTAATATATATACAAAGGTTTATAAGTAGAAGATTAAAAAATTACTAATCCCTTATTTTATACCAGGCACTATGGTAATAATTACATGCATTATTTCACTTTATTCACAGTACTACTTTGATAGATGTATAGATGTACCATTATTATTATTGCATTTTTAACTGAGAAATAGAAAGCTTTACAATTCAAATAATTTGCACAAGATGCCATATCTCGCTGACAAAGTTCATTTGAAATTTTGACTAGAACACAGTTCTCTAACTGCTGGCTGCAGAACTGGGATAGCAAGATACCTATCTGCTCACTAACATCTGTGGAAGAACTAAAATTACAAAATGTGAGACAGGAATTTCTCTCACCATTAGAAAAGGCACATTTTTTTTTTTTCAAAGGAGGTGTATTTTTTTTCAAGAAACATGCCAAAGAAAATACTTTCTTAGTTTTTGTAAAGTTCTTATTATTATTAAAAGATAAAACTCTGAAAATAAAAACAAAAGCTAGAGATACATTTCTTTCTATCTGTATTCTTTTGGAGCCCAATAGAAAAATGATAAGATAGTGAAGACTAATCAAAGAACACTAAACAAAACTGTTTTACAACATGTGTCTTTCAAAAGCATCAGTTTTCTCAAGTGTTCCCACACTTAAAAAAAAAAAAAAGGTCTTATTAAATTTTCTACAGACAAGTTTGCTAAAAGTAACACACAGCTAAATAATTGAGCTCTTAACCAATGTGATAAAGCAGTCAGCCTTTCAATTGGAAGTATATTCCTTTGCAGGAATTGTGTGGTACATTCTGCAGGAAACTAATGACTTGTAGAGACATACAGACTTGAGCTTTGCAGTTCAGTAATAAAACCAGCCCAAATTTATTTTTTATTCTGATCAATGTTGAGCTTATCCACAATGTACAAGTAGGACCAATCTAAGTAACTTTTCATTACATTTCCAGACTCTGAGATCTGAGCAGAATGATCTGAGAGAAGGTTGTTATTCTTGGTAGTTTTCTAGTAATATATATATATATACTAATCAACCCAATAATCTCAGAAAATTATTTAAAAACTGAAGATGTAGAATTGTGCTAGTTTAAAGTCTACTCTTGCTCACTTGTGATAGCCTGTGTATATTTAAATTATTTATTTCACATAAATCTTACAGAAAAAACACATAATTATATGTAATTATTTTTAATTAGCAATTTAAATTGAATTCTAATGTAATTCCTTTTTTTTTACTACAATGATTTGAATGCCCCCGACTTTATTTTGAGTCAACATGCATTTATTGCCACATCAGATACGTATTTGTCTAAACATTTAGGTACTGATAGTGAAAAAATACAGGGTATTACATATATGTCCTTATCCCCCCATTGCCCTCCCCCCTCATGCCCTCACCCCCCTGGTGTCTGTGTCCATTAATTAATTAATAAAGAAAAAAAATACAGGGTAGAAAATACATTGTCTCCTCCTTCAAAAGCTTATAAAGATATTTAAATATAATAAAGAAAAGTGTATCATTAGAGAATTGCAAGGTAGCTACTACAGGGGAATGGGTGGGGGGAGATGTTCTTGAGAAAGAAAAAGGAGATCCATGGAATCTGAGGATGAATTAAGTTGGGGAGATGGTAGGAGGTGAAGTCAAAGAGATTGCAGAGTCGAATTGTCTAGCTCTGTAGGCTCTTGTGAGGACTTAAGTTTTGCTCTGTGTGAAAATGACAGACTTGGGAGGGTTTTGAGCCAAAGAATGAAATCATCTGATTAACATTTTAGAGGATCAATGGTGGCTGTGTTGAGAATAAACTAAAGAAAGAGATAAGACTGTAAGCAGGGAAGGCATTTAGAACAGTGATGACGAACCTATGACACGCGAACTCATTTTTTTGGTTGATTTTTCTTTGTTAAATTGCATTTAAATATATAAAATAAATATCAAAAATGTAAGTCTTTGTTTTACTATGGTTGCAAATATCAAAAAATTTCTATATGTGACACGGCACCAGAGTTAAGTTAGGGCTTTTCAAAATGCTGACATGCCTAGCTCAAAAGGTTCGCCATCACTGATTTAGAAGGATAGTTCACTTATACGGGAGAGATAAACAAGGTGGGAACCAGAGCAGAAGAAATCATGGAAGGAAGGAAAAGTTGTTTTAAAAGAAATCTCAGGCTTCTGGTGAAGGTGGCAGCATAGGTAAATGTGATACTGGCATCCTCCCACAACCCATCAAAATTACAACTTAACTACAGAATAACCATCATTTATAACTGCCTGAAATATAGCTTAACAGAAGTCCTACAGCTAAGGATATAAAGAAGACACATGTGGCGGATAAAAACCAAGAGGGATATCTTTACTCAGAGGTCCCCCCTGAGGAGGGAGGGGCCCCAGTGCCAGTTCAGGGTTCCAGTGCCTGGAAGAGAAATCCTCATAACTTCTGGCTATAGAAAACAGCAGGGATTATGTCTGAGTGAGATGGAGGGTTATTGGAGTCCCAGAAATCCCTGTTTAAAGGATCACACACAGATTTACTCAAACTCACTCAGTCTGAGCTTTAGTGCTGGGTTAGAGGCTCCAAAGGCACCAGGGCCATATTCAGGGCAACTTAATTGTCTGGTATCAGGGAGAAAGCTGGAGGGGGGCAGGGGGAGAGAAACCCAGCTTTCTCTCAGACAAAAGTGCTGGCACAGGCCATTGTTCTTTTTCTGAGCTTTCCCCCACAGATTCAGCAAGCATGTGCCATATCTGAGTCTCTTTCAACCTGGCTATCACTGTTTTCCCAGACCTGGTGATTCCCGAAGACATCACTCTGTCCAACTTTTGGGCTTAACACAAGCTATTTCCACTGGCTTTTCCATATAAATTTCCTGTCTTGACTCATGTTTTGGATTTTCATAAAATCTCTCAAACAAGCAGCATCTGGCCTCAGTGTGCCCTGTACTTTCACTAAGTGGCCCCAGGCGTGGCACTAGTGGCAGCTGGCTTTGTTCACAGCTTGGCCTCTCCTGGGCACATGCAAGCCCAACACAGGTAGCAGCAATATGAAGATTGTTTTGTAGCTCATGTTGGGCAGCCCTGGATAGAACACATGAGGACCAAGACCAGCACATCTAGTGGGTAGTTTCAGACCATATCAAAGCACCACTCAACCAACTCCAGAAGAAACACACTCAAGGGATGGATTCATCAGTCACCAGAGCCCAAATAAAGTAAGCCCTGTTCTGGGAGCCAGCCCTTACACAGCTGATCTTCCACACTGATTGAAGCCAATCCTTTCAGGAGATGATCCTGGAGGTAAGTCCCTCTTATTGAGGTGCCAACATCAATTGGGGCTCAACTACAACAGGGGGCACACCTGGAGTGCCCAGCTCAGGCGTAAAGGGAGGCTTTGCCACTGGGCCCTATACAGTGGTTCTCAACCTGGGCTGCACATTAGAATCACCTGGGAATCCTTTTAAAATCCTGATTTCCGGGCCTTATCCTCCGGAAATTCTGTTTCTTTGTTTTGGGGTGGGAGGGTGGGACCACAACATTAGTAACAAAGAAATAGAATTTTCAGAGGATGAGGCCCAGAAATCAGGATTTTAAAAAGATTCCCAGGTGATTCTAATGTGCAGCCAAGGTTGAGAACCACTGCTCTAGGACATCTACACATAAGGCCACTCTACAAAGACCTAGAGATGTAGCAGCTCTGCCTAATATATAGAAACAAACACAGGGAGGCTGACAAAATGAGGAATCAAAGAAATATGTCCCAAATGAAAGAACAGAACAAAACTCCATTAAAAGAACTAGGCAAAATGGAGGCAAGCAATCAACTAGATGGAGAGTGCAAAAACAATTGTTATAAGGATGCTCAAGGGACTGAAGGGAAGAGTAAATAAACTTAGTGAGAAATTCAATAAAGAGATAGGAAACATAAAAATGGAACAAAAAACATTTTTAAAAAATCAGAAATAAAGAATACATGAACTGAAATGAAGAATATATTATAGAGACTCAATAATGGAGTAGATGAAGCAGAGGATTAAATTAGAGATTTGAAAGATAAGGAACAGAAAATGCCCAATCAGAACAGAAAAAAAAAAAAAAAATAGTGTAAGGAGCCTTTGGAACAACTTCAAACATACCAACATTCACACCATAGGGGACTAGGAGGAGAAGAGAGACAGCAAGGAATTGAAAACCTATGCGAAAAAAAATAATGACGGAAACTTTCTTAACCTGGTGAAGAAAATAGACATGCAAGTCCAGAAAGAAAGTCCCAAACAAGGGAATCAAAGAGGCCCAAACCAAGACACATCATAGCTAAAAAGCAAAAGGTTAAAGACAAAGAATCTTAAGATCTGCAAAAGAAAATCAGTTAACTACAAGGGAGCTCCTATGACTGTCAGCTGTTGGCAAGAATTTTTGAAAGTGATGAAAAGCTAGGACCTATAATCAAGATTACTCTATCCAGCAAAGCTATCATTTAGAATCAAAAGAGAGATAAAGAACTTTCCAGAAAAGAAAAAAAAAAAAGAGTGGACTTTTCATCATCACCAAACCATCATTGTATGAAATGCTTCTTTAAGAAAAAAATATCAAAATTATGAATAATAAAATGGCAATAAATACATATCTATCAACAATTGAATCTAAAACCAAAATATTGTAATAACTATATATGGTGTTAGATGGGTATGAGATTTATTGGGATGATCACTTAGTTAGATAATGTGTAATCACTGGGTTGATTGCATATCTGAAACTAATATAGTATTGTGGATCAACTATAAATGAAAAAAAGTTAAAAAAAAAAGGAATCTTAGTCAACTAAATCTAGAAAATAGCTTGAGATCAGATTGAAAACTCTTTTTTTACTTTATTTATTTTTTCCCATTACCATTTATCCCCCCAAACTCTCTTCCACCTCTACCTACCCTTCTCTCCCTGACAATCACCACACTTTTGTCTGTGTCCATGAGTTCTCTCTCTCTCTCTCTCTCTCTCTCTCTCTCTCTCTCTCTCTCTCTCTCTCTTTGTCACTCTCTCCACCCTCCTAACACCACCCCCACTATCTGCCTGCTCTCTACTATGAGCCTGCCTCTATTTTGCTTGTTAGTTCATACTGTTCATTAAATACCACATGAGTGAAATCATATGGTAATTGAATGTGGCCTAAGGTGCTTGAATCTTATTATGTAGTCAATTGAGAATCTCTGAGGGTTAATTTAATTTTAAAACACTTTTAAAGGCAAATTTAAATAAATTCATAACAAGTATGCATCAATAAAAATTAGAAAGATAGTATGATAGTAACATAATATAGAGAACTAATGAAAAGTGAACATGTAAAAGAAAACTCAGGGATCCTTTAAAAATACTGGTAAAATTATATGTTTCTAAAAGATCAAATCAAGAAAATAGGAAAATGACACAAATAACTAAATGCCATAAAGTGATAAAGGGTACATTAACACCAATATAAAAGTCAAAGTTATTAATGATCACGTTGCACAATGCATGTAAAAAATATAAATATCTTAATGACATCTGCAGACCAATAGTTAAAGCATTTCCAGAAGGGTGGGCTGTAATCAGAGTTGTGCTTCAGAGGGTGATATCCTGTGTATAATAAATTTTTGAGAGTGAGATGGGATGTATAAATTGATGAGCACTTTGAGAAACTACCTAAAGTTATGAGGTCTTGAAAATTATTGTTGCCATGGAGTTCAATAAATAAAAATGTGTTTCAGGCAGGACAAGCAGGGTTTGGTTACTGCTTACTCTGGGATCACAGAAAAGCAGATTCCTATTTTCCAACCCTGGTGAATGCCATTAGTAGAATTAGGGATGTGAAAGGAAGTAATTTGAATGGGAAAGACAGTAAGCTCTGTTTAAATGTGTTGAATAAAGCATGACAAGCAAGTGGAATGGAGTATTAATAAAGAGAAAAGATGGACTGAGAGGAACTATTCATCCCTGATACATTTTAGGCTGAAAAACAGATTGTTTCATTGGTCACAGAGATAAATTAAAAGAAACACAGGTGACACCCTAGCTGGTTTGGCTCAGTGGATAGTATGTCGGCCTGCTGACTGAGGGGGTCCTGGGTTCAATTACAGTCAAGGGCACATGCCCGGGTTGTGGCTGGATCCTCAGTAGGGGGTGTGCAGGAGACAGCCAATCAATGATTGTCTCTCATCATTGATGTTTTTTTTTTTCTCTCTCTCTCCCTCTCCCTTCTTCTCTGAAATTAATAAAAAATATATTAAAAAAAACAAAACATGTCAGTATGGATGGACTATCCCAAGTATTAAATGGGGTAAGTTAAGGCTGTTGCAGGGGCCTATATATGTTTTTATGAAAGAAAAAAGAAAGAGTATATTGTTTCAGGACTCCACCTGACAGCCATGGCTTCTTTACATTAGGATTGCACAAGCTGGTCTCGTATGAAATGTGGGGCTGAAGTCACAGTCTGAGGCTCCTTCACTGCTTTTTCTTAAGTATGGGAATTCTAAGTCTCCTGGGATTTAGGGCATCACTTAGTACTTTATGGGATTCTAGTTGGCATAATATTCTGAGAAAGTACATTTTTAAAAAATGAAGACCATTATAAATATAATAATTTGTCTTTATACAGATTTTCTACTCACTAATATTTACCTCAAATATGTTACATCAATAGTATATTATTCTCACCATTAATAATTGTCAGTTTAGCAATAATACTATACATGGAATATTTCTGTGATAATTACAATTCACCTAACTACCCAATAATTTCATGAACTGCATTACTGGGTAATTGGGTGAATTGGAATGTATATATATATATATATATATATATATATATATATATATGGCACTATTATGAAAAAAAATCAGCTTTAATAAAGCTCTTCATGTCTTTCTAAAATTAATGGTAATATATAATGATGAAGAAAGTCATCAGGGACATAGAGGATTAACCTTTATTCCTAGTTTAATTTTAATTGATTTTCTTTCTTTGATTTCCATCTAAAATAAAAACTTTAAGATGTTTTTTCTTAAGAAATGGAAAGTTATTTTAAGATGTCATTTGGTTAAGCCAAACTAGATCTAAAATAAAAAGATAGGATAAGATTTTTTGAACGTATATTAATAGTATTTCTAGTAATGATTAAATTGGCATTTCATGGTATAAAAAAACTGCTTTTGTTCTTTGTGGAGTGCTCAGTGTCATTCTCCTTTTGTTAAAAAGTAAATTAAATAGTTCAAAGAGGCTTTGTGCAGAAATGTGTGCTTCTTTATTAGGTTCCAGAAGGTTGGAAATACAGATATTGCCTTTCTTTGCAGAGGCAGTATAATAACTGACAAGGATGTCAGCAGAGTTGTTAGCAAGGCTAAATGCAAATAATATGGCTAAAGTCCTAGCATGGGAATAACTAGCCCAAGTGTAATTCATTTGTAATATGTGTTAAAGGTTTTATATAAAGGGAGGGTATTTGATAAAGTTTCAAATCTAAAATAAACTCTCTTCCATTTGTTTTCTTGAGTATTTAAAACTAGACTAGTGGACTGTCTTTCATACACTTTTAAAACCCTACTTAACTTTTCATCGCTTCTCGGCCTTTTGGCTAAGATCAAGTGTAAAACCCTACTTAACTTTTCAATGGTTTACCAAACTGGAGATTTATTTTAATTCAGTAAGACTCTAATGTCTCTTATCATTACAACTGAAAACCTGTAACAAATTAACACTGAAACACACCCACTGCCATTGCTGTATTTTCTAAACAATCATGGGATATTACATGAAATGCCACAATGGTAGGCGAAACTTATGGGGAAATCTGACATATAAGATTTTGAGCATATGACTTTCTCAATTATTTCACCTACTTAATCTTCTTTCACTTTTACTTTCAATTAGTATTGCTTCATGAACCCAAGACTTTTTAAAATAAAATGTACTACTTGCCCTTATTAATAAATTATTAAATGTTCATAAAGTTTGGTCTGCAATTCATGAATTTACCCATTCCATGCAAAAATCAATATTGTTTCATATAATCTTCAAGACTAACTTCATCGTATTATTTTTTATTGTTTAAAATATTACAAATAGTAGAAAATATGTCTACTTTTCCCTCTATTGACCTCCCCCTGGCCTCCCCCATCTCCCAAGCACATGCCCTCACCCCCTAAGTGTCATTGGTTATGCTTATATGCATGCATATAAGTAATTTGGTTGATCTCTTACCCCCACACACACACCCTACCCTGCCTTCTCACTAAAGTTTGACCATCTGTTCAATGCTTCTTTGTCTTTGTATCTGTTTTTGTTCATCAGTTTATGATGTTCATTATATTCCACAAATGAGTGAAATCATGTGATGTTTATCTTTCTCTGACTGGCTTATTTCGCTTAGCATAATGCTCTCCAGTTCTATTCATGCTGTTGCAAATGGTAATAATTCCTTCTTCGTCATATTCTTAAATAATGATAATGCTTGGAGGTTTATTTGGAGCCTATCAAGGTAATCTATAGAAATGTTTTATAACTTATTTTTCTACTTCATGAACCTTTATACTGTATATTTTATTAGGAAGAAGCCAGGAGGAAAAATATAGGTTGAACACAATTTATTAAATACCAGTTAAGACCTGGTTCTTCAATGACATTGTCAGCTGTTCAAACTACTTGAAGAAATCTTGAATTCAATTTTCAAAGTAAACAAAGTTAGTCAAAATCTAGAAGCTAAAGGATTGTCCAGTATTTAGAAGCAGGTGTGGAAATGTTTCATTGGAAAATACAATATTGAATCTCCTGAATGCATTGAATTTCGTCTTTTATTCACTACTAGTAGCCCATTACGCGATATCACGTGCAGTGGGCCACCCACCACTTTTGCGGGAGCCGGTGGGAACCGCAGCTCGCTGCAGGGAGCCGCGCTGCTCCCACTGGAGTCCTGCGGCTTCTGCGGGAGGCGGAAGAGAGCCGCCTGTGCCCATGGGAGCTGGTACGGAGCCCTGCTGCTTCTGCGGGAGCCAGGAGGGACCCGCACTGATTCTGCGGGAGGCAGGAAGGAGCCGCGCTGCTTTCGCGGCTCCTTAGTCTCCTCTCTGGGCCTGTGCTAGGCCACAGAGGCCGCAGGCCGGCCCCCCTGTTGCTGTCCATGTCCGCTCTCACTCCTGGGGGCCTCCTGAGCCAGGGTGCAGCGGCATGCTGGCCCCTGTCTCTGTCTCTCCATCTCCACTCCAGGCCTCACCTGCACGCACAACCTCCTCTTGCCTGGTCGTGACCTGTGACGGAGTCCCAGCCTAATTTGCTTATTTCTTCGAGAGAGAGAGAGAGAGAGAGAGAGAGAGAGAGAGAGAGAGAGAGAGAGAGAGATTAGTCTTCTGTTATAAGAAGCGATTGAAATTTTCTAGCATTTTCTTTAAAAAAGCAAACATTTTGGGGGGACTTCCACATACTGCCAATACTTAATAAAAGTACCCACAGTATAATAGAGATTAGTTGAAATCTCCTTCCTCTGAAGCAAGAATTAGAGTATTAATTGACTGTGAGCGTGTATGTGCATGTGTATGTAAGTAAAGTAGACTGGGAGAGGAAAGAATACTGGAAGGAAACATTGATTATGCACCTAAGGAATCCACAACACTCTAAGAAAAAAAAATAGTGCTTAGTATTTTAACTTTTAAAGAAAGATTTTCTTTTTTTGTGCTTTAATAAATGCTGCTCAAGACTTTCTAGCATGTCGCCTCAAGTGGCACACGCAATGGGTAAAAATCAAATCCATTTGTATTTCACTCCACAACTTTCAACATGAAGATGCAGGTGTGAAAATGTACTGGTTTTCTTGAATGATGATTTGGAAATAAGAACAACATAGACATATTTTAATCTTCTCAACTCTAGAAAAATAGGAATTTTTAAAATTACCATTTTGTTAATAATTAATTTTATTCTAAGCTTATTGAAATATGGTTTTCATTTATACTCAATGAAATAAAGTGTTTATCTTTGGAAAAGTGTAATTTCATGCTTTATTATTTCAGGAATGCCAAGAGAAATCACAAAATGTTGTGTTAGAAGAATTTATGTGATTTCTCAGTGTTCAGAAAAAAAATCACCTTTATACTACTCTTTAACTAAGAGCAAACTCATAAAAACTATTCTGTCAAGGATATATTGCTTTTATAAGGGCAAAAATGACATCTACCCAGGAGAAAATCACACTTGAAAAATCAGCATTTGGAAGCTGAAATTGTGGGATCATTTTAATTTCACTTTTAGGTGGGGATGACAGTGATTCTCTTCAATTGTCTTTTGATTCTACAGCTTTTGTTCTGTTTTTTGAGCTTCCAAGATTTAGAAGTCCATACTTATTTTGAATCCTGGTGGTAGTTTACTACAGATTTAAATATGTGCTGAAGTCTTATTGTTCTTGCCTTGACATATCCCACCCAGCTGAGCTATGGTATTGGTTCATTGTAAATCACAATAGGAAGAACAAAGTGAAAGGTTCTGAATAAATGAAGTTAATTTTTCTTGTCTGTGCCCCTGGACAGAAGGAAGCTGAAGCTTCAAGGGAAATTCTGTATCACATACAAACTCTCAATGGGGATTCTCAACATATTGGGTAAGAGGTGTTTCAAGGAAGATATTTACTACAGAGTTCTTAGTTTTAAGTTAAATATTTATGCTCCACTACATTGATGGATTCAAAAAGGATCCAACCACAAATTACTTACTCTTCCTGGTTAATCAGTTTCCTCTGTTGCCTTCAGGACATCATTGAAGGAAAAGTAAACAGTCCCAGGAATTAGTAATGTAAATTGCCCTTCATTCAAACAATTTATTCAAGGAAATTAGTTTAGGCCATGAAATACTGGGTTGTTAGCTCTCATCTTCTGTATTAACCTCCTTTTTATTGGCTTCTCCTTTACATGGACAAATTCCCATACCCTCTCCTCTTTGCACGTACTTATATACAACGTCTTCCTTGACGCATTTGTGCCTCTTCTTACACTTTTGTTTGACCAATGTTGTTATCCATCTTTGATAATTTCCTCATGTAGACAATATTTAATATTTTAAATACTTATAGTCACTGTTCCAAGTATTTTACATAAGTTATTTTATTTCATCCACATGGCAATTCTTTGACATAGATAATAATTTCATTCTCACGTGACAAGTGAGGAAATGGAAGCAAGATAGAGTATTAGAAAATGTCCATCACAATTTCCATTTGTAATTAAAGTGTGCTTCAGGACTCCACTTCTGTTAAATCCCACCAAAGTTTTTTGGTTTTTTTTTTTTTTTACATCTGCTCTTCCCCTAGTACTTAGTTACCAATAGATGATCCTCAGAAGAGTTACATATCATTCTTTTGTAATGGGTTGTAAGAATAGACACAGAGAAATATCTAATCCTGGAAAGGTACATTATAAATAATTATCTAGTTATGGCTATGCCATCCTAGAGAAGAACTGTTCCTTAATCACTAAGAAAATTGAGTTACATTGTGATTATTTTTTATAAGCCTATCATCTTTTAAAACAGTAAATTCCTCAAAAATAGATCTTGTCCCCTTTTTTATGTGAATTACCAATTATGATTACTAGGACTTAGGATGTATAAGATTTTATGAAAGTGTTATTTTCTTAGCAGTTTGTGCTTGAATTCTTTTGAAGTGGGAGACAAATTTTGATGCAAAGAAGCTCTGAGAATTCCTCTGGAGATATAAGTTGGCCTGAAGCTGAGCCTGCGTTATATATTTTACAGGAAGTATTTTTGCATACTAAAGAAGACTGGTCAGATTTACAGTAAAACCCCCAGGATGGTGGCAACAGAGACCTTGGGAAGAATCGAAATATCTATTGGGGATTAATTAAATAGTTCTCTTTGTTGTAAGCAATGATCTGTCTCCCCTAAGATATTTTCAATAAGCTCTATAGCCTTACTCACTAGAGTGGATATTTTATGGTGAATATGAAAAATCACTGAGGCATGATTCTTTGTTGGAAGTCAAAGTAAGAACACTGGACATTTTAGAAAACTATTCCTGCCTCTATGAGTGTAAAGAGGAAAATCAAACTAAGCAACATATTACCACACATATTTATATATAGATGGATATAGATATGAATATATCTATATATGGATATAGATAGCAGCACATTCAAGTTCCTTTAAATTTCCAGGACAGACAAAATAAAGGGCATGAATTGTGATAGCTTTTCAGCAGTGTTTGGGTACAGATGTGTGTTCTTGAGTAAAATTTCAGTGGAACAGCAACAAAAGTTTGAGTATGTCAGAATGACTAGTAAACTAAAAACTAAAAAAGTTTTCTAAGAAGAAGAATAAATAGTAAATGATGTGGGGAAGCATGAGACTTGGTTGTGATGTTTGTAAGGAAGAAATTCCCAGAAAAGGAAAGTGTGCTGAAAGCTGCCTTCCCTGTTTATCATAATTCTGACTTAGGGCAATGCTGAAGATGGCACCCCTAATTATTCTTTGACCTTTCCAAACAAGTATGTGCATGTGCAGAACCCTGGGTGTTTACTGGAATCCTTATGCTTTATCTTCGGGTGTCCTTGCTTACTGGACACTACAAACACATGTGTCCTCCCAATATTACTTACCCTATTGATTGTATCTAAAAGATAAACTTTATCTCAAACTGCTATTATAATAAAAGCCTAATGAAGCAGGCAATCGAGGCTGTCTGGTTCCTTTAACCAGACAGTCCCTTAGCCCTCTCTTTCACAGCAAACATTGTGTCAGTGTAATCATTCATCCATCAATCAGGGTCTGCTGGTCAGCCCCAGCAAAATTGCAAAAGTAGCAGTGTAAGCCAAGCTAGAATTTTACAATTTGATGCATATAGAAACACATAAATAAAATCATAGCATAGGTATTAGCAAACATTCACTTGGCACATATTCTGTTATATTCATATATATAACTATTCTACACACATTATCTCCTTAATTATTATAAAACTCAGTGAATGCTATCATTTTATTTTACAAATAACTGAGGGTGAAAGAAGCTAAATGTCATTCAAGACTGTATACTAAGCCACATTATAAATGTTCTAGAAAGAATTTTTTTTCTATATACCATTTATTTAATTCCAATATCCAAGAGTATAATCTCCATACTAAATTATCAGTTGACAATGATTACATATGTTCTATCAAATTTCATTTTGAAACAACACACTGTAGAGCACAATAAACATTTTTATAAATGTAACAAATTTAGAAAGGTGGCTTTTTAGAAAAAGAGAAAATATACATTTTTTCCTGAAAAATATTACTCAATAGAACAGTTTTTCTTGCTCCAGTTACCTGAATATATATTATTGAATATATTTCAGCATATCCTAGACAATGCATTAGAGTATTTTATTTTCTTAGTGATTTTTTATCCCTCATTTCCTTTCCTCCAGGCTCTCAGGAAAGTCAAGATTAGTCAAAGGCTAGAGGAATGAATTGGGTTTTCTAGTAATCTTCTTTTTCAAATTACAATAAAAGAAACGTTTGTGAACTCAGATGGAGTACTTAATTTGATGTCCTCAACAGTTTTTCTAACTGTAAATGTTGTCACAACAGGGGCTATACTGTATTTAACACTTAAATTTGCCTATGCTTTATTTAGTAGGGGCTGGATAATACTGGTCACTGTATTTAAAACTGTTTTTTTTAAATGTATATGAAAATATATAACTGACACTTGGTAAAGGAGCTAATAAAAGAGAGATTTTCAGAACTTTCCAAGAATGAAAGCTCTGAGAATATTTTTTATACAGCGGATACCACCAGTGTGCAAAGCATTTCATACATAAAAGCCAGCTCAGCCATCACTTCTGTCTCAGAAGAAAAAGGAGAGTTTTTGGCTTTTAAGTCAAATGTGCCCATTTATTGCAATCAATGGTTAGGGAAATTCCAAATACTTAATTCTAATCCTTTACAACCAATGCTATTAAGTCATAATCTAAATTATAACTGCTATGGTGATTGCTTCACACTTTGATTACAGGTTGCACTGTGAGGAGGCAGTGACACAGGTGTTAAACGATCATTCTAATGGACTCTCCACAAAGTGTTTAGCATAATAGGGCAAATGCAGCCCAGAATGTCATAGAATTTCTTCTGCATATTTAAATAATGCCAGAGAAAGCCTTTAAAAAAGTTTTTTAAATTTTTTCATAGAAAAATAATCATTTTAGTTAGACTTTTTTTGTTACCATTGAATTCGGAGTAGTTATATAAAAAGCAATAATTACAATTATTATTATAAAGACCGACACTATTCTAGAATATACCATGTTAGAAGCAAGAGGAAGGAACCAAAACACTTTCAGTACCTCAGACAATTATTTTCTCCAAATGTAATTAACCATTTATGTTCAAAATACTTTTAATTATGCAAAATTATTTCAATGCCCCTAAGGGGAAAAGACAAAAATTTACGTTTTTCAGACAGATATTCCTTTATTCTGTTCTAATTATAGATCTTAAATTAGATGTCTTATGTGAAGGACATATTTCTGTTTTACCAATCTAAATTTTCACTTTGTTCAAGAAATGATACAGACATTTCTTCTTCCACCTCCCTTCTTCTCCTTCCTTCTCTCCTCCTCCTCCTCCTCCTCCTGCTCCTGCTCCTCCTCCTCCTCCTCCTCCTGCTCCTGCTCCTGCTCCTCCTCCTCCTCCTCCTCCCCCTCCTACTCCTCCTCCTCCTCCTCCTGCTCCTGCTTCTGCTCCTCCTCCTCCTCCTCCTCCTCCTCCTGCTCCTGCTCCTCCTCCTCCTCCTCCTCCTGCTCCTGCTCCTGCTCCTCCTCCTCCTCCTCCTCCTCCTGCTTCTGCTCCTCCTCCTCCTCCCCCTCCTCCTCCTGCTCCTGCTCCTCCTCCTCCTCCTCCTCCTCCCGCTCCTGCTCCTCCTCCTCCTCCCCCTCCTCCTCCTCCTCCTCCTCCTCCTTTTTCTCCTTCCTCTTTGCTTTCACTAGAAATGATGCTTTTAGCAACCCACAAAATTTCAGTATGTAGTGAGACAATGAACACCATTTCTTCAGTCTGAACTGTTACAGGACACAGGCTGTATATTAATCATTATATAATGATCATAGCCTGCTTAGTGCCTGGTTCTCAAATGTTCCAAAAATTGCAGTGAAATTGAATTTGTGAATGAGGAAATTGAGACCCAAAGAAAGAAGCTATTAATCCAACGCCTTGTAAACACTGAGAAAATGAGCCAGGCAAAAGTATTAGCTTTTGGAATATTAGTTCACTATGATTTTCTACTGTAAATATCAACAGATTGAGGTAAATTGTAATATGGTAAAACAACAATGTTTTTTATTACAATGACATTATTTACTGCTTGTAAAATGTAAGTGGACACCAAATAGAAATGTATATTAGCTAGATTCTGAAACTATCAATAGTGAGAACTACAGTGCTTACAAATTCTCTAAACTCTGCCATATAAAGTATAATTTAACATTGCCGGCAAGTTTGAATTAAAAGACAAACCATCACTCTCTAGTTCCTTTTGTGTTTGCTTAACTAAAAACACTGGAAGCACCGAAATCACTGGCTATTGGTACTTTCTGGAATTGATAGGGTGATAACCAGAAGAAACTGAATTACATGTTTGCAGAATGCTAACTTATTTAATTGAAACTTTAATTAAAAGAACATCAAAAGTACATATTTCCTTCTGATAGATAACACCTGCTACATATGAAAATGATTTGTTTGGATTGTTATATTTTCAATGTTACAGAAGCAATTGAGTGCACCCATATGCCCATTAAAGATATTTCCTGTTGAACAAATATATATAAATTGAAAGATGATTCATTCCTGAAAAATGATGAAAAATGACTCATTCCTTGAAAAAGAAAATTGTTTGTGATATCTGATATAGCAATATGAACATCATTAACATCCTCCCTGAGATCTACTGAGTTTGGACACAAAAATTAGTATTCCAGGTTTAATATTTTGTGAGTTTTCTCCTTTAAGATACTTAGTAAATCATTTAGGAAAATTACCTCAATAACACAGGATTTTATACTTTATCTTGAAATGAATATCATAAATTGCACTCTCCAATTGTTAAAAGTATCTGAATACTGTTTTACTCAATATGCTAATTTATTAAGGCAGCCTCATACACCTGCCAAAATGAAATACAATGTGTGCCCGGCTGGTGTGTCTCAGTGGTGGAGTGTCAACCCATAAACCAGGAAGTCACTGGTTTGACTCCTGGTCAAGGCACATGTCCTGGTTTCAGGCTTGATCCTCAGTAGAGGGTATGCAGGAGTCAGCCAGTCAATGATTCTCTCTCATCATTGATGTTTTTATTTCTCTCTCCCTCTCCCTTCCTCTCTAAATCAATAAAAACACATTTTTAAAAATACAATGTGTATGCTCTAATTCTATTATAAAGAAAACTTCTAGAAATTTCCCAAACAACTATTACTAAATCTATCCTCTGACATGAAAGTAAAGCTCTTAGAAAAAAATTAATATTTACTTATATATTATAGCGATTAGAACTTGGTACATACTAAGGACATATTCTAACATTAACAAAAGGGAAGAAATATACTTATTATATTATTACTAGTGGCCCGGTGCACGAAATTTGTGCATGGGGGCGGTGTCCCTCAGCCCCGCCTACACCCTCTCCAATCTGGGACCCCTCAGGGGATGTTCCACTGCTGGTTTAGGACATCCCTCTAAACCGGCAGTAGGACATCCCTCTCGCAATCTGGAACCGCTGGCTCCTAACCGCTCATCTGCCTGCCTGCCTGCTTGACCCTAACCACTCTGCCTGTGGGCCTAATCACCCCCAACTGCCCCTCTTTTGGTCTGATCACCCCCAACTGCCCCCCCGCCGGCCTGCTTGCCCCCAACTGCTCACCCCCTCCCCCCCACCCCCCCCCCCTGCGCCAGCCTGCTCGGCCCCAACTGCACCCCCTGCTGGCCTGCTCACCCCTAACCACCTCTGCCTCAGCCTTGCCACCATGGCTTTGTCTGCAAGGACATCTGGTCTCCCAGAAGGTCTCCCAGTCTAATGAGCATATTACCCTTTTATTAGTATAGATATGTAATATAACATGAGAAGGTATGATTATGCATATATAATTATGTGTTTAATAAATTGGCTCATTCTCTCACTTATTTCCTCGGAAAGAGCAAACTCCAATTATGGGACCTGTGAATGGACTGCTAAATTGGGAGTTAGGAGCCATGGCTTGTGTGTCCTGCTTGGTTATTGGTTTTCTGGTGTCTATTATAAAAGTCACAACTTTTCTTCACTTCCTTCAGCTGTGATGTAAGGATCATACTTCCCCACAGGAAAATGTATATAGTAATAGGAATTCCACAGATGAGACCCATGTTATTTCATCTGATGAACTTAAATTCTCTTTCTGACTCCCATACAATCTCTGAAGTATTAACGGTATCTAAGTTTAGCAAATGTACAGGGCACATATTCAGAGTCAGGACTATGAAAAAAAACCTGAGCTAACTCCCTTGAGCCCACAAATGGCCACATTACATGCTTTGCAAATGCATTGCTTTTCTTTCCCGCATTTCCCATCCACAGCCTGGCACAGACCTCATAATTTTTCAAGGGCCATTTTAAGCGTCAGCTCTTTGAATGTTTGGCCAAAATCCATTGGCTCTGTTACGCAGTTTGAATCTCTCCATCCATCCTTTTTAATTCTATGGCATTTAATTGGTGTGATTAGGATGATATAGAATATATACCACATTTTATTACAGTGCAGTTGTTTACATACCTGTCTCCCATCTTAGACTGGAAGTTCTATGATGGCATAAACCTGTTTTCTTAAATGACACCCTGGCATATAATAAGTATTTATAAATTTTATTTAAATTAAACCAAGATCTTTTTAACTTATTGACATTTCCTCTAAGCTATTTTACCTCATTGAAACAAAGGCTATTATTAAATAATCATATTACTGGATAAAGACAGTTTTCATTTTCCTGTTTGATGATCATTTGGAATTTCTGATGTAGTTTGTACTAAACTGAACATCATGAAGTCATTGAGGTAAAGGGAATAAATTCTCTTTTAAATTCATTTAAAAACATGAAACATGATCAAACTGCCAGCTCTATGTATTCTGAGCCGATGTATGAATATTCACACAAATAGTAAACATGCACACATAATTTGTAGAATTGGTACAATGCAAGAGATGGCTGTTTCAAATAAAATTTAACTCACGGTTCACAACTTGGTCCACATATGATAAGTGACTCTACTTTTAATTAAAACTACTAAGCTAAATATTATTATTGACAAGAAAAAATATCAACCAATCAAATGTTGTTATATTATAACGTTTCCACAGAACAAATAGTTGTTCAAAAAATAAATAGCTTGGGCACTTACTAGCTGGTTGCACTATTGTTTTCAATGCATACATTTAAGTTGTAGCTACATTAAACTAAATAACTGGTTAAATGAGTAAACTAATATGTCTTTCTCCAGAATCAAATGACAGGTTTTGTTCCATTCATTTCTGTATAACAGGAAACCAATCTTAAGACTAAAGATTTTGTAATGTTAATTGGAAGGGATAAACACATTCTAAAAAATCAGCTGTTCACTGATCTTGGCTGTGCTGCTTTCCAATTAGTGCTGGGTCACCAATTAATTCCTTTCCAGGTGCCCAGGCTTCCTGGATACCAGCACTGGGCTGAGTTCTCTTGATCCTTTCACCTTATGCTCCAACTATATTAATGATTTTGACCTTGCTCAAACTTAAACAGCAGCTTTCTCAATTTAGAAAAAAAGTATTATTTCCATTTATTTTAAAAGAATGAGACAAATCATAGTAACCCCCAAAAGAGTTTTATTGTAATTCTTTGTTAGTCATGTTATAACAAATTCACTTGGACACTGGCTTCCTATACTTATCATGTTTGTGTTTCCTTCACCTGTATTCTGTACCACAACACTTTAGGCCAGTGGTTCTCAACCTTCTGGCCCTTTAAATATAGTTCCTCATGTTGTGACCCAACCATGAAATTATTTTCATTGCTACTTCATAACTGCAATGTTGCTACTGTTATGAATCGTAATGTCAACATCTGATATGCAGGATGGTGTTAGGTGACCCCTGTGAAAGGGTCGTTCAGCCGCCAAAGGGGTCGCGACCCACAGGTTGAGAACCGCTGCTTCAGGCCATCCATCTGGGATGTTGTCCTGCAACTTATTTCCTCCAGTGCCTCCCCCCGCCCCCCATTTTCTCACTCTTTCAATTTTCTGGTCTTCTGTGTTTTCAGGTTATTCAAGCATTTCCTTCACCAATAAGCAAAAGCCTCTCTTTGTAATGTTCTATGTCTCTAAATAAATCTAGCTTTTATAGCTAGGTTTGTTTTCAAGGGAATTTTGCAGTTGCTGTCTATAAATATTTATTTTATTACTCCCTAATTCATTAATACAGGGTTATCTATTTCTTCCCACTGTCATATCGATTCATTCTCGCCGTTAAGTCGGAACCCGCCTACATAAATAAGCACCTACGTCACTCACATGGAGCACATACACAGCAGCAATGAAGTGAAAGGAAGAAAATGAGTCAGCAACATGTAGTTGAGCCACAAATGTAGATAGGAATAAGCTAATCTCTTAATGATGAAAGGGGAGTAATGTGACCTAATGTTTTGTATTAATTGGATAAATTTCACCTCCCTCAGAAGTCAATTAATTTCTAACTCTCGAAATTAATCCTACAATCAGAATGTTCATCCTGGAACTAACAGCGGTATAAGAGTTCCAAAGGATGCTCTTCGAAAATGAAACAAACAATCCATTTACTTTATTCCTCATTTTTGTAAGATTTCCTTTGAAAACTAAAAGAAGCAGCAACATGTTGATTGCACCTATCCTTCTTTACCTCCATTTCCTGAAGTAACAATGATGTAACAGTGCATAATGGTCTGACCCCATTTGGAATATGAGTGTTGACAGCTTGCAATGCCCATAACCCCCTCTTCTCCTTTGGCCCCACATCTGAGGACAATTAGAAAGCCCAGTGCTCTCTCCTTTGGAGCCTGCAAGATGTCAATCCAAGTAAACCCTGGCCTTTGCATGAGACCCTCATCCCTGGCCCACCCCCTGACCACAAGAAAACCCCAAAGCTGATACCCAGTATCCTCTTTCTGCTCTATCAAGCCAGATTTAGGTCCTCTGAAGCCTGCCCTGCTCTCCCTAAAGAGCTCTCCCCAAAATTATGCAAAACATTCTCTTTATATCCTCTTGGTGCACATGTGGCATCGTCAGTCTAGACTTCTGAACCAAATTTTGGACAAATTCTATCTTGCTCTGCAGGATGATCACAACATTGTGGGTTAAAACTGAGGTTAAAAGTCTCTAAATTTATATAGACATGTATGCTTCTGGTGTGAGATATTTACACATCAAAAATAAAAGAAGGGATTTCATGACAGATTTCACATATTTTAAAGGAATATCAGGAGATATTAAGAAACACTGTAAGCCAATAAATCTATTAACTGAGAAGAATTAATTTTAAACAAAACACAACGTATTAAGATGAGCATATACTGGACTTAAAGCCAGTTTGTTTTCAATACTGCATATATTTATCTTGCTATTCCAAAATGTGCGGTCACTGAGGTAACTGTAAGAGAGCTGGGTCTCAGTGGAGGTAAGAATGTAAGTTATATGGGGGTTATATGCCTAGTTTATCAACAAACATGAAAACATTGATTTTAAGAATTCAGTATTGGTTCTTTGATAATCATTTCATATAAGCTGAGTATTTTTTTGTATTATCATTTGCAGTTTCACAAGAAATTATGCAAAACCATGATAATACTTTCAATACTATTAAATATTTTGACTATTATTTCAAAAATAAAATTATTTAGTACATTATATAAAGGTAAAACAAAATGAGGCCAAGTAGTACAAAAGAAAGAAAGAGGAGAGGAGAGAGAGTAGATACATACGTACATACATACATAAGATTAGATAGATAAAGATTAGATAAATAGAATATGATACTAGATATTTACCAACCAATCAATTATGAAATTGAAGCCCATTTTAATTGTAGTGCATGCGGAGGTTATAATGTAAAAATTTTTTACAAAATATAAAAAGGTCTTAATATCAATATAACTTTGAAGATAAGATTTCTAGTATCAGTAAAAATTTGTCACTTTGGAAGTAAAAAATGAATTTTGGAATTTCTATTATAGTAATAAGTAAAACACGTAAATTTAATAGTAAACAGAGAGACAGAAGAAGAAAACAAGGGTGTTTTTAAAATACAGCATGAGTGTGCCATAGGACACAAACACAATGGGCCTATATTTATTTTGTTTTCACAGCATATCAATGCTTTAGTTACATGAGCAAGTACAAAATAAGAATTTCCATAGTTATTCCTGAAAGTATATAAATGGCAGTATTCATTGCGAGGATTGCTAGACCCTCAATGCCTAATTGAAATTTTCCTCTTGTAGTTTTTGTCACACAAGGTTTTCATTATGTGAATAATGTGCATGTGGTGATGATTTTTATGCTCACTCTGTTCTTTGGGGTTTTTGTCTTAACATAGTAGGGGAAAGATCTGGGAGAAATGGGACAGTATCCAGAAAAAAAAAAAAAAAAAAGAGTGCACTGGTTTAATAGTTCAGGAGCTTCATGTGCTCTGTTTTTTTTTAGTCCCCAGTTGTCTAAGCTTACACAGAGAACTCACTTATCTCCATTGACCTTTATTTTGTCATCTGGAAAAATGAATACAGATTTGATTAGATGATTTCTTCACATCCCTCTTTCCCGGTTTTGTTATTTTTCTTGATATGATTTTTTTAAACATGCATGGCTTTATATATAAAGTAGAGGCCTGGTACACGAAATTCATGCATGGGTAGGGTCCCTAGGCCTGAACAGCGATCAGGGCCAATCAGGGCCTTCTGGCTGCCGACTGGGGCCTTCCTTCATTCTGTGTCACCCTCCAAGGGGACAATTTGCATATTAGGCTTTTATGTATATAGGTAGCTCTCTAATGTTTGAGGATATGTTTAATGTTTCCAAACAGCAATACCATTAAAGTAGATGATTTAAAAGCCAAAACTTTTGCTTAAAATATAATTCACAAATTTATTTAGTAAATATGTATTAAGTATATATTATGTGTCATCTCAAACTTAACAAATATAGACCAGAACAATTGATGTCTGCTTCCTCATCTAGTCTGATCCACAGTTTTCCTTATCTCATCAAAGCACATCATCCATCTCTGCTCCCACTTTCTCAAGTCAAAAATCAAGGGATATCCTTGATTAGTTTTTCTTTTCCCCATCAGATCCACTTCATGAGTACATACTTTCAGGTATATTTAAAAACATAGTGAATCCACCCAGTTTTCTCCATCATTTGTTACCTGGTATTCCAACTGGTTTACTGTTTCAACACTTGACACCTCCCCACAAAAAACATAATGACAAGAGTCATCTTCTAAAAATGCATATCAATCAGATACAGTCACCACCTGCCTGAAGTCTGTCACTGACTACCCTCCCTACTTGAAATGAAACCTGACTCCTTATCCTGCTAATGAAGTCCTACAGGCTTAAACTCTGCCTTTTTCCCAATCTCCTTTAGCGCTCTCCTTTCTAATCACTTTGTTTATCCTACACTGACTATGTATTCAATAGGTCGACTTCTTTTTTTGACCTTTGCACCAACTCTTGCTGTGCCTGGAATGTTATCCTTCCTGATTTTCACATTGCTGGTGCTTTCAAGACATCCATGTCTTAACTTAAATGCCATTTTTCTGAAAGACCATCCACTTCTGACCACCATTCTCAAGTCATCACCCAGATACAGATTATGACATCACCTGTTTTAATATCTACATAACACTTACTCCTATCATATATTTCTTCCTTCTCTAATTGTAAATGTTTCCTTTGTCATCCACTGGAATTTAAGTTCCATACAGACTGGCAACATGTCACTTTTGTTCACCACTATGTCCTCAGACCTTGACACAGTGTAGGGATGAAGGACTGTGCCCATTTAGCTGCTCCTCTTTGTGAAGCTCTTTTCAGCTTTATCTATAATAATAAAAGTGTGATATGCTAATTAGACTGGATGTCCTTCCTGATGTCCTTCAGGATGACCTTCTGGACAAAGCTGGGGCTGTGAGGGAAGCCCGGGTCCCGGGTGCCAGAGGGAACCCGGTGCTAGTAGCGGGGTGGAAGGAAGGCCTACTCTTGTGTGAATTTTGTGCATTGGGCCTCTGATTAAAATATAATTGTCAAATAAAATTGCAGAATATTTAAAGCATACAACGTGATGGCTTGATATACATATATGTTATGAATGAATTTTCCTCATTGAGCTAATTAACACATCCCACAACTCACATGTTTATGTCTGTATGTATTTATTTTGGTGAAAATACTTAAGTTCTACTCTCTTAGCAGATTTCAGCTTTACAATACAATGTTACCAACAATAGTCACCATTGTGTACATTAGAACCTCATACCTTAGTTATTTATAACTAAAAGTTTTTACCCTTTTACCACTATCTCCCTATTTCCGACACTGCCCCCTAAGACCCTGGTAAATACTTTTCTACGTGGATTTTTTTTATTTCTCTTTTTAGTAGCTTATTGTTGAAATATAGAAACAAATGATTTTTGTATATTGATTTGTATCATAACTTTACTGAATTTGTTTATTGCTTCTAAAGATTTTATGGTGGAGTCTTTAGAGTTTTCTATGTATAATATGTCATCTGGAAATAGAGACAACTTTACTTTTCCTTTCCCATTTTGATACCTTTTATTTCTTTGTGTTGCCTAATAGCTCTGGCTAGGACTTCCAGCACTGTGCTGAATAAATGTCAAGTGAGCACCCTTGACTTGTTCATGATCACAGAGGAAAAGATTTCCACCTTTTAGAATTGAATATGATGTTAGCTGTGGGTTTCTTATGAAGTTTTATAGGCATGTGGTTTCATGTGAAAAATAGCCTATTAATGGAGCAAGAATAAAAAGTAATGATTGACAGTGAAGCTTTTCTCTTGCTGCTAGGCTGGCTGCTGGAACTTGGGGTTTGGAAATGCTTAAAAAAAAATGACTGCAAATAGTAGATTCGTGAGTACATTCTAAAACAACATTTAGTTTAATGTAGACTAATGGATGTTTGAAAAAATCAGTCTCAATTGTTGATATTCACAACTAGTAGGCCATCACATACAAATAGGTGTAGCCTAGGACTCTTTCAGTAGCAATACAAACTCATTCCAATTGCCTAAAGAGAATTTTATTGAGAGGATCTGTGTCAGCTCACAGAATTAAAGGAAAATTAAATCTAACTAAAAATATTACTAGTATTGAAAGGACATAAATTAGAGACCCTGATCAGTTTGTTTAATATGTCTACTAAAAGTATCCAATATTATCAATACCCATGATTTTCAATAATTTTTTGAGATTATTTTAAGTTCACTCATTAGTTCATAGAGTATGAACATGAACCCTGATGCCAAATACTGTTTGCATGATTCTGAGCACTAAAGTTAGTTAAACTAATTGAGCCTCAGAATATTTATCCATGGAAAGGGGGTCTTAAATATTCTTTCATTAGTATCACTGTCCTGATTTCATAAGATAATGTAAAGAACTTACAGGCATTTCAGTTTAGTACACAAAATGTAGCAGTCATCACACTCAAATATTTATAGTGGCAGGCAGTCCTTTGCTTTTATCTGCTTGGTAAAGTATTGTCTCCTAGAACTATCCAAGAGAGATCTTCCCATATCCTTAAAATGACAGTACCTGTTAGAGTTTCATTTAAAGCTAACTGTAAGTAGAGTTCAAGTACAATTACTGTTGTTCTCTCTGGATGCCAATTATTATAATTTTCACATAAAATTCAGATGTTCTTCTGCTGTATTTATAAGATGGTGAATTTTGGATTGTGTCTATATTATATAGATTGACATACTGCAAACTGAGTGAGTCATGTTTAGATAGTTGCATGAATTGGGGATAAGAAATATATAACTTCTTTATTTCTTTATATTTCTCAACTTAGCCTAGCTAAAACACAAAACAAAAACAACAGCAACAAAACAACAACAACAACTTGCACTCATCAACTGAAATACTAAGCTTGCCTTTTCAAGTAACTTAGTTATTTCTGGTTGAAAACAATCTCTTTTGACAGTACTTTGCCATATTCATTCTGGATTTCTCACCTTTCTCTTCTTTTTTTTTTTTAATATATTTTATTGGTTTTTTACAGAGAGGAAGGGAGAGAGAGATAGAGAGTTAGAAACATCGATCAGCCTCCTCCTGCACATCTCCTACTGGGGATGTGCCCGCAACCCAGGTACATGCCCTTGACCGGAATCGAACCTGGGACCTTTCAGTCCGCAGGCCGACGCTCTATCCACTGAGCCAAACTGGTTTCGGCACCTTTCTCTTTTTTCTTTCTCTTCTCTGATTTCTCTAGCTCATAACAGAGTCCCATCAAGGTGGAAATTGAAGTACCACTATTACAGTCTACGTTTGGGAGATAATTTTATACATGGAAGCTCTCTCCTCGTTGACTATTACTTACTGATTGGTGTCCCACCAGAGCCTTTATATGTCCAGTTCACACGTTCTTCTCAACCAGGGAGCCTCCTCTGACTTGCCATGTCACTCAGTCACTTCTGCATTATTTATTGGGGTAGGGAAACTCAGGAAACTTTGAAATTTTGGCTCTGATCTCCTCATCACAGTGAAATGCAAGAAACTCTGGATAGCACCACATAGAGGTCTTTGCCCCCACCCCCAACTATGAATACTTTATGTTTCAGGAGCCATGTTGGAGGAGATAGATTACTAAAGCTTTTTATCTCCCAGGTTACATTTTAGGAGGCTGGGCAATCTTCCTCTCTGCTCTGAAAACTCCCTAATTGTACAGGGTTTCTATTGTTTCCAACTCTAACTTAGGGAAGTGGTCCAAGAGAGGAGGTTGAGGAGCTACACCTTATCAGGAACCAGCCAGCATCTAAACACTAATCACATATCTGTCACATTTCTGAATTTTCTCTTGTTTTTACTGTCAGATAAGCTTTAATATACTTTGGTGCAGAAAAAAAAAAGACTTAGTTCACAATGCACTCTTCCCTATTATATGTCTTATGGAATAATCTCTATACTTTTAGTCTTCTTAATCTTTGACAGTGATATTTAAAGCCACCTCAGAATAATTAAATGTTCTCTCTAATACACTCCTGCTTGCTGAAAAGAAGGGCTATAAAACTCAAGACAATTGATTCTACTATAGATTTCCAAACCATCAATATGAGCCCAAAACTCAAGAATAAAATTTTTTCATCCCAAGGAAATTTAGAAAGAATTCCTGACTGTGTGACCATTTTGGTGTAGTATTGAATAGTATGATAAGGAAAAGCAAGTTATGGACCTAGTTTCAAATCCAATCCATCAGTTGTTTTCATAAATAAAGTGTATTGCAACACAGTCATGCATTCATGTATTATCTATGACTACTCTCATGTTTCAATGTTGAAGTTAACCACCTGTCACAGAATCCATATGGCCTGGAGAGCCTAAAATACTATCTGACCCTTTATGGAAAAACTTTGCTGACCTATGATATAAATTTAATTTTATATCAAAATATAACACCACTGCATAAATGAAATTTACTCCTTGCTTTTCTATAGTTCATTAGATTAATTTTAATAATACATGTCACATAATGTTCTTTTCCATTCATGCAGGCAATGCCTAAATAAGAGCCTCAAAGTTGTGCTTAGGAGAATTGGAATATACAACGGGAATTAACGTTCATTGAAACATACTATGCTATTGTATTATCATGATAATAAAGTTAAATAAGTAACTCTGTTAACCTGGGTTCTCATCTCATATTTGCCAGATGGACATCAACAGAAAAGATGGGTCACAGAATCTGCTAGTTACTATATAGAGAGCCCTTCCTATATTATTCAGCTTTTACACCCTAACAATTCATTAACAGAGACTTCATGGTAGGATAGTAGGAATGAATGGGATAATCTGACATAAAATTTGTATTACATTAGATGGAATGTGATTTGTTTTCTGTTTTTTTAGTTTTTAAATGTTCCTCATTGTGTGAAAATATTTCGATATTAATACTTTTAGAGAATAAATAGAATTATTCCTTTTGGGTATTTTCTTTCCTCTTGGGGGTCAGAGTTATGATATATCTCCACAATGATACTACCATTCTTTTTTTTTTAATATATTTTATTGATTTTTTACAGAGAGGAAGGGAGAGAGATAGTCAGAAACATCGATGAGAGAGGAACATAGATCAGCTGCCTCCTGCACATCTCCCACTGGGGATGTGCCTGCAACCCAGGTACATGCCCTTGACCGGAATCGAACCTGGGACCCTTCAGTCCGCAGGCCGACGCTCTATCCCCTGAGCCAAACGGGTTTCGGTGATACTACCATTCTTTTGTCTCATTTCTTTATTATCAGTCAAGCTTGAAATTTGGACAGATTTTCCATTCAGGGTATCTTTCAGATTTAAAATTTAGTGATTTTTTTAAGTGGGATTTTTAGAGAAGCCAGATGTTACTGAGCAGTCCTGTTTACTCATTAGCAACTAACCAACAAATATTGGTGCTATCAACTTTACTCTTAATTTTGAGCATTCCACTGCTATAAAGACAAATGACAATAAACTTTTTCTAGAGGGAAAGAGATTAGTTTTTTTCTGATGCATCTACCTTCTAAATCCAGGTCTCTCTTATTTTTGAAATGAGTATCTAAGATTAGCCATCTTTATCTATGAGGTTTTTCATTCCTTTTACAATAAAACTTATGTGCCCTTATCTTTTGAAGTTTATTACTGTCAAAGTTGACCATACCACTTATTGGTGTTTTCTATTAGCTTAGTGATCATGAATCAGTAATTTTTTTTAAAAAATTAATCTTTATTGTTGAGATTATTACAGAGGTCCCTCTTTTCTCCCCCAACAGCTCCCCTCTACCCAATTTCCACCCCACTCCAGGTCCTCGCCACCCTATTGTCTGTATCCAGTAGTGCATACATACATATAAGATCTTTGTCTAATCTCTTCCCAAATGCCCTTCCCTCTGAGAATCCTCAGTCAGTTCCATTTTCATGCCCCTGATTCTATTCCATTCACCAGTTTATTCTGTTCACCAGACTTTTTATTCATTTGATTTTTAGATTCAATTGTTGATAGATATTTATTTGTTGCCACTTTGTTGTTCATATTTTTTTATCTTTACCTTTTTCTTCTTCTTCATCTTCTTAAAGAATACCCTTCAGAATTATAATACTGGTTTGGTGGTGATGAACTCCTTTAGCTTCTTCTTGTCTGTGAAGCTCTTTATCTGACCTTCAATTCTAAATGATAGCTTTGCTGGGTAAAGTAATCTTGGTTGTAGGTTCTTGCTATTTATCACTTTGAATATTTCTTGCCACTCCTTTCTGGCCTATATAATTTCTGTTGAGAAATCAGCTGACAGTCATATGGGCACTCCCTTGTAGGTAACTAACTGTTTTTCTCTTGCTGCTTTTAAGATTCTCTCTTTGTCTTTTGCCCTTGGCATTTTAATTATGGTATGTCTTAGTGTGGTCCTCTTTGGATTCCTCTTGTTTGGGGTTCTCTGTGCTTCCTGGACTTGTAAGTCTATTTCTTTCACCAGGTAAAAGAAGTTTTCTGTCATTAATTCTTCAAATAGGTTTCATTTTTCAAATAGGTTTTCAATATCTTGCTTTCTCTCTTCTTCTGGCACCCCCATAATTCAGATGTTGGTATGCTTGAAGTTGTCCCAGAGGCTCCGTACACTATCTTCGTATTTTTTGTTTCTTTTTCTTTCTTCTCTTCTGGTTGGATGTTTTTTGCTTCCTCATATTTCAAATCATTGATTTGATTCTTGGGATCCTCTAGTCTACTATTGAATCAAGGTTTCAACAGGAGGTTCTTTGAAGATGAGCATGCCAGAAGCTAGTTTCAGAAGGTCATAAATGCAAGAAGTTTATCAAATGGTTGGTCGACCTTGAGTCTTTAGCAAGGGCTGGAGAATCATATGTTATTACCTATTGGAATGGCCAAAGGCATTTCCCCAAACCTGAAAAGGATGCATAAATGATTGCTTGCTGCCAGACAGCTAAGGGCATTTTAATGTACATATTATTGCCTCCTACTGGCCAAACACCTGAACAGCCATAGGCAATTCCCCCAGTCTGACAATGGATTCTGCATACCAAACTTTGTCTTTGATATGTATATCTACCTTGCCTTAGGACAAATTGTGTTGATAAAGAGCAAGGGGTCTGGAGATACAAAGAACTTGGTTCCTTTAGCCAAGTCTTCTCTGGCTCCCAAAATGCCTTCCAAAATTATGTTTCATCTCTAGACTCTTTAATAATTTATAGCAGCCACTTCTCCAGATTCCTGAACCCTTCTAGATGCCGAGAAAGACCCCCGGCATGAGCATACCTATAAATGATCTAGGCCCTTTGAGACTTACTTACAAATAATTTTTCAGAACTTTAGCTATCTTTTTGAGCAAATAAGAAAAATAAAGTTCTTTATCCTTCAGACACTCTAGAATGCAATATTGAGACAGAGGGTAATGAAAAAAAATAAAAGCATGTTCAAGAAGAAGAGAAAATATAAAAGATAAAGAAATTTAAATTTTTCTAAAGAGTGTTTTATATATCACTACCAGGCTGCTGTTTCATTGAGCCTTCCAAGCAATGGTTCATAGAATGAGACACTATACACTTCATTCTCTCATCTTTAATATCGTCTTTACAACATTTCTGATAAAAAATTAACTAAAATTGGCCTGAAAATTCAGTATCATAGAACTACTTACCAGAATAACTCTTTATTGCTATACATTTTTAAAAGTGATTCTTGATATTGATTTAAGAATTTACTATCCAATAATGTATCCCAATCTCTGATTTTTTTCTTTAAAGTAAAAAAATGAATATGTCTACTCCCTCATGTTGACAGCTTTACAAAAATTTTCAAACTGTTATTATGTTTTTTTAGTCTTCTTTTTCTTAAACTGAACACTCTACATCAATGCAGCATGGTTTCTAAATCCCTCATTTATTCTGTTTGATCTCCTTGGTGCAGATCAATTTTGCAATATACCTTTTAATGTGAACACATTACTGTATATGATGATCTCCTTACATTTATGTCTGTAAAAATCTATAAGGAAATCTTTACAATATTTTAGATATTTTTCAGCTTTAATCTTTGTGTTCAAAGAAGACATATCCATAAATTTATTTTTGACAATATTAAAATTACATGTTTACATTCACATCCCACTAAAGGAGTGAGCCAAAGAAAAAGTTTGCCTGCATAAACACTGTCTAGAATGCAAACTTAATCTAAATTGAATAAAACATTTTTTCTGTTTCATTAAATAGATTTTCATTCCTGAAGAACAGCTAGATCTGGATGATTGTTGTTTTTCTGTCAACTCTTGAGCTCCTTATCCTTGCTTTATTTTCAAGCAGACTATTTCTATTTCAAAGGAAAGATGAACACTCAAAGCCCAAATTAAGTAGTCACACCATGGAAGGAGGAAGACCTGACTATAAATGTTTATAGAAATCATTCCAATCTAATTTTGATTGGCTTTGTTTGGATCATGAGCCCACACTATGATCAGCCATTCACTCATAGGAAAATTCTAATTGACCAACATTGGTCTCACACACGTATATCTATGTTGGAATAATCAGCGCCATTTAATTGACAGTCCAATAGAAGGAGGAGGCTAACTCTTAAAAGGAAGAGATGTTTTGTAAATTAAAACCTAACAAGAGGATTATTCTATTCACTTTACTTAATTTTGTACTAATGGATAAAACTTTCAAATTACTCCTTAAGATTTCATTAACTTAAATTAATATCAATTGGTCTGGGTATCAAAATAAGGGAAGACCAATCATGGCCAGAAAATAAAAAAGAAACTAATAGAAATTAATTCTATTATTTCATATGCACTTGTTGTCACCAACTCTAACACAACTTTTAATTTGTTAGAATTAAAGTATCATTATTCAATGCAAATAAGTCCTATCATTAGGTATTATATGTTCCAATTTTTAAATTTCAATCTTGTACATTATTTATTCATGTATTCATTCATTCAACAAATATGTATTGCATTTCTACTCTGTACTTAGCACTTTTTCAGCGCTTGGAATATAATGTTTAATAATTCCCATAGGATCTATAACATTATGGGGTTTAAGCACAATGCAGGCCACAATCTTAAGTAATTTATTATTTTACCTCAGTTGTGAGTACTACAATATTCTTTGGAATCAGATAAGACATTATGGAGAAATAAGATTTAAAACTTAGGATTTGGTTGAGAAATAAGGGTAGCTAGGTAAAAATTTATCTGGGCATCTGTAAGTGCTGGTGGTAGTAGATGAAAAGCAAGAAAGTTATTCAGTGATTCAAGTTAGTAGGAAGACCTGAAGGGGATGGTAGATAGATGACTATGTTAAGTTGAGAAAGAGGAGTTAGAAAGAAATGGGGAAGTATATGCCAGACTACTATGTAGGTCTTTTAAACTAATTTTTCATTTTATTCATTGCTTACACAGATGAGTAATGTGGACAGATTTGTTGTTTTAAAAAATGACTGTTTGTGTGTGGGGAATGCTTTTGAATACCTATTAGAAAAGTATCACAATAGTTCTTTAGAGAAAGACTACTTATAATATGGAGGTGACAGTGAAGTCAGAGGTCTAAAACACACAAATAATGGTCTGAGACCATTTTTGAAAGTAAAATCATCAGAACTTAGTGAATGCCTGCTTTTAGGTGCACATATAAATATAACTCGTTCTTTTAACCTAATTTTAATCATAATGAAGAAATGTTTTTAAATAAAAGTAGCTGTTTATGTTATTTATTACATTACATGAGGAAACTATTTAGTTGTTGTGATCTGAATTTTTAATGGGTAAGAAGTTTATTAAAACATTTTGAAACAATTTCTCCTATTTTGGAATAATAATTTATTTTGTGGCTTTAAGAAATATAATATTTATATCTGAGAAGCTGAACAATATATTTAAACGTAACAACCACAATTCTGTCTCACTGGATTTCTGGAAACCCAAGGAAAACACAAATTTTCTCAGAGTAAAGGAACTAAGACAAGTTATAAGAAAGAGAAAGACAGTTGAGGAAAATAAATAGCAGAACAAGGACACCCAGGGGGGACGTGCAGTCTACCCAATTTTAGGTCTTACCTAAATTTGAAATATCCAAGGAGACACCTCTATATTCAGGAGAAAAAGGTACCCAAGCATTCCTGACTCCTAAGGTTGCACTGGTCGCTTTTAAACGCTCCACAGTTCACACTTATTCTTCTCTAACTGAAACTGTCTGACTATACAGAAGCCTCTCCATGAGTAATGCCCTCCACAGGCTATTTCCTTTTTTCTTTCTACATAAGGACACAGCAATAATATCATATTGAGAATATATATATATATATATATATATATATATATATATATATATAAACATGGCATGCTTTTTTTAAGTGTTTTACTTATATTTAACTCATTTAATCTTCACAACAAATCTTTGAGGCAGTTACATTGCTGTCACTGATTTTCCAATGAAAGGAAGTTGCTGCTTTAGTAAATAGCAGAGCTGAGATCTGAGCATACATTGTTTGGCTTCAGAGCTTAAGCACTTAATCACTTGCTCTATTCATCCCAATATAGCAGGTACAGTAACAATACCTACAATCTGTGGAGGGTTCCTTATGCCAGACACTGATGGTTTAAAAAACATATCTTGAATGTTGAAAATAACCTAAGAAATACTTTTAAGTTAGGTATTATTATCCCCATTTTCAGAAAGGGAATTGGTGGCCCAGGGAGCTTAATCTGTTTGACATGGGTCATACAACTGGTAAAAAGCAAAGTCAAATTCCATAGTCAGACATGTCTGATTACACAAACTATTCTTGTTTAACATCAAGCAAACTCAGATCCTAGTTTCAGCTTTTTTACTGACAGTGTGACTATGAGAATCACTTATTCTCCCTACCTTTAGTTCATGCAACTATAAAATAAGGGATTCAAACTTAAGTAGTCAGGATCTGCTTTGGATATCTATACTAAAAAAAATGGGTAATATGCTATTTAGAGTGGATGTCTTCCAGACTACCTTCCTGATGTCTTTCTGGAAAAAGCCACAGCGGCTGTGAAGGGCCCAGGCTCAGGCCGGCTGTGAGATAATGGGGGCGGCACCTTCCCCTGATCCACCAGGTCGCCTCCTACAGAGGGAGGCCAGACTGTGGCTTAGGCCGGGGGCCAAGGCAGAGGCAGTTAGGAGCAATCAGGCTGGCAGGGGAGCAAGCTAGGGGTGATGAAGCCAGCAGGCAGAGGGGTTAGGGGTGATCAGGCAGGCAGGCAGAGGGGTTAGGGGTGATCAGGCAGGCAGGCAGAGGGGTTGGGGTGATCAGGCAGGCAAGCAGGTGAGTGGTTAGGAGCCAGTGGTCCTGGATTGTGAGAGGGTGCAGACCAGGCTAAGCCCCCGAATCCCCCCATGCATGAATTTCATATACCTGGCCTCTAGTTTGTTATAAATGCAGATGTCCCAGTTAATCCTGAAGAGCTTATCAAGCAGATCTGAGGTGGGAGTCCAATCTTTTACATTTTGAACAAAATTCCTAGAGATTCCGATCCAGGTGATATGTGAACTATGTTGAAGCAGAGGTACCTGACCTTCCATTAAATAGTTATTAACCAAATGCTGCTTTTGCATTGTTCTGTTATGACTTTGACTGAAACTTAAAAATCCTAAAGTAACCCATATGTCACCTGGACCACTTGGACAAGGACATTTAAAGTTAATAAATACTGATATATGCATGTCAACTCTGTGAGTAAATAGTTTATAAATCACTAGAGGCCCAGTGCATGAAATTTGTGTACTGGAGAAGGGGTGTCCCTCAGCTAAGCCTGCACCCTCTCCAATCTGGGATCCCTCGAGGGATGTCTGACTGCTGGTTTAGGCCTGACCCTTGGGCATAAAGGGGGATTGGGCCTAAAGCGGCAGTCGGACATCCCTCTCACAATCCAGGACTGCTGGCTCCCAACTGCTCGCCTGCCTGCCTATCTGATTGCCCCTAACTGCTTCTGCCTGCCAGCCTGATCACCCCCTAACTACTTCCCTACCAGCCTGATCAATGCCTAACTCATCCCCTGCTGGTCTAATTGCCCCCAACTGCCCTCCCCTGCTGGCCCGATAGCCTCCAACTGTCCTCCCCTGCTGGCCCAGTCACCCCTAACTACCCTCCCCTGCTGGCCTGGTCACCTCTAACTGCCCTCCCCTGCTGGCCATCTTCTGGCTGTGGGCACCATGTTTGAGGGTGTGACAGTCAATTAGCATATTCCCTCCTTACTGGCTATGGGCACTGCCATCTTTTGCGATGGCATGAGGACCAATTAGCATATTTCCTCTTTATTAGATAGGATAGCCATAACTTTATTTAATACGCAAGCTGGATTCTACCATCTAGTCTGGATTCTTTGCACATGACATCAGAATTGTTGCCACAGTGGGCCATCCTCCCAGGGGTCATTTTTTTATAATTTCATCCTGAGAATATATTTTCCTATTATAATTATCCTTAAATGTTATTTAATAAACACTTGTACAATTATCAGAATCTTAAATTGCTCTCTAGTTTCTTCTCTATTAAGTGTACATTTCTTATTCTTAAAGTTATTATGCATCTAATTATAAATGATTTTTCCGCCTTTATAATTCCCTCATGCTTAAACCACATTTTGTACTTCAACCAGGATTGTCTTCTCATTATTCTGGAAACAAAATATTTATATTTATTCCTATGATTTGGCCTTTCCCATTTGTACCTTCATTTTCCCACTCTTGTTCTTTAAATCAGGCTTAAATCTCATGTTTTTGAAGATATTTTCACTGACTCGAATATTAAACTCTATTTTGTTACATATAATTTTTTCTCCTGATCTAGTTATAACCTCCTCAGGGACATAATCTTTACATATTCTAGAGCAGTGTTTTTTTTCAATCTGCTGGTCTTGAGTGCCAATCAACATTTTAAAATTATCTATACTAATAATAGCCTAGGGCAGTGATCGGCAAACTGCAGCTCAGCAAACCGCGGCTCCCGAGCCACATGCGGCTCTTTGGCCCCTTCAGTGTGGCTCTTCCACAAAATACCGACTTCTGCACATGGGCCACGAAGTTTCAATCGCACTATATGTGCATGCCCGCATGTGGTATTTTGTGGAAGAGCCACACTGAAGGGGCCAAAGAACCGCATGTGGCTCGCGAGCCACGGTTTGCTGACCATGGGCCTAGGACTGTCATGACCTAAATGACCAGATGGATGACTGGTCACCAGGAAGTGAATGGAGCACATATTGGTCCCTCTCCCATGGCCCACAGGCTCCTATGACAGCAAGGCTGGTGGAAGGTGGGAGGGGGGGCAGTGGGGGGGCGGTAGGGTGGTGCGAGGCGGGGGAGACGAGGTCATTAGCCTCCGGCTTGGGGCCAGGCCAGAGGCCTAATGACCTTGTTGCTGCTGTGGCAGCAGCAGATCAAGCCCAGAGAAAGGCCCGGAGAGAGAAGTAGGACCTGATCAGCAGCCTCTGTGGCTGCTGGCAAGGCCTGGAGAAAGAGAGAGACCATGGCTGCATGGCACCTGATAAGCACTTGCTGCAGAGGCTCCGAATCAGGTCTGGAAATAGGCTGGGAGAGAGAGACAGCTGTCAGCAAGGCCATTGTGGATTTCCTAGAAGAGCCAATGGCTGCCTACAAGGCAGAGCTTTTGACGCAGATTGGCATAGAAACCAACCAATCAGAACCAAATCTGGGTGAATTGTGAGGAGCTATTGCCTGCCTAGGAGGAGGAGCTTTTGACACTGACTGGCATAGAAACTGACCAATCAGGACCAAATCTGGGTGAACTGCGAGGAGCCAATGGCTGCTTAGGAAGAGATTTTGACACTGACGGGCATAGAAACTGACCAATCAGAACCTAATCTGGGTGAACTGCGAAGGCAGAACCTAAGATGGGGGCTGATGAGGGGTTTTAAGGGCAACAGCTGTTTGGTGTAAGGTGTAAGAAAATGGTTCAATTTATTAATGACCGGTTTGGCAGGCTAGTGCATGTGGCTGGCTATCAGTCCAGATATAGGGATTATGTGTTTTTCTCTTCCAAGAGCATCTCCTCCTGTTGTAAAAGGCCCCCACCCCCATTTAAGCAATCCTATCCTATATAATCTATACTAAGAAAAGGGTAATATGCTAATTAGTCCAGGTCGACCGCCCATCTTCTGGATGTCCAACTTCCTTCCAGACAAAGCCATGGTTGTGGGGGGCCAAGGAAGAAGCAGTTAGGGGCAACCAGGCTGGCAGGGGAGGGCAGTTGGGGGTGATTAGGCTGGCAGGAGAGCTGTTAGGGGTGATCAGGCAGGCAGGCAGAGTGGTTAGGGACAATCAGGCAGGCAGGCAGGTGAGTGGTTAGGAGCCAGTGGTCCCAGATTGCTAGAGGGATGTCTGACTGCCGGTTTAGGCCCAATCCCACAGGGTAGTCAGACATCCCCCAAGAGGTCCTTGATTGGAGAGGGTGCAGGCTGCGCTGAAGAAACCTTCCCATGCACAAATTTCATGTAGCAGACCTCTAGTATTGAATAAAATAACTGATTGAAGTAGAGTAGAAAGCAAAGACAACATCAGAGTGTTTCACTAACCTACACTTAGGTTTTTTTCTTGAAACTCTTCTTTCTGTTAAAATGTCTGTATGTACATGGGTTCACAATATAAAAATGTATTTCTTAACAGTCGATCTTAGTTCTAAAAGTTTGAAAGGTACTTCTATACAACCAAATACAGCATTGATCACATAGAAATTTAGCAAGCATCTGGCATTTGGTTGAAATGACTCCCAATTAATGGTAGGAAATTAGGTCCACTGTTAGACAAAATAATTACATCAGTGTTAAAGCAGTGTACTAAAATATTTCATCTTTAATTATGCAACAACTGCAAAGATGAATTTAGGTTACTAATGTAATATGACTCATTTAACATCATTTAAACTTTCTATTATTCTGTGTGTGTTTTTTTAATTTAATCTCGTCTCTAATGAAAAATCAACTTCAGGTTGTATATTTCACAAGAACAGAAAGACTAATAGGCTTGTGTTATTTTTTTAAGCCACTAAGTAAGAAAGGGATTTAAAGTTGACCTAATATGTTTTAGTTTAATGAGTTTTAGACTTTGGGGCTTTATTACACTTTACTACAAACATCTGAATTTTATAACTAAGACTTCTCTCTATGGAATTTTCTGTAATCTATGAATAAGAACAAAGGTTTTGAGCTATTAGGGTTGGTATAGAAAGTGCCCAATTTCAGAAATAAGTCACCACTGAAGGCTGAATTAAACGAAATCAGTTGATAATGAACTCCATATCAGGCACAAATTTCATTGGTTTATATTTCAGCCATAACCTTTGAATGAAGCAGGAAAATGGCAAGAGAATAAGAGCAGGTCTTTATCTATAATAATAAAAGCATAATATGCTAATTAGACCGGACAGCTGAATGACCTTCCGGACATCCTTCTGGAAGACCTTCTTGACTAAGCCGGGGCTGCGAGGGCCAAGGCAAGCTCCCATGGCTACAAGGGCTGAGCCCCTTGCATGAATTTTGTGCATTGGGCCTCTAGATAGCTAATATTTAATGATTTGGTCAAATATGGAATGCTGTGAATCAGTGGCAAAGTTCTCTGAAATACCATCAGTGAATGAATGATAACCACTGCAAAAATATGTCACATTTTTCTACCCAATGCCTCAGCAATTTTTAAGTGATAGCATTTACAGTAATTGTATTGCCTAATGTCAAGATTTGTATACAGACAGGCAAAATAGGGGTTTGTTTATATGTTTCTGTTCTGTTTTGTTTTGCTTTACATAGTAAATAGGAAAGTCAAGGCCACACAGAACAAATACAAATATTGCAAATACAGCAGACAGGAATTTTTTGAGAGCAATAATAACTTGTAAAATAATAAGGGCTTTAAGGTGTACCAAGTCAGAGCTGAGAGGAAGTGAGACTTAGCAGGGCCGGCGAGGGCATCCACAGCCAGCACGGAGGTTTTAGATAACCAGGCATGACCAAACACGAGGAAGAAAAAGCCTGCACGAATCACAGATCATATTTCACTTGGGAATCTGAAACCTTTGCATTTTAAAGCTGGAAGGGACTTCGTTCAACACTCTCATTTCACAGGAGAGGAAATTGAATCATGTTCTGCTAAGTTATATGGGATGTATTCCATGTTGGTAAAAATTTCAAGCAGCTTTTCAGGGCTGGGATTACACACTAAATAAAATATGCATCGGCCTCCCTCCCACAGACCTCTTTCCGCTGCTTATCCTGCAGACTCTCTTTATCTTTCCCTCTCGCTTTATTTTATTTTATTTTATTTATTTTATTTTATTTTATTTTATTTTATTTTATTCACTAATATACTAAGTACCTTTAAATTTCAAGTACGGTGCTGGGCATTGGAAATATGTGATCCTCACCTTGAGGAACTTGATGATCTAATGGCTGAGAAAGATGAAACAAGGCTGTTACATGGAGAATGTGATATTTAAGCTGAATCGTAAAGCATTGGGAGGAGTTAATAGCATTTTTGTAAGCAATATGCAATGAAATAGTGTTTTGTTTATATTAACATGTATATGTACAGAGATGGGGTAAAGGAGAGATGCAGTTATGTAGGTAGTGATTTAATGACAATAATCTGAATAAAGTCTATCCTATTAAATAGATTTGTTTTTGTATCTGTATTTACTTCCCAAGTGATCTCACCCTATGTCATGACTGTAAGTACTATGTATTTGCTGATGACACCCTAATTTATACCCTCCGCCTTACTTCTTTCTTGAACTTCAGACTTATGTGTATCCAGCTGCTTACTCAGAATCTCCAGTTAGAAGTCTAACAGGCATTTTTTAATATAATATATGCAAGGATTACCTTCCAGTGGTTCTCAACCTTGGCTGCACATTACAATCACCTGGGAATCTTTTTTAAATCCTGATTTCTGGGCCTCATCCACTGGAAATTCTGTTTCTTTGTTATGGGGTGAGGCCACAACATTAGTAACAAAGAAACAGAATTTCTGGAGGATGAGGCCCAGAAATCAGGATTTTAAAAGATTCCCAGGTGATTCTAATGTGCAGCCAAGGTTGAGAACCACTGTTCTAAGCCGTTACTTATTGAAAATTCCCCATATCTAGTTGCTCAGGTAAAAACCTTGGAGTCAGCCTAAACTTCTTTCTCCTTCAACTCAGGTCTTCTAACTATACTTTCTTAAGTAATCCCACTTGATTTTTTCCATCTCTGCTGCAACTATCAAAGTCCAACCCACCTGAATATTATAATAGCTTCCTAATAGGTTTCATTGCATCCATTCTTATTCCTTCCCATCTATTCTCATCATAGCAGTCAAATAGATCCCATTAAAAAAATGAGTTTCCACATCATTCCTTTGTTTAGAATGTTGGAACCCCCCTGGTATTACCTAGAGTAAAAGCCACAGTTCTTACTGTAACCACAAGGCCCTCCATGATCTGACCATTTGTCATTTCTATGTTCTATTCGCCAACTCCTCACTCCTGTCTCACTCAGCTCTACCCATGTGGCCCTCACTTTTTCTCTAACAGAGCAGGTGCCTCATACCACAGGATCTTTGCACTTGACATTGTCTCTACTGGGGATACTCTGCTCCAGATATCGACAGAACTCACTCTCTTGCTTCCTTCAAGTCTCAATTCAAAGATCACCTTCTCAATAGGCTTTCACTTTCCATCTAACCTTAAATATATTTTATATGTGTATCTTTTTTTTTTTTTTTTGCTTTGGGGGTTTCTCTTTGGTGGAAGGTGAGGTAATTGTTGTTGATGTTGCTACCATTCATTAGAATGTAAGATCTATGGAGACAATGTCCCTCACCATTAACAATCAGTTCATGCAAGTTAGCATGCAGATCTTACACTTTTCTGTACCTCAACCCTAATCTTAAAAAAAAAAATCAGTGAGCATTGTGAATCTCACATTTTATGTAAATCTCACATTTTATGACAAAGGAAAGCAATAAGAAATCATTAATATTTGATGTAAAGAAGTCAGAAATAACTCAGAGGAAGCAAAAAGTAGAAAAGCAAGTGATGAAGAAGATTGATCCAAATGAGTGAGCAATTATTAAGGAATCTTGCTTGAGCCAGAGAGTCAGCATTGTAGGGGGCATTAGTTGAACTAAGGAATCAGGACTGATTAAGAACAGCTGGTAGAAGGAGGAGCCGAGTGCATAATAACCCTATGTGAATTCAATATAATTGACTCAGATTATCCCAGTAGCCGCAGCTACTTTCTAGCTCCAAAAGGCACTTTTAGAAATAGAATTAACTCTTTCTGTTATTAATTTCTTTGATGTCCTACATAATTATCTTGAAGTAGCTCACAGATGTGTCTTTGCTAGAAAATACCCAGATTCATTATGAAATACTACAAGAAATAGTACAACTCAAAACAACTTGGAAACAAAATGCAGACATTTCATTTTCTCCTTTTTGCCCCAAGAAAATGCCAGAAGTTCAAATGTATAAGTCTGAGAAATTCCATTACCATGTTGTATATTGTATTACACTTTGTTTCCAACAACTGTAAATTATTTTCAGTGTGAATTTCTCATTCCTACCAGACCTCTAGAGGGAATAAGTAACTTTTTTTCCTCATTGCTACTGTACTTAAAACATCACTGAGACCCGGGAAAAATCAGAATTTAACTTGTGCGGATTATGTGGATTAGTTCCTCTGCATAGCATACATACACATTTGCTCTCAGAAAAAGAAATGCACAGTGTGAATACCCAAAGGGGATTTCTATAAGATCTTTGCCATTTAGAATATATCAGCAAAAATATAATTTGAGCTTATAATATTAAATAATAATTTGAGATTTAAATAATATTAAATAAAATTTAAAGCACATCTATATTTACAAATATATGAGAAAAGAGACCACATACACACACACACACGTTTTTTTTCAGCATAGAAAAATTTATCCATAATGAAATAATAACTCCAATTAATTGGGGGGGAAATGTAATATAAAAAATAAAGTGTTTTAGAAATGAAAGAAAATGGGGGAATCATTTTATTTAACATATTTATTTCAAATTTAGACCTATCTTTTACATAAATTATTTTATACTAGCTCTAATCATTTGAAATGTTACAGAACAGGATGATAAAATATGCTGTGACTTGAAAAAACAAACAAACAAATCTTACTAGTTTCCTGTAATGAGCTAATTACTTGAGTTGGAACATATCAGCTGCTGTACTTCTCCAAGAAATTTATGCTTATATCATAGGATATACAATTCTGAATTGTGAGGCTACAACTCATGTCCTCACATTTTCTTATATTTTGTTGTCATGTTTCAGCACCTTATCTAATATTTGTGTATTTAGGCTATTGAACCAGCATTGTTGGGTCATGATAAATAGAGTTTAACTGGTGCCAAGCTGAGAGTATTTTAGCCAAGTGCTTCTCAAATGACTCTGAATGCAAATTGCCTGGAGAGCTTGTTAAAATGCAAATGATGAGATAGGCCTCTGAAGTGAAGCCTGAGATTCTGCATTTCTAAGCTCACTCAGGTACATCATGTGGACACTATGGACCCATTGCCACACTATATAGCAAGTCTTTCCAACTTAGTTGCTGTTGACCTTTGTTATCATTAAAAATGTTGAGTTAAATACACAAAATTACATATTACCTCACTTTAAGACAATTCTCTGAAATTTAGAAGTAGAGTTAACATGTATAGATGAGAGAGTGATAAACAAAAAAAAACCTTTGCTGTTCAGTAATTCTACCTTTAGATACCTTACTGCTTTTCTTCTTTGAAGCTAGAGAACAGGTTAACAAGAATGAACTCGTAAACAGGAAGTGACATTAATGAAAATAAGCATAAAGCCCCCACATTACAGATTATTAGCTTGGTCTTTTGATGTCAGTCTCTATTACCTTTGTAAAATTTCAGTGTCAAACAAAGTTTAGTTCTAAACTTTGACGATCATTGCATAATATGATGTCAATGTGGAAATTTTAGAATAAAATTTCAGATCTATACTTACCAAATATTCTTAAGATTGAATCTATTAATGTTTTGGTTCAGGTTACCATATGCATTCCTTGGGTCTATTATATATGTAAGCCTTGGAACTCTAAAATGTCTTATTCAATTGTATTAACTTGTAGATTTGTACAAAATTCATGACATGTACGAACTGTTACAGGTATTCAATAGTTTAGCATATTTTGCATCCTTTCCATGGTAACATATCCTATATAATAAAAGCATAGTATGCAAATTGTCCCCTCAACCAGGAGTACTTCTAGGAGTTCAACCAGGGGGTAGGGCCAGCCAGGAGAATGGAGGGAGGCCCTGGCCAGTGACAGGCGGCTGGGGGAAGGGAGGGAGTACCCAGCCGGCAGCCACAAGCTGCTAGGGACCCTATCAGATTTCATGCACTGGGCCTCTAGTAAAACATAAGTGATTGTGTATTTTTCTAAAATAATATTTCCCTGTATTGGAATTGGCTAATGGATCAGATAATGTATCACCCAAATGACAGGGTCAACAATGGTATTAATATTGCTGCAGATACTAAAGAAACCCAGGGAGTGTTATATATACACTCAGAAAAATATGGATTATGGAGCAGAACAGAAAGCAAATTATGTGAACTCACATACTGATTGTAATTGCTGGCCTTTCAACAATTCCTTCATCATCTTCATATTTAGGAAAGCACAAACATAGCAAAGACAAACTTCCATGCAAATCGGTCTTCTTTCTTCCCGGTCCTCAATTTATGTTTTTTTACTTTGCACTTGTAAACCTAAGCAAAGCAATATTCTGATCCAATGTGCTAAGACCTTTTGAACATGAAATTGTAACAAAACGCAGGAACGCACAATGTCAACTGGGATCCAGACCTCCATCACTTTAAATTAAATGACACCTGGAAACCAAAAGCATTGTCTACAGTCCGTCAAAGTACTTTCTTATGAAGACTTCCTGCATGCATTGCTAGGAAAGGAGATATGCAGAATCGCTCCAACTACTTGCCACAGATGAGCAAATCTCTGACCTCAGATCACAGACCTGAGGCACCAAAGGTGACCTTTTCCAGCTGGAAGGAGAGTGGCGCTATGTGGAAGAATACATTAAATGTAAAAGAAACAAATGCCATGTGGGTTTTTATTTTTCAAGCAGAAATGGTGGAGGTAAGTTATTAATTATTATTAATAGAATAACAACAGAAAATATCCTAATCTGAACCAAGGAACTGAATGAAAGATAAAAAACACGTTAAATAATGTTCCCTAAGGTTATTTTAAAAATGGTGTTTTTTTTTAAGCATCGCAAAATTACACATTCAGATAATATATACTCATTTTGTAGCCATACATGTATATGTACATTATTTAAAATATACAGAATGATACAAATCATGTACATACCTTTTAGAGTTTATTGTCACTAAAAAAAAAAAAAAAAAAAAAAAGCTCACTTCAGATTATAGAAGCATTAGCATTACACTATTGGAGAATTAGTCAAACTTTATACTATGTTCATGAAAACAGGTTCATTCTCATCACTCACTATGATCTGTTTTGGATTTTGACATTTTCTATATTCCTGTTACAAAAGCTAGTCAAGATGTGCCAGAAAATTCGACACTTCACTGGCAGAAAAAACAACCAGAACTTAATATTTAATGTTCTTTAGTCTAATCTAACCATTTTTTGCAAGATAAAAATTATTAACCTTAGATGCAGCAAGGATCAATACAAAGCCCAGTATTTGTTTAAGACAAAAGTTTGTTTTAAAGTTGAATTAACAATATTTTATGCTGAGCTGAGTTGAATGTGGAGAATCTCTTTGTGCTGCATGTTCCTTAATTTTAATTGCCCAATTAGCTAGGGCTGCTTTCTTCATGCTTAACAGGAGCAAGCCAGATCACTTTAGCAAGCAGCACAAGGGTGAGTCTGGCAGTTTATTCATGTATAACTAGAAAGCAAATTATCTTGGATCCTTTATAAGCAATATGGTAGGAGAACCAATACCTAAAAAACTAAAAGAAATGATAACAAGAAATTGGTGTTAAGAGTGCATCATTACTTTACTCATCATTTTTTTCCTCAAAGAATATTATAAAAGGATACAATTCATCATTAACAGGCACTTTGATTAGAAAAGAGAAACTATTCCATAAAAAGCAGCTCTGTGAAAATGACTAACTCCAATGGAAAATAGAGTGAACATATATAAATGTTTTTAAACATTATAAACATCTGAATTCATATACTTCATAGTAACTGAAACTTTTCCACCTGACCCTGAAGGCAGTAGAGAACCTGAGCCTTCGCGGCCTGCCTCAACTGGAGGGGCTTTCCCGCACTGTGCAAAGGGACCCATGCCTTGCCGTGGACACGGTTAGTGCAGCACTGAAAAATATTTGGATGTTTTAAGAAATCATGCCACATCATTTTTTACAACAATTTTTATTAAAGAGAGTAGAGTTCCACCTAAAGATCTTTGCCCTGTGGGGCTACAGTGAAAACCTTTCCGTCAGATTTTGCAATATTCTTAAATTCTATTTGCACCCCACAAGACTCAAATAGAAAGACAGAAAAATAAAATAAAATGAGCTGTGAACAGATTATATTAAGAATCAGAAAGGCTATATATTTTTTCTAACTTGAACTTCATTACAACAAATCACAAGCTTTAAAGCAGAGTAGGTATTGAGTGTAAATTTGTTCAATGACTAAGTGGATACCGTTTTTTATTACCCCGGTTTAAAAGTTAAGGCAGAAATAAGGAAGAGCTAAAGCAATTAAGCTTTTTGCATTTAATGTGCTGCTTCAGATCATAAAAACATGGGCAATTCCTACACTACCAACACCAAATGCAAAGAGGAGTATCAGGGAAAGAAAAGCTCATGCAACATATATGAATATATGAATGATTTCAAAGCTTGACATGTGGAAGAAAAATATGATAAGAAAATGAAAGGTGGCAAATGAAAAGAAGATTGCAGAAGACGTTTAGACAAATAATAAGACATTTTTCAAGCAACGAAGTAACAAAAGGTCAGTGACAGAGAGAGTGGAGTTTCTTATAGATGGCTAGAGCAATTTGCTGACTGAAAAGACAGGCATTGCTAAAACAAAAATCAAATGAGTTCATTGCCTTTCCATTCTCACAGAGGACTTGCGGAACAGAATCAGAAATAGACATAACTCTCAGGGGAATAAGAAAAAAATACAAAGAAGGACTGCACTGTGCTGAAACAGGTGCCTAAAAATAGGATCCATTTTTTTAAAACAAGAACTAAAAATTGCTTATATCCTTAACTAATGTAGTATTTTATAGTTTTTAGATGGAATTCTATAAGGAGTTTTTGAAGCAAAATTAAAGCTCCCTGAGTAAATCTACTCTACCCTCCTATTTCAAAACCATTGTTCTAGAACAGGGTTGGGGTTTGGTTTGGCTCTGCCAAGGCAACTGCAGGCAGGACTTGAAATTCAATAAACCTAGGAGCTTTTTTTCATACAACATAAATTTATATTAAGTGAATTATATCAAACGAATGACCTTATAAATATCCAAACGGCCCCTGGCAGAAAAAAAGGTTCCTCGCTCCTGATCTAGAAGAATCCTAAGGCTCTGCTACACCTATCCTCCCCATCTTTAAGAGCAAAAGTTAATATGCATCAGTTTAAGACAAAGTAGATCAGTGAGCCACCTTCAGTGCTTAGGATTGGAGATTACTATCAAAAGAAAAAAGAGCTACTATCTTTTCATCCTTATTCTGTGGAGTCCGAAATCTCTCTCTTAGTTTTTAGCTTTGAATTATTATTACTTTGAAACTGACTCTGGTTTCTCTATAGGATACACTTCTGATTATAGCCTTATTTGGCTAGTGCTTCAACAGGATATGTTCAAAGTGACTTCAGAGAGAGAGGAGAGGAAGGGAGGGAGTGAGAGAAACATCAATGTGAGAGAGAAACATCAACCTGTTGCCTTCTGTATGCACCCTGACTGACCAGGGATCCAGCTGGAAGCCTGAGTATGTGTCCTGACCAGGAATTGAACCCACCACTTTTAGGTTTACAGGACAATGATGCTCTAACCAACTGAGCCATGCCATCTAGGGCTGTAAATTTTTTCTTAAGTCAAATTTAAAAATAAGTAAATAATCATGTCAAGATGTGCTATCCTTTTTTATACTGTCTATTTCCTCTTTATAAAGGCTGGATTTACACAACTTTTAAAAAAATTGTTTTTATTAATTTAAGAGAGAAAGGCAGAGAGAGGGAGAGAGAAAAACATTGATGTAAGAGAGAAACATAGCTCTATTGCGTTAGAGTGCCTAATTCACTGCCACTTTTCAAGTGAAAATGCTCACTTAATTGAGCGTTCATTACCTTTGACTGGCAATGCCCTCTAGTCAGTGGCCCTTCCTAAAGCCATTTGTCTACAAATGATGCCAGGGCCCAGATTCATCTACAAATATTTTCTGTTTTTCATGAACCTCTTTCTAATTTCCTTTAGTAGAAGATTAAAGCAGAAATAGACACAAAGACATATAAATAATTGCTACTAGCAAGGGAGAAACAAACTCTGGGAAAATATCTGTAGCATATTTTCAAATCTTCAATTTATAATAATAACTATATGTTATGTTTATAAAAACGACAAATCCAAAAATAGATAATTGGCAAGACAATAGCTGATAAGTATTTGAACACCTGTTTAAAACAAGCAAGTAAGAACAATGAGAGATCACTTTTGCCAAGTTATATTGGTAACTACATATTTAAATGTCATTTAACTTGAAAAGTGGCAGTGAATTAGGCACTCTAAGGCAATAGAGATCAGTGTGCAGCCCTGGCTGGGTGGCTCAATTAGTTGGACATCGTCCTGTACACCAAAAGGTTTCAGGTTAGATTTCTGGTCAGGGCACGTGCCCAGTTGGAGTTCTATCCCCACTTGGGGTGCTTGCAGGAGGCAACTGAGCTATGTTTCTTTATAATCAGAAAAAAAGTGGTTTAAAGTTGATTTGGTAAGTACGTAACCTTTGGGTCAGTAATTTCTCCTTTGAGATTTTAACTCTAATGAAATATTCTTAAGAAAGATTAACTATATATGCAAAAACATATTCATTAAAATATCACTTGAAAAAAGAAAATATGTAATTAATTTTAAGTTCTTGCCCATAGATTTGCCAGCGTATTATATCATGGACAATCCACAGTATACTATGGTCAAAGATGGGTTTGTAGATATGTAGAAGTTTTGGTTGCTTATATTAAATTCAATAGCAAACAACATCCAGGGGTCCTCAAACTTTTTAAACAGGGGGCCAGTTCACTGTCCCTCAGACCGTTGGAGGGCTGGACTATAGTTTTTTTAAAAAAAAAACTATGAACAAATTCCTATGCACACTGCACATATCTTATTTTGAAGTAAAAATCAAAACGGGAACAAATGCAATATTTGTATTTGCATGTGGCCCCCGAGCCGTAGTTTGAGGACCCCTGATAGATGTTGAGGCTTCTTTTTCCCAGCTGTAATGACCCCATTTGAACAACTGTATAAGGCAAAGTTTTCCTCCACACTGTAACATCTTTTTGGCTCAGAACACTTTAAATGTGTCACTAACATTTAGAAGAAGCATTGCTAAGAGATGCGGAGGAAGTGAAAACTGGACCCTTGCCCAAGACTTGCATTCATCCATAGATAAAACAGGAACTAAAATTATTTACTTATTCTATCCTTCATCATATGCTAATAAAAAAACCACTGCAGTTAGTTTGATAACAAAGAAAAATGTTCCGCCCTGTGGAAATATCCAAAATTATGAAAAAGAAGCAGGTAAGAATGTCACAAACTCAGGCCTGAGACTGGGAGTAGGGGAGTGACTAGGGATAGCTTTCTCTTCAGCTGAGCTCAGTAGATCTTTCAAATTCCATGATTAGAGTGAGCATTTAAGCCTCTACTACTTATAATTTTTAGTCCTTAATTAAATAAAAATTCACTCTGGAGAAAAATGAAGAATAGAAATATTTTATATTCCTGAAGACACTGCAAAATCCTAGCCTCAGTTTCTTTATCCCTGGAGTAGAACAACAGTACTACTCATGGTTTTTGTTTTCTGGGAGTTAAAAGTTTACAGGGCATGAAATCCAACACTGTGTCTGGCACATAGTAGTTTTGACAAACATTTTATTGCTGTTAATCTGTTGTACATATACTGTCACAATCAGAGCCGGCCTCAACAGCATGCTATCTGTGCGGTTATGCAGGGAACCACAGTCGGAAGAATTTTTATGCTTGAATGCTTTGCTGTCACCAACTTGAAATCCTTAATAATTTGGTAACAAGGAGTTTCAAAATTTATTTTGCATTTTGTCTTAGCAATCAGAATAAGAAATCACTTGACTTTAATCAATGCGATTAGATTATTTTGACTTGTTGCAGCACTATTTTATGGATTCTCACTCTTAAGTAATCCAGGGCAAGTATCTACAGTTAATGAAATTTATGGCCACTTTTTAATTAATTTAGCCACTTTTTTACCAAATCTCTATAGGATAAGGATATGTCTTATGGATTCAGTTTGGTTTCAAAGGAGCAAAGTCTTCATTGGACCATAATGGTTTGGAATCACCCTGAAGATTTATGGTAATTTTGGAAAACGACAATTTACAATTTATTTAATGGATTGATGTCATTGTGAAAGAACTTTGTAACCCACACAGCGCTGTGCTAAAAGTACTTTATTTAATTAATTAGTGAAGACATGAGGAAGGCTTATGCTATTTCTTAGGGCAAAATAGAACACTTGAGTATTCACCATTATAGGAAGTCACATTTGTGCAAGCTTCTGCAAAGTCATACATTGGAATCTAATTAGTAATAGAATAATTATTCATCTACTTTTATCACTTAAAAACATCTACTATTATGTGTGTGTTTTTAAAAACCCACTTTATACAAAGCAGACTTCAATAAAGGGTAGAACTTCTTATCTGCCTCATTTAAATTGTAAAGGATCAGGATCAGATTTTTCAATTGGGTCTGACAAGAAATTGATAGCAAGTAAAGAAGAGTGCTTAGTTCTGTTCAAAATCCATAGTAAATGACTTTAGGAGACTCTTTCTAGGTCAGCATTCTGAAAACTGTTGTTCAAAGTACAAGTTACAATGTGTTGCTAACATTATGATGTTAAGTGGTATCAGTTTGAGAATCTTTCTAATATATTCCATACTCCAGAGTTGTGATTGCTATCCATATTCCACAATGTTTTTTAAATTCCTCATTATATAGAAATTATAAACAAGATGTCATGACATTTGAACAAACAACTTATGATAATAATTCCACTGGCAATTCCCAGAAATAATGTACATTAACAGTTATGCTCTAGTGCTCTTATAAAAGATGGCATTCCTTTAAAAGCAGAAAATAATAAATTGATAAAAATATATGTATTGCAGCATATATTTTTTTTCTTTTTGCTAGTCTGTCTCCGACAAGTAGCAGGATTGTTAAAACATTTATAAAGTGAACCTTCATCCATGTCTACAGTAGCAATCTGAATAGGTGAACCACGGTGATAAAATGAGGTCCAAGGGGAGGATGAGAATAGAATACTACTTGTTTAAATTTACCTTTATCACTTATTGCTGGAATTATTGCAATTATCTTCTAACTAGAGGTCCAGCACATGAAATTCATGGGCAGGTACAGTCCCTGCGATCAGGGCCATCTTCCCCAGCTGCCCACAGCCGGCCCCGCCTCCCGGCGCCATCCACCCTGGGTTCCGCGTTTGCCATCTTGTGATCAATGCCTGTTAGCCGGGGGAAGGGACTGAGAGGTAGGCTGTTCCCGCCTGCTCATCAGCCCTGCCCCCGCCTTCTGTGTGTGGGGCGATTGGGAGGGCGAGGGCCTTGGCCTGCTGCCTCCCGCAACCCCCGCCACCCACCCCTGGATTCCCATTCGCCACGAGGTGATCAGAGCTTGCTGGCCAGAGAAAGGGACTGAAAGGTGGTCAGTGTGCCTCATAGTGACTGGTCCAGCAGTCATTCTGGTCATTCTGCTGTTAGGGTCAATTTGCATATTACCCTTTTATTATATAGAATAGAGGCCTGGTGCACAGGTGGGGTCAGCTGGCCTGCCCTGATGGGGGCCCCCGATAGAAGCGGGGGTCCCCGCTGGGGGGTAGGGCTGGCTAGGGAGAGAGGCCATGGTCAGTTTGCAGGATGGCCATGCCCCCAATCAGGTTGGGGGTCCCTGCTGGGTGGTGGGGCCAGCCAGAGCAAGGGGCAATGGTCATTCTGGTCTCTGGTCATTCTGGTTATCCTGCTATTTCAGTCCCTGGGCTTATATTATATAGGATTGGTTTTCATTTTTGAAAATTTACTCCTCCTACTTAGAAGAATTCAATGACTGCTCGGATCTTTTAGGTAAAACATTCTAACTTCTTAGGTTGACTTCCACACAAGGAAGGCCCTTTATTATTATGCAACCACTTACCTCTTCAAGTTTATCAGCACAAGTAGTGTCACCTTCCATGAACTTTAAATTTCCTACAGAGACCATACATTCCCATACTATCGTGGTTTCATATATTCTGTTAGCTTTTCTTGGAATTGCCTTTTCCTTACTCCATATTTCATCTGCCTTTGTTCTGTAAGACCACCTTCCACAGTGCGTCATTTCCTAGTCACCTCCAGTTTGTCTTATGTGGTCCTTTTCTACACTTAATTGGAGTGGTGCCTATCTAGTGAAATTTGGGTGTTTGGGGGAATATTAGAACTATCTGTATTTATCTGTTGCTACATGCTTAATTTTCCTGAATCATAAAGGCTTAAGACAACAGGCATTTATTTATTTCAATTTCTGTGGATCAGAAATTCAGGAACAGCATAGCCAAGTGATTCAGGCTCCAGGTCTCTCATGGCTGTTATCAAGATGTGGGTATGTGCTGTAATTATCTGCAGGTTTGACTTGAGCAAGAGGATACTCTTCCAAGGTGATTCACTCAATGTCTTTTGAAGGAGGCCTCATTTGTGGCTACAGGCAGAAGGCCCTAGTTCAGCTGTGGGCAAACTACGGCCCACGGGCCGGATTCGGCCCATTTGAAATGAATAAAACGAACAAACAAAAGAGACTGTACCCTTTTATGTAATGATGTTTACTTTGAATTTATATTAGTTCACACAAACACTCCATCCATGCTTTTGCTCCGGCACTCCAGTCCAGTTTAAGAACCCATTGTGGCCCTCGAGTCAAAAAGTTTGCCCACCCCTGCCCTAGTTGCTTGCCACATGGCCGTCCCCATAATGAAAAAAATTGAGTGTTTATTATTATTATTATTATTATTATTAGGCAGTGGCTTCTCTAGGAGCAAATAAACTAAGAGTGAAACACAAATTGGGGTGTTTTTTATGACCTACCCTTGGAAGTCACACTCCATCATTTCTTCATTTCTTCAGTATCAGATTGTTTACACAGGTGATCCTTACCTATTGTGAGAGAGGACTACACAAGGGCATGGATACCAAAATTAAGGATCATTGTGGGTTATCTTGGAGGCTATGAAATTGAAAAGCTTTAATATTACAGAAGATTGTGTTGATCATTTCATATCTAGAGGCCCAATGCATGAAGATTCATGCAAGAATAGGCCTTCCTTCACCTGGCTGCCAACACCGGTTTCCCACTGGCACCCAGGACCTGGGCCTTTGCTCTGGCCGCCACCTCCCGCCTGCACTCTGGGGCTGGGAGCTGCCTCCCACCTTCACTCTGGGGCCCAGAGCCGCCTCCCACCTTCGCTTAGAGCTGGCCGCCACCATCTTTGTCATATTAATTTGCATATTCCCTCCTTATTGGCTTTGGGCACCACCATCTTTGTTGCAAAGTGATGGCCGATTTGTATATTCCGTCTTTATTAGATAGGATGCCTTAGATCCTCTCAATTATCCTATTTTAATTGTGGATGAGAATTTCCCTGAAAAATGTTATGTTCAAGTAGATACCAATTTAAAATCAAGGGGAGTAATTTTAAAAATTATTAGATATTTACATATATTTCACTTTTACAATACTGTGTTTAATGTGTGAGTAAAAGGAAATCTAAATTTCATGAAAAACAAAATAGTAAGAGGACAACATTTTCTTTGAAGTAGTTGTATGGCCTTGATCATCTATGGAACTTCACTGTTGCTTCAGCTTTCTCAATAATAATATGATATGGTAAACATTGTATTATACTAGAGGCCCAGTGCACAAAATTTGTGAATGGGTAGGCCTTGATCTCGGGCCTGGCTGGAGATCAAGGCCAATATTTCCTGGCTGCTGGCAGCCGGCCCTGCCCCTCACCGCCAATGCCAGTCACTCTCTGTATGCAGGGCAACCAACGAGGCAATCAGGTCCCCACTTGCTCGCACCCACCTTGGCCTGGTGCCACCTGCGTCTGCCACTACCCACCCCTGGTTCCCCATTCCCCATTGGGCGATTGGGGCCTGTGGGCTGGGGGCAGCTCCCGTGTTGTGTGTCTGCCCCCTGGTGGTCAGTGTGTGTCATAGCGACTGGTTATTCTACTGTCAGGTAAATTTGCATATTATGCTTTTATATATATAGAGAGATTATATTAGACTTATATGAGACTATTGTGAGTGTAAAGAAGATTGCTGATGATAAGCAGCAATAAAAAGTTGTGGCTATAAAAAAGTAAGGTGTCTTTGTTAAATGATTTGCAAATTTTTCTCATAAATGGTATTTACATATTTGTACAAATAATAGCTAATATATTCACTATGATAATAATTTCAGGTGATTCTTACCACCCTTTTTTGCTACCAGATTATTATTTTTTTTTAATATATTTTATTGATTTTTTTTACAGAGAGAAAGGGAGAGAGATAGAGAGTTAGAAACATCGATGAGAGAGAAACATCGATCAGCTGCCTCCTGCACATCTCCCACTGGGGATATGCCCGCAACCCAGGTACATGCCCCTGACCGGAATCGAACCTGGGACCCTTCAGTCCGCAGGCCGACGCTCTATCCACTGAGCCAAACCGGTTTCGGCCAGATTATTTTATTAAGGAGCTAGTCAGATTTACAATTCCACATGTAAAAAAAAAAAATTAGCTTGATTTCTGCCCAGTGAAGAAATGAAAATCTAAAATATGTGTTATTGGCTTAAGAGTCTTGGTGCTTGTGACAAGAAAATTGATATTAAATCTGGAAGGAAAGTGATCCAGTTTATGCAGTGGTGAAATAATTATTAACGAGTCCTCATCATAACTTGGAAGGAAGATAATCTTGATCTAGGGGAAGAGGTTGAAAAAGAGAATGTCAGTATTGTGTGCTAGATGTAAATAAAGGAAAGAAATGATTTCAAGAAAAAATTGAAGATTTCCAAGTAGAAAAAAAAGTGGAAAATTTTGAAACTTGATGCTTTTAAAAATGTAAATATAGCTCACTGACCAAAAGTAAACTATAAGGTTGAAAATTTATAAAATTCTGCTGAGAGACAGAGACCAAAACAATGTCTGTCCTTTTACTTATCAAAAAAGTCTCTGAATACCTAACATAATGCATAGCAAATCTTTTTATTTGGAGAAGAATGAAAGCTTACCAGGACACAGAGCCTACCTGCAATTATTTTAAGAGCATGAGAGTGAGAGTTTGCTGGATGGTGAAGGAGAGAATGCAAGGAAATATAGCAGATTTAAGTAGTATATCCATATATAAAACTGAAACTCATAGTCACAGACAACAGTATAGTGATTACCAGAAGAAAGGGGGTGGGGATTTGGGCAGAAAAGGGGGCCAAATATAGGGCAACAGAATATGATTTGACTTTGGGTGGTGGGCACACAATACAATATACAGATCATGTACCATAAAAATGTTCACTTAAAAACCTATATTATGCTATTAACCAATGTCACCCTATAATTTTTTTTTAAAAAAGTATGTACATAAAAAACAGAATGTAGCTGTTGGGACATGAAGCTGACTGGAGTGAAATTGATAAGACAATAATTGTTTAAGAGAGTCATTCTGCCAAAAGAAGCACCAGCCTAAACTAAAAGATTATGACTTCTCAATCTTCTTCATGCAGAAAGCAGTTCAGTTCTCAAGGAGGACACGGTCCTTAATACTCAACTGAGTCATGGTCAAGAAACATAAATGAAACTGCAACTAAGGAACTTACCCTTGACTGCAAATAGAACCCCAGACCCTTTAGTTGTGGGCCGACCCTCTAACCACTGAGAAAACTGGCCAGAGCTTAATTAATACTCTATATAATGATGCCTTTTCTAATAACTTATTGCTCATATATAATGATGCCACTTTCCCTGAGTCATCTTTTCCTCTCCTTTAACTGGTGAAATATGCAGGAGTTTTCTGTAGCCTAACCTCATACTACCTGTGCTCCTTGAGTAACCTTTCTAATGTCATGGCACCAGCTATCAATTGCACTTTAGATGAATATTAAATTCCAGTCTAGATTTCTCTACTGGATTTTAAACTCTATTATCCAACACCTAGTAAACATTTCAAAGCCATTATTACTCCAAATTTAATTGATTCTTTTTATCACCAAAAATATGGCTGTCTTCCCCAAAAGGGTCACTGTAGGTCAAAAACAATGGAAATCCCCTAGAATTTTTTTCTGTAAATCTAAATGTTCCCAAGTCATACTAATTTCATGAGTCTGAAAAGGTTAATTTCAGACTACAATATGAAAGACCTTGCATAACTTTCAATAGTTTAGGAACTTTATTCTTATAACAACAGAAGCCCTAAGAAAAATAACCACCTTCTGGAGGTGTTATATGCCATGGTACCTGGATCTTCCCTGTGTCCCAGACCTTAGGGGCAAACACATCTTATTAGTTCCTTTTCGGGCAATAATGGCTTTACCTCGAGATAACATTTTAATGCATTTAGTCAAAATGAAAACTAAGAAATGAGATTAACCTAAAAAACTCACCTGGAATAATAGTGGACTTATATGTTAACGCAGATAAAAATGTACCTTAGTCAGGAGTGTCCTGAACATAGAAATAAGTTTAAAATGGTGACTATGGCCGAAACCGGTTTGGCTCAGTGGATAGAGCGTCGGCCTGTGGACTGAAAGGTCCCAGGTTCGATTCCGGTCAAGGGCATGTACCTGGGTTGCGGGCATATCCCCAGTGGGAGATGTGCAGGAGGCAGCTGATCAATGTTTCTCTCTCATCGATGTTTCTAACTCTCTATCTCTCTCCCTTCCTCTCTGTAAAAAATCAATAAAATATATTTAAAAAAAATAAAAAAAAATAAAATGGTGACTATGGGATTCAAGAGAATGGAGCAATAAAACATGACAACATTTTAGCCCTGGCTGATGTAGCTCAGTTGGTTGAGCACTGTCCCGTTCTGTTCAATTCCCAGTCAGGGCACATGCCTACATTGTGGGTGCGATCCCCAGTTGAGGTGCATGCAGGAGGCAGCAGATCAATGATTCTCCCTCATTACCGATGTTTCTCTCTCTCTCTCTCTCTCTCTCTCTCTCTCTCTCTCTCTCTCTCTATCTCCCTTCATCTCTTTCTAAATCAAAAAAACATATTTTTTAAAAAAAAGGAGAAAAAAATCACACCATTGTATCTGTTAGGCTTTTATAGGTATAATAATCTGTGTAATTTTTCATATTTTATAATTTTTCCCAAATGACCATGTATTATTTTATAATCAGGAATAATAAAGATACTAAAAATTATGTTAGTGACTTTCAGATTGATTTTATGGAAACACTAGTATTAGATAAAAATTAAATCATTTCTTATTATACTAGACATGTCTTAAAAAACAAATTATTATATTAAAGGAAAATGTATGTACTCATGGACTCCAAACCTCTCTAGTCAGTTATGAGCTACTAACTAGAATAATGTCACTGGTTGTTCAAATGTTGCAGGATATTTGTCATGTTTCACTAGTTTTTGTTAAATTGGGAGACTTCTAACAATCAATGAGTAGAGAAAGTTAGAAAAATAAACAAACTAAGAAAATGCTAATATTGAATCTACATAATCTTTTAAAAAATGCCAATCTAAAAACACATTTCTAGTCAACTCTCTCTTTGTTAGTAAAATAAATACAAAGTCTATAAGAATTTGGTAAATCTGGTGAGTTTATAAAACTTTAAGTGAATAGCCAATATTATTTGCTAATAATTTTTCTTGAATAGATACTAATAAGAAAAACTATAAAGGCTTGTATGTATAGAGACTTTTAAAATCATTCAAATTGGTTGCTTGCTATAATGAAATCAAACTACTTGGTTGATTGTTTTATGTTTAAATTTCACTCTATTTCACACAAAAATATGCACACAGATGTTTATAACAACTTTATTCATAATTGCCAAAGCTTGGAAGTAAGCAAGATGCCCTTCAGTAAGTGAATGAACAAATAAATTGGGGTACATCCAGATAATGGAATATTATCTAGCCGTTTAGAGAAATGAGCTATCAAGCTTTGAAAAGACTTGGAGGAAACTTAAAAGCATATTACTAAGTGAAAGAAGCCAATCTGAAAAATGTTACATACTGGATGATTCCAACTCTATGCCCTTCTGGAAGAGGCAGAACTATGGACATAGGGAAAAGATAGTACAGTAGTTTGTCAGGAGCTGGGGATGGAGGTGATAAGTATGATGCGGGACACAAAAAATTTGTAGGATGAAAATACTCCTTTATGATACCATAATGATGGATACATGTTATTATACATTTGTCAAAAGCCATAGAATGTACAACACCTAGAGTGAATTTAAGCTATGAACTCTGGGTGATAATTATGTGTTTATGTGAGTTCACCACTGTAAGAAACGTACCGCTCTGGTGGAAGATGTTCACAGTGGGGAGGCGATGCACGTGTTGGGAAAGAGGGCATACAGGAACTTCCCTTCAATTTTACTGTAAAATTAAAAGTACTTTTAAAGTTAAAGTTTTAATTTAAATGATATTGAGTTCAAGTGTTTTTTTTTTTTTCTGAAGTATTGTTATACATTACTATGTTAATAGTAAGAATAAAATGCTCAAAAACATTTCAAGTCTTTAAATATTTTTAAATTATGTATTTCTTAGTATATTAGAGATTTCCAGGGAAGGGAGGAATGGGAGTCACTGTTTAATAGATATAAAGTTTTGTTTGAGGCAATGAAAAGGTTTGGGTAATAGAATGATGGTTGCACAACATTGTGAATGTGATTAATTCTACTGAATTGTACATGTAAAAATTGTTAAAATAGCAAATTTTATATTATCCTATCTAATAAAGAGGGAATATGCTAATTGACCCTCACACCATTGCAAAGATGGCAGTGCCCACAGCCAATAAGGAGGGAATATACTAATTGACTGCCCCACCCTCAAAGATGGTGGTGCCCACAACCAATAAGGAGGGAACATGCTAATTGACTTCCCTGCCCTCAAATATGGTGGTGCCCACAGCCAAAAAGGAGGGAATATGCTAAATGACTGCCCTGCCCTCAAAGACGGCGGCACCCACCCCCAATAAGGAAGGAATATGCTAATTGAATGCCCCGCCATCAAAGATGGTGGTGCCTACAGCCATAAGGTGGTGGTGCCCAGTCGCCTCAGCCCCCCAGCCACCCAGAGACTCCCGAGGCTCAGGTAACCAGGGCCAGCTGAGGCTTGCACTGCCAGCAGTGGCAGCAGCAGAGGTGTGATGTGGGCGTTGCCTTCCCCTGATCACTGGGTTGCCTCCCACCCCAGAGGGCTTCCTGGACTGTGAGAGGGGTCAGGCCAGGCTGAGGGATCTCCCCGCTCCAGTGCATGAATTTTTATGCACCGGGCCTCTAGTATACATATATGTGTGTATATATATGTATATACTAGTACTAATATATATAAATATTAGTACAATAAAAATTTTAAATATTAAAGTATTATTTCCTTTTTATTTTATTTTGAGGATTAATGAAATTTGGATCACTTCTTATTGAAGATGACTTAATATCCTTAACCTGAAAGAAGAAAGAAAAATAAAGCAAAGCATATTTTAACCATTTACATAATACTTTAATGAGTGTGAGATAATAATAATCTTTAAGCCATAAATCAAATGGAAGCATCACATGGGTGTTGAACACATAGGAGAACAAAGCAAGATTCAGAAGAGTTACACATTTCAAATTCAACATTATGTTGAAGAATTATCCTTTTGACACTTGGCTAAGTAAACCAGGTAGAGAAAGTCTGGAAGGAACAGTTCTTATTTAGCATGTGACAAGCAGGGAGAAAAAACATCAAACATGGATCTTTGTACTTGTACACACTATATTGTACACATCTAATTCTATCTGATGTGACACAAAATAAAAAAGCAAGCAAACAAAACAAATATACACGCTTACACAGCAAACACTCACACACATAAAAATAAGGGGGAAAGAGCCAAAGGACAATATATCATGAGAATCTTTCTAATGTGATTATGATTGATATTCTTTGTTTTCACTTATACCCTGGCATCTTTTTTATTTTCCAGATAACAAAATAAGGCATTTAAATTCTACTTTTATAAAGTACAAGTTCGGTTTCTATTGCTATCTTTTGCTTCTGTCTCAAGGGAAAACCAGAGAGATGGAAATAGGAGTTTTTCATCTTTGACTCTCCTCCTCTCAAAGAAAATGTACAAGATAAACGTAAAACAAAAACTCTGATGATCCATATGCACATTATATAACGACCTTCTATTAATTTATTGCAAATACAATGCTTAATTTTATATTATGAATTTATATTTTATAGGATATGTATTTTAAATGTTATTAAGGTTGGTGATAATTACTCATACATAGAAGATTGACCACATAAGAAATTATAAAACCAATATTTCTGTAAACAAATGGACACTCAGAAAAACAGCTACTTGTGTATTTTGGTGCATCAGTCATGAGTTCATTGATTGCCATTCATTACGCCTATGCTTCCTTGCCCATATGTGATTGATTGAAAAGGAAACAGACTTTGTCTAATTTGTTGTCATCCATGACATCCCAGTTGTTAAAGCTGAAAAATTCAGTACATTTAATATTTCGTTTTTGATTCATTTTTACCATTTTTATTTCATTTGCCAGTTCTTTGACTCAATAACTGAATCAAGTAAAATGAAAGCTACTGGTTATATAGCTACAATTTTTTTAAAATATATTTTATTGATTTTTTTACAGAGAGGAAGGGAGAGGGATAGAGAGTTAGAAACATTGATGAAAGAGAAACATCAATTTAGCTGCCTCCTGCACACTCCCTACTGGAGATGTACCCACAACCAAGGTAGATGCCCTTGACTGGAATCGAACCTGGGACCCTTCAATCTGCAGGCCAATGCTCTATCCACTGAGTCAAACTGGTTAGGGCTATAGCTACAATATTAACCAATAAAATGGGAGTACTGTTGAAAAATGACAATAAATATTTTTGACTGATTTCATTGAATTGATGTGCTGCTATTGCATTGGCTTCTGTCCTCACTTATTACTGAAAGGCCCCTAACTTTCTGTCAAATCCTGCATATGATTTCTGGGAGTCAACGCAGGTTTAAAACTGTTCATAAGGAAGTACTTTAACTTTTCACCTGCTCAAAGAGTGCTCTCTCTGATATATCCTCATAGGTTCATTTTTTTAGTTGTAGGAGGGGAGACAATTTTTGTGTCTGTTGGCCTCCATTAGCTTTCTCAGATCTTACTGATGAATAAGACTGTGGGCTCAGAGACACATTTGAATGCCAATATATGGTGTTGTAGTTAGCATCACATTTTTGATGAATGTATTTTTGTTTTATTCTGCTAGCTTTTTTACCTTAACACTGTTTCCTAGAAAGACTTTTCTTCTAGGTGGTTGAAGACAGTCTAATAACTTCTGGGTGGCTGATTCCATAAATCTTCAAAACATTAACAGGCACTTCAGATTTACTCTTATGGACACAGCTGGGATTCTCTAGTACATATAATGGATGTGTTGGATTTGTTAGATAAAGATGATGATCATTCTTTCAAAAAAATTATATGGCAAGGTATCCCTCTTCACATGTGTACTTTTTCCATTGGGAAATGCAGCCTCTCTCCTGAGTGTAACCAGAACTGTCTTGTCTCTTTTTATCTACACTTAGTTTTTATTTAGAATATCTTACTTATATTTACATGATTTTTTTTCTTGGAGCATTTTATATAATTTATAAGAGGCCCAATGCATGAAATTCGTGCTAGGGTAGGCCCTTGCAGCCCCAGCCACCTCAGCCCTCTCAGGTCCAGTCTTTTCTGCTGAGGCCCTGCCCCCCACCCACTGGTCATTCTTGGAAGGTTGTTCTGGAATATCATTCCGGAAGTTTGTTCCACCATCCAGTCTAATTAGTATATTAGCTCTTTATTATATAGGATAAGCATTACAAAAACAATCCTAGTTAATAGACAAAGGAATGACTGAATATTTTTTCTTAATTAATTTAGGTAACTTACATAGTAGCTCAATTTACACATAGCTAATATGCTGCTAATAGTAAGTGAACATATAATTAAAATATGAGAATAATATTGCTTTGGATTTAAATAGTATAAACATCTTTCATGATATGATTAAGTTTTACTAGTGTTATGTCAGTACATGTTTAATATTTGGCTTTTCAGGAAGTAAAAAGAGCCCTAATTCATAACATTTACCAATTTCCATGGTGTAAATTCTCCTACAGTAACTGATTTCAAGCTACTGATATGATGTCACTTAACACACAATTGGGAAGAAATGCACAAAATCAGCTCTCTCTCTCATGAGGTGGTACTTGCTGCAAAACATTATTGTTTGTTTTTATAAATCTTACAATAAGTATTTTGAATGTGTTTTACTTTTAGGCAAATGTGTGTGTGTTTTTTTAACTTGCAGTATAATTCAGTATATTTTAAGGACTAGTGTTATATAATAGCCTTAAAATGTCAATCACCAGGAGCCTGCCGCTGCAGTTAATAAGAATCTTGTACCCTCTCTCAGTCAGGGAGCCCTTGGGGGATGTCTGACTGATGGCTTAGGCCCGCTCCCCACAGGGTAGTCAGTGTGCATCATAGCGACTGGTTGTTCAACCTTTTGATTGATTTGCATATTAGCCTTTTATTTTATAGGATAATAAGCAAAAATAATGGGCCAAAACTCTGTAAGAACCATAATGCATATCACAATGGAAACTTGTGGGCTGGGTTATTCCTTAAAAATCAGCCCAAAATATTTTTCTTAAAACATTTAAGAATGTCCTAGATAAAAACTATATTGATTAGAAAAGAATTTAATATTGAAGTTAGTTCATTTTAAAAGAGAGAAAAATTTAATTGTGTTTACTAAAATCTTAAAAACATCATAGTTTATAAAATTCTGGCTTTGACTTCAAAACATATGTATTTCAACTTTATTTTTAAGTGCAATATTTCTAATATTTCTGTCAGAAGATCAAAAATATATGAGCTAAATCAATAAACGTTATAGCCTTCACTTCTTTCAGTAAGTATGTTGGATATAATTGTTAAGGTATCAATGAAAGATACACCCAAAGTAGGCTGATTTGTAAAATTCTGTGATGGGATCTTAAACTCAGGCTTAGAAAAGGTCTTTAATTTATTTCAGCTATTTATTTCATATTTAAATAAAATCAACATAAACATTTCTAGTTTAAAACACTTCTGTTGACTGATAATTTTTATTCCATCTCTGTATATTTGTGAGTGTAATAAAGTTCTCCCACACAATGAATTAAAATAGGGTCCATATATTCTTTATTTTGTTCTTTGGTTTATCCAATGGAGCAACATAGAATAATGTTATTCTTAGTTTGAATCCTTCAAATATTGAAGACAGCTAAATGTTATTTAGTCTTTCCTCACCTATCTAAATTCACTTTCTTTGGATATTAGTCACCAAAAACTAGTTTTGTGTTCTTTTTTTATTTTTGAGAGTTATGCTTTATTATTTTTTCAATTTTTTAATTAAATTCATTGGGGTGACATTTGTTAATAGGATCATATAGGTTTCAGGTTTAGGTTTCTATGTATTCATTTAATGTCTTGATTAATTTCCTCTGAATCTTTCTAATTTTTATATTATTTTAATGGTTTGTTTCCAAAACTGAAAATAATTTTCCATATGTGCTCTTGCCACTGAAGATTTTTGAAATATATATATTGTTTATTATAGACAATTTCTAACAATTCTGTTTAAGAAACTAATAGTCTTCAAAGTATGTGTTAAGCCCTCATCACACAAATACACACGACAGACATACACATACCATATGGAACTTTATATTTGTATTTTTTATGTCAATGACAGTATACACACCACACCTTTTTTCTTGTGGCAATGGGGACTTTGTAAAATGAAAATGGCCATAGAATCAAACCAATGATAGTTTAAATATAAGAACAAGAATAGAGTGTTCTATACTGTAGGTTCCTGCGTGTTTCAATAATACTCTCTTTAAAATAAATCTTTCAAAATCCTTCCCAAAGAAGGCCAAAAATATTTTAAACAATTACAACTATACCCACAATTTCCTTTCTACAAGAAACTGAAGAAACTGATCACTTCACTTCCTCTCTTCTAAATGGCAATTTTATCATCTGATGCTTACTTAGGTACAGGATACTATTGTTGAATGGCTGTCTGTTACTTAGCAGAGATTGTAAAACAAACTTACACAAAATACCTGTCATTGGTGTTACAGAATATAAATATATTTTCAAAGATCAAAATCATATCATTATCCTCTTCTTCCCTTACTCCCTTTTAGCTTCTGAGAGGTCAGATATCCAATGTGTGGTCAAAGGGACCAGTTCCTGCTTTCTTCTCTTTCCTACATTTCTCCCTAGGGACTCCTTCCTCTGCTCTACTATTATGCCCCTGCTCTACATACTTTTGTGTTCCATTTGGCCATTAATATGGAGCTTCTACATATCTAGCTTTAACACTATTTAAATCAGACAAGATGCTGTAATAGTTTCTGTTGGTGTGAGTGTGTATAAGAAAAAATAACTTACAGTGTCTTCTTAGTAAGGTTATGTGGAAGATAATTCATGAAACATTGAAGATAACGTTTAAAGATGTCCTATATTATTTTTTTCTGTTTAACATATGAATAATTTTAAGTGTGAGTTTTACATTAACTAAACTAATAATATACATTTAAACCAAAATTGTAAAATTTTCCAAATTATTGCTAAAAAATTTAAATTTTCAATAAAAATTCAAGTGCTTTTGATTATATTATAAAGCCAGGATTTTCTGACCTCCCTTCCCCCCCCCCAAAAAAAAAGTGACCCTATGTCATTGACCCATTACTTGTACCTTAGAGAAAAAGTTCCTGGATAAAATCTTTGTCTTCTACACATACTGGTAATGTTTGCTTGCTCTTCCTGTCAGTACCCAGCCAATATCCTATTCAAAGATTTCTCTGTAAATTATTCCGTAATTTAAATCATACAAGATGTGACAGCAGTGTTATTTCATATACTGATGACAACTTATGTAAAGATGAGAGTAAAGTTGTAAAGATCATAGTACACTTTGATAAGTATTTCTGCACAATTAAGGTGCTGACTTTTTTATTAGGTTTTAAATTTTTTGATTTTAGAATTTTTCTTTATATTCTAGAAATGCCAGTGCAGACATTTCTCTGCACTGAGCCTGGACGTATTTCCTTTGAAAACTGAGAAGGTCAGGGGAAGATTAAAGACTACAATTTCAAAAAGACGTCAGAGAAATGGTGCACTTCTAATTAGTGTCGAATATCACACCTGCATTTCTATAGGTCCTTTATTCTAGTTTTTATTCTTTGACTTATTTTTGTATGTTTGTTTTTCAATTTTTACTGTTTTTATGCTTAATTAATTAATTTCTTATTTTATTTTAGTGTTGTCTTAAAAACATTTTTGTTAGGGAAATTTTACAGTACACACAAAAAATAAAGTAGTATCATGAACTCCCATGTACTCAACAATTATTAATTCATGGCCAATCCTCTTTCATTTATATCCCTAAACCACTGTATTACGTTTTTTTAAAAAAATTATCTTTATTGTTGAAAGTATTACAGATGCCCCCCTTTTTTTTTTCTCATTGACCCTCTCCACCTTGCACTCACCCCTCCCAGGCCTCACCACAATATTGTCTGTGTCCATGGGCTCTGCATATACGCATATAATTTCACTGGTTGGTCACTTCACACCCACTCCCCCAACGACTCCCCCTGCCCCACCTTCCCTCTGAGATTCCTCAGTCTGTTCCATGCTTCTGTGTCTCTGAATCTACTTTGCTCATCAGTTCATTTTGATCATTACATTCCCCATATGAGTGAGATCATGTGGCAGCACAAGTTACAATAGCTAAAATCTGGAAACAGCCCAAGTGCCCATCAGCAGATAAGTGGGTAAAAAGAGTTTTGGTGGATTTACACCATGGAACACTATGCAGCTGTAAGAGAAGGATCGTTTACCCTGTGAGACAGCATGGAAGGACCTGGGGAGTGTTCTTCTAAGGGAAATAAGCCAGTCAGAGAAAGGTAAGATTTTTTTACTCTGGCATATTCTCTGTTCTGTCTAGTCTCCTCTTTACTGATTTCCTGCCAAGTTGATTATAAGTGTAGGTTTCAGTCCTTTTATTTTCAAATTCCTGATGTTGATATTTCTCACCGTGACCCATGTTAAGCTATCTATTGCCTATATATCCTGCCACAGGTCCCTTTTGTCCCGTATATACATACACCAGTCATCCTCTCTGATTTAAGATGAACCAAAAGGGAATATTTGAGAATCACTCCAGAAAGGAGTGGGAAACTCACCGTGATTATCCTGATTATGGTTGTGATACACAGTCACAATATTTGTTTACTGATGTCTTGACCTTGTTCATCTTCCAGCTTTTTACAAAAATGTTATAATTAATTAAAAGCAATAGGGAAGAAGTGAGACCACTAGGGAAGTTCATACATAACAGTAGTCTTAATTCAACTTTAAATTATTTCAAAATAGTCATTGAAAGAATACCTAGAATGTAATTGAGTCTTTTACCATATATAGGATAGGGCAAAAGTAGGTTTACAGTTGTGATTAGGTAAAGTTTATTCTTATATTATTAATATTTGTATTATTTTCCATACAGAAAACTGTAAACTTACCTTTGCCCCACCCTGCCAATGATGTTTTGGGACATTTAATAGATCTGAGCCTAAAACAGCCTTTGACTAACAAAGAAATTGAGTTTGAAAAATTGAATTTATACACTAAAAAAAGTCAATATTCTTTCTACTTTATTTGCAGGGGAGCACTGGTAAAAATGTGTACTAGAGATTTACCGTCTGCCTTATTTTTTCCCAACATGATTTTTTAGCCTCAGTTGTATAATGTAATTTTTTTAATAAGGTAATTCAACCATTAGAACATGAATTCTGGAGGTTTGTTTTTCTTTCAGCAGTTTAAACAACACTGTATGGGCAATAGAATCACCTTTACCATCTCCTCACTAGTTTGAAACCTAAAACAACAACAAAAGGATTAAACCATAATGGTAAAATGTGGTAGACAAAGCAATACAGAAAGTCAAGTAAGTTCTAACATGTGCCGAAAAATATAATATTCTTTGAGCCCATGCAACTCAAGCAGACCATAATAACCTGTTGAGGTTAGAAAAGTTCATGGTAAAAACGAATGATTTCCCTAGAGCCAATCAAAATGATGGAAACATTGGTGCAAAATCACAGCTGAGCAGGTTTAGTCCTCTCTTCACTAGCCACAGATGGCATGTAATTTAGGAATGCCCATTTGGTGAAATTTACCAGTTCCTCTAGAGATCACACATATGGGTTTGCATTTAAAAAGCAATTGCACCACCAATAGCTTTTTAAACAACAGATGTAAGCATTGACAGTAAAAGGATGTCCAAAAAGCAAAGTCTGTCCACATAAGAAAAGAGAGAGCTAATGTTATACCTCCCAGTACTTTAAGAGGCCTTTTAACTTTAAAAAAAGACAGAAAATAATTATGAAATCAATGCCCACAATATTTGTCAACCCATAAATTAGATACGACATTCTGTCTTCACATTACGTTACTTTTCCACCTTTATATGTTGCAACCACACTCTTCAATTCCCTAAGAATACACATGTGCCTAAGAGGAGTTTGACATCTTTGACTCAATCTGAGCTCTCTGCTTTACACAGAATTTTTATTTTGTTGTGTGTGGTTTTTTTTGTGTGTGTGTGTTGTTTTTTTTTACAAGAAATTCATAATGGCTCTGTGAAAACTCCATCGTCATTTAAAAATTGAATGCCCTTGTGTAAGCATACACAAAGGGAGCTATATGTGTTTGCAGATGTGTGCACTAGTTAGTAAAGGATATTAGTAATAAGTTGTGAGGTTTCCAATTGCCTGTCCTTTATTGCTTCCTTTAAAGAAGGAAATTAATTGTGTGAAATTGCCTTGCTAGTAAAGTGATTCCAGATTGCAATGGCAGCATTGACCTAATCTAGCAGTAAAACAGGCAATCACATCCTCAGTGAACACTCATGGAAATATTTAATTTCAGGAGTGTGCCGGACCAAAGTTTCCCTTGGGAAAAACACACATATTTTCTATTCTTGTATTCAAAAGTAGTTGTATTGTGGGTTTCTCCTGTATAGGGCAGACTCTTCTTGTTTCTTATTGAAGGATAAGCCTTTGTACCTCACAGTGGAATCCCATATGGAAGGAAATTATAATTACAAGGTTAGGTTTGGACATCAGGCTTTTGACACTGATTGTTTCTTGATTGAATAAAATATGATGTTACTTTTTCTCATTCTCTGATGCAATAATGCAATAGAATACTAATAGCTATGCAAATGGTGACATTAACAGGAAGATTCTTTTTTTTTCTGGCTGCTTATGACTAGCATCAGGTGAAAAATGGTGGGAGATTGGATTGCTTTTGTTTGGAGATGCAAAGATGGGCAAAGTACTATCCCAGGAAGCAATGAAAAATGAAATTGCTTGTACAAAGCAATAAACAGATTCAGATTAGTACTCAAATATTCATAACACTATTAAAAGAATGTTGTAAGGATGCAGAATATGGAATGCCCATAAAGTATATATTCAAATAAGAGAACTGTTATTATCATGCATCTTCTTCTATATTCAGCTTTATTTTAGTACAAAGAAATGACAACATTGCTCAAGCCGTATTAAATTTGTGTATTAAATTAATTCAAGTGTTTTCTTATTTCACAGAAAAAACTATTTTCGAAGTATAAATGCTTGTATATACTACATAGTTAACCGTAAATGGAATTGATTATTGTATTCCCACAGTGTGCTAACTGCAACTGTGCAGTTAGATAAAGGGCTCTCATTTTAGCAATTTACAATTTGAGAATACAAAGACACTAAATAAGGCTTTTTCTTTAAGTGCAAAATTATCAATTGTTTTCATTAGATACAGCATAATTTATAGGTATTTTCTTACATGCAAGAATGTGCATTAAAGCCAGTTTGGGGGGAAGAAAATGTCTAGAGAGAGGCAGACAAACTGATCATTCCAGGCATACAGAAAATTCTAGATTATACACATAAACCAATTGCATGAATACTGAGGGAAGAGAAATGGAGGTGAGAGCAGCTATAACATGGTTGTTCCACTGCGCCCCATCTGCTGCAAGGGATGTGGGGGAGCGTTTGAAGATCTGATTTTTCCTGTACTTTGATTACTCTGGGCTCTCTCCATTGCTTAGAGACACGCTGTCAACGAACACGCGAATGCAGCATGTACATTTTTGAAATTTTAGAAATCAAAACTGGCATTCCAGGTGTGGGAAAAGACTAGGAAATATGCAGAACAAATATTTGCTACTAATCCTTTTTTCCCTATTACCGCCCCCTCTCTCCCGCCCCCCACACATATACACATAAGACACACGCAGGTGTTTGAAAATCATTTCAAATACCGAACATTGAAGGAGAAACCGCAACTCAGGAAAGTAGAGTATAACGGAAGACAAGTAGAGGCAGCACCACAGAATCTGCCTGCTCCTTGATGATGAACAAGGAGAGAACCTCTTGTATTCATGCCTGGATGTAGCCTTATTTTCTCATATCCTTTCAGCTAAGATAAGGAAACTATGAGATATTCAGACACTTGGCCCCCAGGTCTCATAAATACTCCAAAACCATTGATGAAATGTATCCTTAATCAACTGGGGCAATTCTTATCCCACTGAATTTATGACAAACAATGATAGTGTAATATTGTTTACTATCTAGACCACTAGTACTGTGGGCATTTGGAAAAAGGGATAATAGTAAAGATTAGAGAGTTCACAAATAACTTCTTGGGAGTTCTGAAAAAAATGGCTACATTTTGATTTTTTAAGTATTTTTGATGATGGAAGAAGGACAGAAAAAGGATCGCAGGGAGACTAAACTATATTCACCATGAGGAACAGTACCATGCCTTATTAGACACTGTGTCATCAGTACTTGGTCTGAGTCTAACAAAAGGTGGGTAGGTGAACACTCAACAAAATGTATTTATTGGTTGATGATAAAATATGATCACTATAAATTCCAACTACAATGGAGTAGTACAGGGTTTCTCAACGTCTTCACCACTAACATTTTGGGCCAGATAATTATTTGTGTATGCAGCTGTCCTGTGCCTTATAGCATATTTAGCATTATCTCTGCTTCTGCTCACTAAAGGCAAGTGACAACTAAATGTCTCCCTGAAGTCATGATAATACAAAATGCCATTGCCAAATGTCCCTTGGAAGGCAAGATTGCCACCCCATTGAGAACTACTAGATTGGCCTGAATACAGTCTGGAAAGGAAATGAGAAAATGTAGTATGATTTCAATCAAAATTAACTGAATATACTTTTGTAGCTACAGGTTTACATATTTTATTTGACCTTTATTTCTTTAAAGGTCACTGCTTTATTTCTTTAATGTGGCAGCATTTATTGAATTCATAGCCTGTCAGGGCATTTTATTAAGTGACTTACACTAATTACTTAACCTCTGAAATAGGCATGGCTATCTTTATTTTCAGACAATGAATTGCCAAAGTGACAGAGTTAGGATTTGCACCCAAATCTGTCTCACTAAAAAGCCATATTCAACAGCAGGCTACACTCTTGCCCTGTAGTACTATAAGCTTATGGTATAGTCAATATGTTTACAAACATATATGCATATCTATAGAGAAATAGATGATAAATAGATGAGCTTATCTGTAATGAGTTGTGTATTTCAATTATTACCTGAGCCACATTAATCTTGCTTTATTAAATTTTAATACAGTGTTGACTAACACTTCAATTAGTTCCAGTTTGCTTGATTTCACACTCCATAAAAGTTAATGCTGGCCATGTCCACACAGGTAAAGTGGAGATGAAGTGACTACTGCAATATCATAAGTAGCAAAAACATATTCTGTTATTGAAGAAAGGTAGCCTGATAACCCTGAACTATTCAGATTGGTTTTCCACATTCAGGATATAATATTAAAAGACAGAAATATGTTAATTGACTCTTGGTGATCCTTACTTGTATTATATTTATTTCAACAGCAACAACAAAAGGAAGATAAAATTAAAGATTATTTCCTACTTTACAACAGTTCTTGAAGTAAAACTACTCTAAATCTCCTGTTAAAATGCAAAACAAAGAAGTTTTAAGAAATAGAAGTGTTTATAAGTCTCCCTGAACTGTGTAACCCTGTTTTACTCCTGCAGCTGCATTGAGCAAGATGGCTGCTGACTCCTTCAGTTACTTTGAAGACAATGTCTTCAAGATTCTCAGGCCTCAAGGTCAGAAAATTTAGTCTTTTGATGCAGAGAGACCACATAACCTTTTTTGTAAAAATGACACAACAGTCATTCGCATTGGGAAGTAACAAAATGGTACTGGGCATTGCAGCTCTCTAACTTGAGTTCAGAGGGCTCAGTGATGCTCTCCTTGAGTCCTTTCCTTAGTTCTCCTGTTTTTCCCCTCAAGCAGTGAATCAGATCAGCATTTATTCCAAACTCCAAAATAGCCACCTTATTTATCGTTCTGCTATTATTTGCCTGTTAGTCTAAACTGGTTATCGTGATGCTAATCTTCTATCACCTCTTCTATAGTGGTAATCATACAGAGGATTAAGAATATGACCTTCTCAGTTTCACTGGGTAAATCCAATGGTGGCTTCACCCTCATTATTTATATATCTTTGAGCAAGTTATGGAAGCTCTGAACTTCAGTTTTATTCATTGATATGATTAAAGTACTAATAATACATAACTACACAGAAATATTGTGAATAATAAGTATCTAAATAATGACAAAGCACTTGTAATAGTGCCTAGTATATAGAAAGCCTTTCCATAGCATTTGATATTTTATATTGTATTATCCTATATAATAAAAGCCTAATATGCAAATTGACTGAACAGCAGAATGACTGGTGGAATTACTGGTCGCTATGACACACACTGACCACCAGGGGGCAGATGCTCAATGCAGGAGCTTCCCCCAGCCTCCAGGCCCAGCCCAGCCAAGGCAGGTGCCAGCGGGGGGCCCCTGATTGCCCTGCCAGGCACCCCCCAGAGGGAGGCAACCAATGGCAGCAAGGGGCGAGGCCGGCTGGAGAGAGAGCTGGCGCTGGCCCCTGACCACCCCCCCCCCCCCCCCCCCCGGTCATCCCACAGATCAGCCCTAATTGCCAGCCAGGCCTAGGGACCCTACTCATGCATGGATTTCATGCATTGGGCCTCTAGTAATATTAGAAAAATAGAAGTTGTAGGGCAGAGATATATAAACAACTGAAGAGCTGGGAGGACAAATATTTCACGTTATAAGCTTCAAGCCCATACATTATTGTCTTTTTCTTTCTATTTCAACATATTTGTATATGTAGAACCATTTTATAAACTTTAAAAGCTATGAAAGTTGATTCAAAAATACCAATTATTTTCAATACCCTAGAAAGTGCTAACACCCAACATCTATTTTTTTAAACAGCCACTTAACTGACATAAATATACCTCTTTCATATTCTTCCAAATGCCGTCAAAAGATGTTTTTTTAGGTAAAGTGAATAATAGGTATTTTGTTAAATAATAAACTGTTTTTTATTAACCATGTTCTTTTTATTCAGCTCACCGTTTCTCTAAAATCCATTTATGAAGCATAAATTACAACCCTTTTTGTTTTTGTAAGGAAGTTCCCAAGGTTACTGCTTTCTATAAAAAAGGAGACAATTTTCTTATTTATGAAATAAATATGTGAGGAGCTTTCATAGTGCATAGGAATTCAGGCACTGAGTAACTCCAACTCATGGCTTGCTTATATTATTTTTATACTATTGTGATTAACCTAGTTATTAATAACAGGAAAGGAGCAAAGGGGGAAGCCGGATATTATAGGCATGTCATTGAGGCAGCTTCATGAGGAAGCTACAACTTCACACTCCCCAGGAGTCCTTCAAAGGGTAGATAGACACATACCCAGTAAAGTTGGTGGGACTAGTGAAGATGCTTACAGTCAGTCACACCTGAGACAAAGGTCATTGGTTAGAAAGGGCATGGCCACTGCAAGGGCACTAAATTTGGGATATTTAATCCTCTGAACAAAGGTGATCACTCTCTCATGCTCTTGTGCTTTCATGAACATTGGGAATATTTTTTTTTCTTTTCTTTCTTTCTTTCTTTCTTTCTTTCTTTCTTTCTTTCTTTCTTTCTTTCTTTCTTTCTTTCTTTCTTCTTTCTTTCTTTCTTTCTTTCTTTCTTTCTTCTTTCATTGTTTAAAGTATTACTAATAGTAGTACTTATGTCTCTTTTTTCCCCCATTGACCTCCCTCCCAGCCTGCCCCACCTCCCAGCACATGCCCTCACCCCCTAGTGTCTGTGTCTATTGGTTATGCTAATATGCATGCATACAAGTCCTTTGGGTGATCTCTTACTACTGCCCCCAACTGTCCCCTGCCTTCCTGCTGAAGTCTGACAGTCTGTTTGATGCTTTTTTGTCTCTGTATCAACTTTTGTTTATCAGTTTACGATGTTTATATTCCACAAATGAGTGAGATTATGTGATATTTATCTTTCTCTGACTGGCTTATTTCACTTAGCATAATGTTCTCCAGTTCCATCCATGCTGTTGAAAATGGTAAGAACTCCTTCTTTTTTTACAGCAGCATAGTATTCCATCATGTAGATGTACCACAGTTTTCTAATCTACTCATCTGCTGATGGGCACTTAGGCTGTCTCCAAATCTTAGCTATTGTAAATTGTGTTGCTATGAATATAGGGGTGTATATATCCTTTCTGATTGGTGTTTCTGTTTTCTTGGGATATATTCCTAGAAGTGGTATTACTGGGTCAAATGGGAGTTCCATTTTTAAATTTTTGAGGAAAGTCCATAATGTCTTCCACAGTGGCTGCACCAGTTTGCATTCCCACCAGCAGTGCACGAGTGTTCCCTTTTCTCCACATCCTCTCTAGCACTTGTCGTTTGTTGATTTGTTGATGATAGCCAGTCTGACAGGTGTGAGATGGTACCTCATTGTTGTTTTGATTTGCATCTCTCAGATGATTAGTGACTGAGCATGTTTTCATATGCTCTTGGCCTTTTGTATCTCCTCTTTGGAAAGTGTCTATTTAGGTCCTTTGCCCATTTTTTGATTGGGTTGTTTATCTTCCTTTTGTTAAGTTGTATGAGTTCCTTGTACATTTTTGAGATTAAACCCTTATCAGAGATAACATTGGCAAATACGTTCTCCTGTGCAGTTGGCTTTCTTGTTTTGTTGATGATTTCATTTGCTGTGTAGAAGCTTTTTATTTTTATGCAGTCCCATTTGTTTATTTTCTCCTTAGTTTCTATTGCCCTAGGAACTGTATAGGTAAAAATATTGCTACGACATATGTCTGCTATTTTGCTGCCTATGGCTTCTTCTAAGATTTTTATGGTTTCCCATCTTACATTTAAGTCTTTTATCCATTTTGAGTTTATGTTTGTGTATGGTGTAAGTTGGTGATCTAATTTCATTTTTTTTTGCAAATATCTGTCCAATTTTTCCAGTATCATTTATTGAAGAGACTGTCTTGACTCCATTGTATGCCTCCTTTGCCAAATTTTAATTGAGTATAATGTCTTCGGTCGATTTCTGGGCTCCCTATTCTGTTCTATTGGTCGATATGTCTGTTCTTGTGCCAGTACCAGACAGTTTTGAGAACAGTGGCTTTGTGATATAGCTTGCTATCTGGTATTGTGATCCCTTCTTCTTTGCTCTTCCTTCTCAAGATTGCTATGACTATTTGGGGTCATTTTTTATTCCATAAGAATTTTGGAGAGTTTATTCTAAGTCTTTGATTGGTATTTTAATGGGGATTGCATTGAATTTATAGATTCCTTTGGGTAGTATGGACATTTTAATGATGTTGATTCTATCAGAACATTGAGAATCTTGTTGCTTGGGGAATACTCTCCTGCATTCACCCACCTGGTTCACAGCCATGCATTCCTCACTCATAATGGACTAATGGATGGTAACTAGCCTGATATTGAAATGGACCCAGCTCCAACCTGGAAAGGAAACTCTGGACATTAGCTTTGCTTCTAGTTCTGGTTTCAAGAAAGGAAACAAAGAGGTAATATAAGTTGTATTTGTATTCATTCTCCATTACAATTATACAATAATAAATAATAATATAAGAATAAATTCTGTTTTATGTACTCACAACCATAACCTAATTTTGCCCCATTTTTGTATATCTAAGATGCTTTATATTAGTTATATTTTTATTTTACACAGGATCTAGCATATTTTCTTAAAACTCAGTAAATGTTTTGCATTTGTAGTAACTTGAATAGTAAAAAGGATGTCCTAATACCTGATAATCAGCACTACCATTTAAAAAGAAATTAATATGAGCCAGACACTATATTATATGTCCATTATATCCCAAACATTATCACTTTTAGCTTCACAATAGCATAATGAAATAGGCATAATCATATAAGTGAAAAAATATAATTCGGATCATTTAAATAAATTGCTCAAATTCACCCAGTTTGCAAGAGCTTGAAATAGATTGGCATATATATATATATCTCTAATTTCAAAACCTTAGTAGATGATCTCTCATTATACATTTTATATTTGAACCAGAAGCCTGGTGCATGAATTCGTGCATGGGTGGAGTCCCTTGGCCTGGCCTGTGATCAAGGCCAATTGGGGCTGGACGGCTGGGGAGAAGGACCACAGGAGGTTGCCCAGCCAGGGGACAGGACTGCGAGAGGTTGACTGGCCATGGGGGGTTAGCTGTGGGAGTGCACTGACCACTAGGGTGATCTAGTGTTGAGCATCTTCCCCCTGGCGATCAGTGTGCATCATAACTACTGGCCATAATGGTTGCATAGGCTTTTGTATATATAGATTAGAGAAACTTTTGGATGAGAAAAAAAGGAAAACAAATGAGCATTTTAGGATATCCTATATAATAAAAGGCTAATATGCAAATTGTCCCTTCGGGAGTTTGACCGACCAGAAGTTCGACTGCTTCCTATGAAATGAGATGACCACCAGGGGCTGATGCAGAATGAAGGAAGGCCCTGGCCAGCAGCCTGCAGCTGGAGGAAGGAAGGCCTCAATCGGCCCTGAACGCTGACCAGGCCTACGGACCCTTCCTGTGCATGAATTTCATGCACCGGGCCTCTAGTATTACATAATGAATATCAAATATATTCATTCTGCTTGTTTACTTCTAGCCTAAGTGATGGGCCTGGTGAAATAAGTATATGTAAATATTCTTATAGCTCAAAATACATGAATATGAAAATTCAATATTTGTATAAACTAATTGATACAAGAAAAACAAAAAATTAAATGTGTAGGGCAAAGAGAGAATAAGGCAATATGTAAAAGTGTATCTCATAAACAAGATCCCATGGCACCAAGGCAATGATAGCAAAGGTTATAATTTTGAAAGTATACAATTATTTGATAGAAACCCTAACTCATAACATGATGCACTTGTTTGAAATAAATATTTTTTTCCCCTAAAATGTTCCCTTAAGAGCAACTAGATCTGTTTTCAAACACTGCCACCCACATCCAAGCATATTGTCTTCCCTGCCAATGTTTTTTCGTTTTTTTTGCTTTGTGTTGTTGCTTTGTTTTGGTCATCATGTCGACCATAAATAACCAATGTGTATGCACCCAGATATCACAAGTTATGTATGGCATATAAGGTATAACTTCAGAAAAAGGAATTTCAATCAAAGTGTAATTGGGGAATTCTTTCCATATTCAGGACAGTTGAATTCATTGCTGGTTACTAAGTTTCTTAGAAAGATGAAGTAAGGCCCTGTAGAATCTAAATAATTCAAACAACACACTTGGAAAACATGCTAAAGTATCACTTCCCTTTGAAGGAAATCATTTCTTTCCTTGGGAAAATGTCTGTCTTCTCGGAATGACTCTTTCCCTCCAGTTTTAGCATATTGCTTTGGCAGTTTATTAGAACTTTAAGTGGGAGTCTTACAGATTAGTCTAAATATCTTATTTTGCTTTAACACTAGATTTCTGTTAAAACAGAACAGATTATTTATATGCATTCATCATTTGACTGTGAGGTGGCTGTAAGCCCAAAATAGTCAACACTTGTGGAATATACAGTAATTAAGAGTAACAGAGAATTACATTTTAATGGCTTATCAAAGTGAGAATGAGACACTTCACTACACTTATTGCTTTCTTCGTAGAAACTTTGCCAAAATGGAGAAATTTAAAGATTTGTTAAGCAGTGCCTTATCTCATCGACCTTTCTTCATTTGGAAGACTTTTGCTCCACCTAAACTCATTCTCATGTTGTGGAGATTCCGTGGATGACAATGGTTTGCTTTTTTTCAACTGAATTATGAAAATGGGAACAACTCTACTTACATTCATGAAATCAAATACAATTCCTAACGGCGAATCAGTACTTCATTATGTTTACATAGCACATTCTATTGCATCTCACAATGTGATGCTTACTTTGTGCATTATGAGGAAAATATTATGAGGAACAGGATGAGAAGAACAAAAATAATTTGAACTAAAATAATCGTAGAATAATAAAAAGACCACCAAAAAATCCTTGTATAACAGTTTCTCTCATTTAGGACTCACGTTCTCTGAGATATGCAGGTACACCTGTATCCACAGTTTCACTTACTATGGTTTAAGTTACCACAGTTAAACTTCAGTCTGACAATATTAAATAAACAATTCATAAGTTTTCAATTTGAGCTATTCTGACTAGCTGGCATGATTAAGCTTCATGCCAACTCCTCTCAGCCCCGCCAAGGATCTGAGTCATTCCTTTGTCCGGAATATCCTTGCTGTGTATTTACCGACCCATTAGGCAGTTAGTAGTGTAGTCCTCTGGGTTTTCAGATCTGCTGTTTGTGTTCAGTTAACCCTTATTTTACTTAATATTGTCTCATTCGTCTCACTTCCTTTTATCATGTAGGCGTTTTGTCATCTCACATAATGACAAGAAGGGTGAGTGCAATACAATATGATACTTTGATGTTTTTATTATTTTTTTATTGTTTAAAGTATTACAATCTCCTTTTCCCCCCATTGACCTCCCCCTATCCACCTCCACCCCTCAGCACATGCCCTCACTCTCCTAGTGTCTGTGTCTATTGCTTATGCTTGTATGCATGCATACAATATGATACTTTGAGGGAGAGAGAGAACACTAAAGCACATTCATATAATTTTTACTCCAGTAATTATTATAATTTTCTATTTTATCATTAGTTATTATTGTTTCTCTCATAATAAGCTTCATAACTTGTAAATTAAACTTTATTATCAATATGTATGTTTAGAGAAAAAAGCATACTATATATAGGGTTCAGCACTATCTGCAGGTTTCGGCATCCACTGGGGTCTTCAAACATTCCCCACAAATAAGAACAGTCTACTATCCTTGGGTATCAGGACATTTTCTACCAGAACTTCCCAAGTGTAGGATTTCAGTTTTAAAATTGTAGAAAATTTAGTTATTGTATTCTATTTATTTATTATATTTATATTATATTATATTTAGTTATTATATTATATTCATACTATAGGTATTGCAGTAGGCTAAAGAAGAAATAGAGACAGAATTGATAGGTAAATAAAACTTTCATTCCAATGGCAGCAGGGTGTGTATACTAATGAATGTTTTACAGTAGGTCAAAAAGAGATAAGTGGTAAGAGATTTATGAGATTGTAAGATGCATAGTAGTTTAGCAATGCCGAACTTAAAACCACCTGTGGTCAGTCACTAAACAGGGCAATGTTCCCTATTCATATTCACATTTCAAGTGGCAATTTAGTTTCGACAAAACACAATCATTCATCATCTTTAATTAAAGTTAATTTGAGTTTTATTGGATTTGCATCATGTTTATATACAAACTATATTTGTTTCCATTTAGCAACCACCAATTATGAAATTTGCATTGTTTTTGTATTTATTCTTGTACACATTTAACTAACATAATGTTACAAATAATCTATACTAATAATAGATTATTAGTATAGATTATGCAAATTATCTGTTACACCGTAATGTCACGACCAGATCAGCTGTCTGTGTCCCGGCCCTCTGCTCAGGCAGCTGCAAGGCCCGGGGTAGGATAGGATATGATAGGAGGGGATAAGAAAGGAGAGGGAGAGGAAGGCAGGCCTGCATGCAGACAGGCCAAGAAGAGAAATGGAAATACAGAAAGGGAACAAGAAAAAGACGCAGGAATGGAAAAGGGAAGGAGACGTGGGGCTACATGAAGGAGGGAGTGGTGACCGTGGGGAGGGGGGGAGCAGGTGTGCCCAAGAAGGGGCAGGGCAGGACCCCTGCCCAGACATGGGAGGAGGGCAGTGGCCCCTGGTGCAGGAAGTTGGTGGGGAGGCGCCCACATGCCCGGGACGGAGTGGTGGACAGTCCAAGGCCTTCTGGGTGGAGGTGCTCCTGCTTCGCAGCAGCAGCAGTGCTTGGGCTGGGTGGGCCTCATCCACCCTCGCTGGGCCGGGTGTCCTGAGCAGGGAATGGGAGCAGGACAGTGGAGGGGAGGCCGAAGAAGGGGGAGTGGCGAACACCTGGCTGGGGCTGAGCCCTGGGCTGGGGGTTAAAACCCCTCTGAACAGAAGCTTTAAGAAGGGAAGGAGGGAGGGAAGAACTTTATAGAAGAGTAAGTAGAGAGCAGAGTTAAAGAAGGAACGAGGATGTGTGAGTGAACTGTAGGAGCTATAATGAAAACCAAGTATAGTTGTGTACTGGGGACAGATTTTAAAAGTAAGAGTCAGAAAAGAAAAAAGATAAATGATAGTGAATAATTAGGCAGGTAGATCAACATTAAAACAATGAGGTAAGTAGAGAAGAATGTATGGGAAAGGTAGGATGAGAGAGAAAGATGGAGGAAAGAAAAATTTTAAAGGGGAATGGAGGAGGAAGTGAAGAAAAAAATTAAGGTGGGAAGGAAGGAAAAGGGGAGGGAGGGCAGGAGTAAAGATAAAGGAAAGAAAGAATGTGGGGAGGGAGGGAGGGTAGGAGAAAGAGGGTAGGAAGAAGGATGATGGAACAGAAGCAGGAAATACGGAGGAAAGAAAAGTGTATAAATGATGAGTCAATAGGAAAAAGTGTTACATAAAGGAGAGAGAAAATTTGTGTGCGAGGGAGAAGCCAATAAGGAAGTCAAATACAATTGTGAGTAAAGGGGATAAGATTTTTTAAAAAAGTTAATAGGGGCGACCAGGCTGGCAGGGGAGGGCAGTTTGGGGGACCAGGTCAGCAGGCCAGGGCACTTAAGGGTATCCAGCAGGCATGCAGAGTGGTTAGGGCAGGCAGGCAGGTGAGTGGTTAGGAGTCAGAGGTCCCAGATTGCAAGGGGGATGTCCAACTGCCAGTTTAGGCCCGATCCTGCAGAGCAGTTGGACATCACCTGAGGGTTCCTGGACTAGAGAGGGTGCAGGTCGGGCTGGGAGACCTGCCCCCCACCCCATGCATGAATTTCATGCACCGGGCCTCTAGTTAGTTAATAATAGGAAACTTTCAGACAGGTTATTCTTTGAGGAAGTAGAGGTGCTCCAAGGGAATACAGAGAAATCTTCTTCAGTACCATACTTGCCAAGAAAACATTCAATGGACTAATTTTTTTATAGCATTTGATCATTCTAGTAGAGAGGTTTCTATTTATATATATATACACTAGGGGCCCAGTGCACGAAATTCGTGCACTGGGTGTGTGTGTGTGGGGGGAGTGTCCCTCAGCCCAGCCTGCCCCCTCTCACATACTGGGAGCCCTCAGGCGTTGACCCCCATCACCCTCCAATCGCAGGATCGGTCCCTTGCTCAGGCCTGACGCCTCTGACAGAGGTGTCAGGCCTGGGCAAGGGACCCTCATTTCCCCCCATCACTGGTTCTGCCCCCAGCCCAGGCCTGATGCCTCTGGCCCAGGCATCAGGACTGGGCAGGGGACCCCCAGACCCCTCCGATTGCTGGCTCTGCCCCTTGCCCAGGTCTGATGCCTCAGCCAGAGGTGTCAGGCTTGGACAGGGGACCCCCATCTCCCCCTGATCACCTGATCGGCCCCTTGCCCAGGCCTGACGCCTCCGCCAGAGGTGTCAGGCTTGGACAGGAGACCCCCATCTCCCCCTGATCACTGGCTCTGGCCCCCGCCCAGGCCTGAGGCCTCTGGCCCTGGAATCATGCCTGGGCAGGGGACCCCCATCTCCCTCTGATCGCTTGCTCCACCCCCCGCCCAAGCCTGACACCTCTGACCCAGGCTTCAGGCCTGGGCAAGGGGACCATCATATCCCCCCAATCCCCCGCTCAGCCCCCCACCCAGGCCTGATGCCTCGGCCAGAGGAGTTGACCCTCATCACCCTCCGATCACCAATCACCAGATCGGCCCCTTGACCAGGCCTGAGGCCTCCGGCAGAGGTGTCAGGCCTGGGCAGGGGACCCCCAGCTCCCCGCGGTTGCAGGCTCCGCCCCTGCCCAGGCCTAACGCCTCTGGCTGAGGCGTCTGGCTCGGGCAGCGGGGACCCGCAGCTGCAGTGGCCCCGCGATCGTGGGCTCCGCTTTAGGCCCAGGCAAGGGACCCCTAGCTCCCGGGACTGCCAACTTCGACCGTGTCCAGCTCCCATCGCTGGCTCCACCCCTACTTCCTGCTATCACTGGCCAGGGCAGCAAAGGCGCCTGATTCTCTGATCAGGGTTGGGGGGCAGGGCAAAGGCGGCCCCAGGGCCGCCTTTGCCCTGCCCCCCAGCTCTTAGCTCCCCCCTGGGTTTCCGATCACTGTCAGTGGCAGGGGGCTTCTTCCTGCTTTCCCTTTCGCCTCCCTGCATTGTGCCTACATATGCAAATTAACCGCCATCTTGTTGGCAGTTAACTGCCAATCTTAGTTGGCAGTTAATTTGCATATAGCCCTGATTAGCCAATGAAAAGGGTATCGTCGTACGCCAATTACCATTTTTCTCTTTTATTAGTGTATATATATATATATATATATATATATATATATATATATTTTTTTTTTTTTTTAACAAGTCACTATCTTTCAGGCATCCGGGATTATATGTGCTATTTCCATTTCCTAGAATTCTATTCTTTATACCAATTTCTCCATCTCTCTATTCACTATACATACTTCTACTTAACCTTTAAAGCAGCTAGGTAGTTACTTCCTATAGCAACTCTTGCTGAAGATGATTTAGAGAATCAACTTATACATGCCTTACACAAAAAAATAATTCAGGTTACATTTCTCAGTATAGTCCTTGAGAGCAGAGTTAAAGAAGGAAAGAGTATGTGTGAGTGAACTGTAGGTGCTATAATGAAAATCAAGTATAGTTGTGTACTGGGGACAGATTTTAAAAGTAAGAGTCAGAAAAGAAAAAAGATAAATGATAGTGAATAATTAGGCAGGTAGATCAATATTAAAACAATGAAGTAAGTAGAGAAGAATGTATGGGAAAGGTAGGATGAGAGAGAAAGATGGAGGAAAGAAAAATTTTAAAGGGGAATTGGGGAGGAACTAAACCAAAACTGCCATTAAATAAATTAGCCTTAAACACTGACAATATTAGGGTATATCACTTGCATTTGTTATCGATCTCCAGAGAAACATAGCCAATAGGAGAGAGAGAGAGAGATGATAGATAGATAGATGGATAGATAGATAGATCAAATATTTTGTGGAATTGACACAAAAAATTATAGTCCTTTATATATATAATTAAAATAAAAATATTATGAAAACAACATATTGTAAAGAAATACAATAATTATCTTATTCTCTCCATAATCAATTTGACCCTTTAAAGAATATCATATATGAAAATTACTTCAAAACTTTTTATTTTCATACCATTGCTTTGCTAGTGCTCTTTTTTTTCATTTTTTATTTTTTTCCTTCTTTATTAAGGTATTACATATGTGTCCTTATCCCCCCATTGTCCCCCACCCCCCACTCATGCCCTCACCCCCCTGGTGTCTGTGTCCATTGGTTAGGCTTATATGCATGCATACAAGTCCTTCCCTCTGCCCTCTCCTACCTTCCCTCTGAGGTTTGACGGTCTGATAGAGGCTTCTCTGTGTCTGGATCTGTTTTTGTTCATCAGTTTATGATGTTCATTATACTCCAGAAATGAGTGAGATCATGTGATATTTATCTTTCTCTGACTGGCTTATTTCACTTAGCATAATGCACTCCAGTTCCATCCATACTGTTGTAAATGGTAAGAATTCCTTCTTTTTTACTGCAGTGTAGTATTCCATTGTGTGGATGTACCACAGATTTTTAATCCACTCATCTGCTGATGGGCACTTAGGCTGTTTTTAAATATTAGCTATGGTAAATTATGCTGCTATGAACATAGGGGTGCATATATCCTTTCTAATTGGTGTTTCTAGTATATATCTTGGGATATATTCCTAAGAATCTATGGATTCAATGCACTCCCCATTAAAATACCAATGGCATATTTCACAGACCTAGAATGAACTCTCCAAAAATTCATCTGGAATAAAAAAAGACCCCTAATAGCTGCAGCAATCCTTAGAAAGAAGAACAAAGTAGGTGGGATCTCAATACCTGATATCAAGCTATATTACAAAGCCACTGTTCTCAAAACTGCCTGGTACTGGCACAAGAATAGACATATAGACCAATGGAATAGAATAGAGAACCCAGAAATCAAACCAAACCAATATGCTCAATATTTGACAAAGAAGGCAAGAACATACAATGGAGTCAAGACAGTATCTTCAATAAATGGTGCTGGGAAAATTGAACAGATACATGCAAAAAAAATGAAACTAGACCACCAACTTACACCATACACAAAAATAAACTCAAAAGGATAAAGGACTTAAACGTAAGACGGGAAACCATAAAACTATTATAGGAATCCATAGGCAGCAAAATCTCAGACATATGCTGAAGCAATTTCTTCAGTGATACAGCTCCTAGGGCAATGGAAACTAATGATAAAATAGACAAATGGGACTACATCAAAATAAAAAGCTTCTGCACAGCAGAAGAAACCATCAACAAAACAACAAGAAAGCCCACTGCATGAGAGAACATATTTGCCAATGTTATCATCTATAAGGGTTTAATGTCCAACATTTACAGGGAACTCATACAACTTAACAAAAGGAAGATTAAACAACCCAATAAAAAAATGGCTAACGGACCTAAATAGATACTTTTCGAAAGAAGACATAGGGAAGGTCAAGAGACATGAAAACATGCTCAAAGTCACTAATCATCCAAGAGATACAAATCAAAATGGCAATGAGGTATCATCTCACACTTGTCAGACTGGCTATCATCAACAAATCAACAAATGACAAGCCTGGTGAGGATGTGGAGACAACGGAACCCTTGTTCACTGCTGGTGGGGATGCAGATTGGTGCAGCTTCTGTGGAGAATAGTATGGAGTTTCCTCAAAAACTAAAAACGGAACTCCTATTTGACCCAGTGATCTCACTTCTGGGAATATATCCCAAGAAGCTAGTGTTCTTAATATGTACAGAGTCTACTTTACTGGGAGAGCTAGCATTGAATGTACCATCTACATCTCACACTGATCTCTCAAATGTAGATTCATTCAGTTTTCAAGTACTTAAAATTAAGTCGTGAACTGCATGTCAAATTTAGCTCCTTTTTTTTTCTTTGAGATCTCTGAAATAAAACAGTAATGGGAATTGAATAGGTATAGTTTCCTGAGAAAAACCTAAGCCAAGGAACTGAAATGGGATAAAGAAAAACAGGAAAGAATTTAACCTTTAATGAAAGATAACATATGGGATTTGTAGTAAATGACTCATATTGTCAACATATTTAGTAGAGTCTGTTGGTGGATATTTAAGGTGCAATCACATGCAGGGTCTGTTTTTGTCAGGTAAGATGGGGAGCTTTGATTTTACTTTGAAACACAACCCTCTCTCTCCCTCCCCTCAATATTCAATAATCCTAATCTTACCTAATAATAGACAAACTTGGTAATTGACCATACCTTTGCTATGCCTCCCATTGGCTAATCAGTGAGATATACAAATTAACTGCCAACAAAGATGGCAGCCAGCAGCCATGGAGCTGGAACAAGCAGGAGGCTTGCTTGTTCCAGTGATGGAGGAAGCCAAGGTTCCCTGCCTTCCACAGCCGGCTCTAAGCTACACTCAAAGCAACAAAGTTTTAACTATAGAAGCTAAACAAACCCCAGATACCTGCTTTCAGCCGGCCGTGGCCACAGAGCTGGAGTGCATTCCCTCCCACCCACCCTGGCCGGCTCTGGGCTACACTCAGGCAACAACGTTTCAATTATATAAGGTAAATAAACCCCAGATACCTGCTTTCAGCAGGCCGTGGCCATAGAGCTGGAGCCTTGGGTTGCCCCTTGCTATGGATGAAGCCAAGCCCTGGACGGCTCTGAGCTCCACTCCAGGCTACAAAGTTTCAATTATAGAAGCTAAATAAATCCCAGGGAAAAAAAAAGAAAAAAAGGAGAGGCTGGGAGCTTCTGTCGCTGGGGAGGCTTGGCCAGCCTGAAAACGGCCCTCAGCCCTTCACCCAGACTGGCCAGGCACCCCAGTGGGGACCCCCCACCCTAAAGGTGGTGTGGCCAACCTGAAAACAACCATCAGCCCCTCACCCAGGCTGGCCAGGCACCCCAGTGGCACCCCAGTGGGCACCCCCACCCTGATGGGCAAACCAGCCAGCCCCCACCCATGCACTAGGCCTCTATCTTATATAATAAAAGGGTAATATGCAAACTGACCCTAACAGCAGAAAGACTGGGAATGACTGGTCACTATGACACACACTGACCACCAGGGGGCAGATGCTCAATGCAGGAGCTGCCCCCTGCTGGTCAGTGCGCTCCCACAGGGGGAGCTCTGCTCAGCCACAAGCCAGGCTGATGGCTGCCAGTACGGCGGTGGTGGTGGGAGCCTCTCCCGCCTTCTCAGCAGCGCTAAGGATGTCCGACTGCAGCTTAAGCTGGCTCTCCACTGGCAAATGGATATCCCCCGAGGGCTCCCGGGCTTCCAGAGGGATGTCTTATTGACAGCTTAGGCCCAATCCCCCGGGGAGCAGGCCTAAACCCCTCTAAGGGGTTCCAGACTGCGAGAGGGTACAGGCTGGGCTGAAGGACACCCCCCTCCCCCCCCCGAGTGCACCGGGCCTCTAGTCTACACTAATAAAAGAGAAAAATGGTAATTGGCGTACGACGATACCCTTTTCATTGGCTAATCAGGGCTATATGCAAATTAACTGCCAACTAAGATTGGCAGTTAACTGCCAACAAGATGGCGGTTAATTTGCATATGTAGGCACAATGCAGGGAGGCGAAAGGGAAAGCAGGAAGAAGCCCCCTGCCACTGACAGTGATTGGAAACCCAGGGGGGAGCTAAGAGCTGGGGGGCAGGGCAAAGGCGGCCCTGGGGCCGCCTTTGCCCTGCCCCCCAGCCATGATCAGAGAATCAGGCGTCTTTGCTGCCCTGGCCAGTGATAGCAGGAGCTGGGGGTCCCTTGCCTGGGCCTAAAGCGGAGCCCATGATCGCGGGGCCGCTGCAGCTGTGGGTCCCTGCTGCCCGGTCCGGACGCCTAGGCCAGAGGCGTCAGGCCTGGGCAAGGGGCCGATCCTGCGATTGGAGGGTGATGGGGGTCAACGCCTGAGGGCTCCCAGTATGTGAGAGGGGGCAGGCTGGGCTGAGGGACGCTCCCCCGCCACACACACCCAGTGCACGAATTTCGTGCACTGCGCCCCTAGTATATATATATATATATAAAGAGCTAGGTGCCGTCGTGACTGAACAGGTGACCTGTCACCATGAAGTGCATGGAGCAACTCTCAGTCCTCCCTCCTCCTCAGGTCCCCATGCCGCTCACCATGAGGGGGGGCTGGTGGCAGGGTAGGACTGGGGACTGTTGAGCATTGGTGGTGGGCTGCTTCGCAGGATGGCTGTGAACTTAACAGAGCAGTCACCTGGTGGCAGCGAGTTTCATGAAGCAGTTGCGGGGCGAGAGTTTTGCTGAGCAGTTGTGAGGTGGGGGGAAGGGGGAGTTTCATGGAGTGTCCAGTGGCAAGCTTTGTGGAGTAGCAGCAAGCTCCGCGGAGCAGTCGAGGGGCGGGGGGAGCCTCGCGGGGCAGTCTCAGGGTTCGCAGAGCATCCTGGGGCGGGGAGCCTCATGTAGCATTGCAGGGCGGCAGAGGCCATGCGACAGAGGCCAGGCTAGGCCTAGGGACCCTAACTGCACACAAGTTCATGCACACTGCGCCTCTAGTGCCTAAATATTTTCCATTGGCAGAGATGAGAGCATTATAAGAATGAAAGCAGTGTATTTGGGGGAATGTGGGTTTTCTTTGGTAGTCTTTTTTTTTGGTATCTTGAGATTGAACTTGAAGGCAAATATATGTACATGGTGAAATTTATTTTTTTAAGAACAATTTAGTCTTAAAAGGAGTAAAAAGGACTACTTACTGAGTAGAAGTTTTCCTAAAAATATGTGTATTCCTAAATCTAAATTATGCCCTAACCGGTTTGGCTCAGTGGATAGAGCATTGGCCTGGGACTGAAGGGTCCCAGATTCGACCCTGGTTAAGGGCACATACCTAGGTTGCAGGCTTGATCCTTGGCCCAGGTCGGGGTTCATGTGGAAAGCAACCAACAATGTGTCCTCTCAGGATATTTCACTCTCTCTGTCTTTCCTCCTCCCTTTAGCTCTCTCTAAAAATCTATGGAAAAATATCCTCGGGTGAGGATTAACAACAACAAATCTAAATTATGTCTTACATTTTCAGAAGGTTATTTTTTAAAATATATTTTATTGCTTTTTACAGAGAGGAAGGGATAGGAATAGGGAGTTAGAAACATCAATGAGAGAGAAACATTGATCAGCTGCCTCCTGCACACCTCCTACTGGGGATGTGCCCACAACCAAGGTACATGCCCTTGGCCGGAATAGAACTTGGGACCTTTCAGTCTGCAGGCCAAAGCTCTATCCACTGAGCCAAACCAGTTAGGGCTGAAGGTTATTTTTTATATTTGGTCTACTTTTTAAAATACTATTGAAGCTGCATGGTTGCATTACATTTTATACTTGGGTTAAAGAATTTTTCACTTAAATAAATTTTCATTTTTATTTAAAGAAAGTCACATAAATTGCCCCAATATGGACTACTACTATAATTTCTTCTGTGGTATCCTAAAAGTTCAGGTGATCTAGAAATAATTTTTAATGGTATTTTGTTATTTCTGAATAAGATTATGCACATTATTTTACTTTCTTTTGAAAAACACAATGGAACAAATGTTAGCTTTTAAGATTTGGGGGGATCAAAAATCAAGTTGTCTTTTCCAGATTAGATAATATATTAAAAATAATGCTTACTTACCCAGGGAAATTTAACTTAACTTAATCCTATGCCATTGTTTTTATATAGGCATTTAAAACAGCTTTAATGAGCTTTGAGAGAGAGAGTAACTATGCACTTGCATTTTTTCCCTAGAATTTTCCCTCTTTTAGCATATTTTCTACTTCTTTAAAAGTAATTTTATTGACCTCTGAGAAAACTTACTTAGCTTTTTCTTTGGAGCTATTTTTAAGAATTCAAAATAAAGAAATATTTATTTTACTTTTATTACATGTCTCTTTCTTGAACATTTACCCTCCTCATTTTTTAATTCTAAGCAGGTGTTTTCAAGTTGTTTTCACATTTGCCACCTCATTCATTTGTGATTCCCTTGCAGTTTCCAGGTGCTGGGTTTCATTGGTTGCATATGCTACACAAAAATGAAATCATGTATAATCAAGTGCTTAATGCAATACTTTAAGTGGAACACAATTATGAGTGATTTTGAAAATAATCTGAGGAAAGGTCAATTCATTATTTTAAATCAGAAATAGTTACAGTGGTGATACATAGTTTACTAAAATTCCATTAAAACAATATTCTTTTCTGTCTGTTGATTTTACTTTAAAAAAAAAAAAACACCAAAAACAAAAAAACAGCATGAATGGAACTGGAGAGCATTATGCTAAGTGAAATAAGCCAGTTGGTGAAAGATAAATACCACATGATCTCACTCATTTGTGGAATATAAAGAACATTATAAATTGTTGAACAAAAATAGATAGAGGCAAAGAAGCATTGAACAGACTATCAAACTACAGTGGGAAGGCAGGGAGGGTTGCAGGGCGTGGTAAGAGATCAACCAAAGGACTTGTATGCATGCATATAAGCACAACCAACAGTTGCAAGACACTGGGGGCGGGGGAGGTGAGGGCAAGTGCCTGGGGGTAGGGAAGGCTGGAGGTCAATGCGGGGGGGGGGGGGGGGGGGGGTTGGGGGGGGCAGGAGACATATGCACTACTATTTATAATACCTTAAAAAATAAGCTACAGTTTTAGCAACTCTCTGCGTTACATAACAAGACTCAATTACACCAGGTGGTATTGATTGATGTATTTAATGTTGGAATCAAGATGCCAACCATGACAGAATTGTTTAGTTCGATATTATGGCAAAATGCCACTTCTTTCACAAAGTTGGCTAATAATAAGTATCGCTTACAATGTGATGAGGCCTGTCAAGTAAGTTTATGGTATGCAAAATTCATAAGCTTTCAAGTATTCCTTTGAGATTGGCAGCGTGGGCAGCCTATAGTGTGTTCCCTGTCTGTATAAGAAACAAACAAAATTGAATGGAGGGGGGGCTGGCTAGTAAGCAATCCACATTATAATTGATTAATTATGAATATCTCATGTTCTATATCTATATTTTCTCTAGAATGTTCTTTTTTTTTTTTTGGAGAGTTCTATATTTCAGATTCAATTTATATGTTTACTTGCAAGAGTCTCTGGCCGCACATTTCAAAGAGAGTCTGTTGAAGGGGAAATTAGAGGCTGTGATTCAGAATTCAGTGAGTCTAGTCCCTGCAGAAACTTGGCTGAGGATAGAATCAGTTCTTGGGATGCCAAATTCAGTGGCCCTGGGCCAGAGGCTAATTTTGAATGCATGGCACGCTTCACTTTGTTTCCCGATTAAGCCATGTCTGTGAATCCCATGCAAGCACAGAAACAGATTTTAGTCAACACATGTATTAGCTTTAAGCACATCATAGACTTAATTCTGGCTTTAAACATGTGACCAAAATTACTTCCTAACATTATAAATTCTCCTCTGAAAAAATGAATAAGGAATGCTAATTGACGTTTTTATGTTAATGATTCCTTATTTGAATTTCAAGAATACCAATTGTGCTTATTTCTTATAAAAGTATAGTCAAGAAGAAAGAAGTAATCTTTCATAAATATATGGTAAAAGTTTAACAAATAGTGTAAAATTATTTTCCCCTCCGCTTCTTGCTTCTCTAGTATATATTAGGTAGAAATGTATTCATGAAATTAAATTTGTTTGTTACACTAATTCAGAAGTCTTAGAAAAGACTAAGAAAAATTAGGGAGCAAAGAAAACTAAATATCAATGTATTAGACTGGATGAAAGTTTCATTTATCAATATATTCATCTTCCTTGAGTCATACTGCTGTTCTATCACCTGGATACCTTACCAGAATGTCTTCCACATTGGGAAGCAAATCTAAAGGTTTCAGTGTTTCAGAGTCTGCAGAAACATGACCCTTTCCATATAAATACCTGTGGCATTGTTCTAAGTTGAAGTCATTTGCAAATATACATACATATGTATGTTAAATGTAAAAAAATAAGTTATTAATATAGATTTTTAAAAATGGGAGCTGTTGCTACTGAGTGATAGGAAGGATGAATGTGCTTCCTTAATGGACTGACCTTGAACTGTGCCAACTTGCTTTGCTTTTAGCTCCGATTAAAAAGACCAGGATGAATCACATTCAGCTGGCTCAAAGAATTATAGTAAAACACAACATTCTTGTAAATCTTTTGCTACGAACTGTATATAACAGTCTTCTATCTATACTAGTAACTTTTTAAAAAAATCAACCAATGTATGAGACACCCTTTTGTACAGAGAAAAAAGTCTACTAGTTAAATGATTGATTTTGTGCTCAATGTTTGTTCTCTGCAGCCTTTTATTTTCGCTCTGTGTTCCTTTTTAGTGTGTGCATGCAACTCTGAGTATTTATTCACCACTGGATACTTAAGAGAGAAAGGAGAGGAAAAGGCAAGAACCAAATTAGAATCTTTTTGAATTGTTGGCTCTTGTTCCAGCCAATCTTCTTCTGAGTCGGAAATTATATTGCTCTTTTTGGAATTAGAGAGAGAGAAAAAGAATTCAGTGTAAATTATATTGTTATTTTATAACAGGCTTGCATTGGCCTAAGGGAAACACAAATTGGAGCAGAAGAAATTTTGAGGCACAGGATGAAAATAAATCTTGTTTTCACCCAACACGGGTTTGACTTTGAGTGAATCTGTTGCAGATTGTGGGTACCATAGTTGTATATAATGGAGATGAGATTGGGGAGGCCTGACATCTCTTAATTTATGTATTCTACCAGTGTAATGCTAGCCACCTCCTGTTTTTATTATACCAATTTAATGCCAGCCATTTCCTGTTTTCATTAGACCATTGTAATGCTAGCCTCCTACTGTTCTCATTAGTGCAGGACTGTGTAATGGCAGCCACCTCATGTTTTCATTATAACAGAGCTGTATGGTGCCAGCTGCCACTTGTTTAACTTTACTGAGAAGCATTTGACCATGGATTACATACTCCTACAAGCTAGTGGCAAACCAAGGTAAAGGAGTCCAAGTTCTGGTGAAATAGTGGTTAAGTGACTTATCAGCTATTAAACATGCAAGCTGTATAATTGCTGGTTAATATAACTGCTTTGTTATCACTATTGTTTTGTTGTGTTGTGTTTTAGAATCATTTGTCTGACAAAGACCTTTAACAGGATATTGAAATTATCTGTGTGGTTATGTGTGGAGATATTTATATTACTGAGAAGAGTCAATTTGCAATAATGAAGAGCATTCACTGAAGAGCATTAATGGTGTCCAAAATGCATCAAAGCTCTTTATGTATTATGTCATTTATTTCTTACAGTTATCTTAGGCGTTAGTTATTCTCATTCGCATTTTATAGATGGAGAAACTGATGTACATGGTGGTTACATAATGCAGGGTTGGCAAATTTCCTGTGTAAAGGACTGGATGGTCACTATTTTCTGCTCTGTGGGCCATACAATTTTGTCCTAACTACTCAACTTCCCTATTGCACTGGAAAACAGCCATAAACAGCATGTAGACGAATGAGTGAGGCTGGCTTCCAACAAATCTTTACTTCCAAAAATAGGCTGGGGGCTAGATTCGGCCTGAAGTCCATGGTTTGCCCAGTCCCAGAGCTAGAGAGCAGTAGTGAGGTGTCACTCTAAGCAAATTGCTAGTATTCAGCTGCACAGCCTAGGGTTTTAACCACCATCCAGTACTTCCTCTGTGTAACTTCTTAACGGGAAACACTTCCAATTCCTTTTATTTGGAAACCTTTTATTGTGCTGTGATTGACGTTTTCAAAAGAAAAACAACGTTACTTAATTATGTGTTTTTAAAACTTTTTTGTTTTATTATTTATCTTTTCATAGTTTTGTCCCGGATGCTTTTATTTATGAAGCATCTAAGACTTCTTTTGAATAATAACATAAATAGAAAATGTATTATTACGGAAAATAAAAAGAAGCATTTTCTTTGCACAAACAATAAATTTTCAAATATATTTTAACCTACATTTTTTCTTTACGTAAAAATGTTATGAAATTATTTTTTAAATCCAGCACTTGGACAGCCTCAGATTGCTGTATTATGATTAACTTACTGAATAGGGTAATCGACAGATGTGTATGGTTTGTTGAAATGATTAAAAGCTGTTGAGAATTGTAACCTGACAGTGTTCCCTGGGAAACAAAGTCCTATCCATCTGTTAGGGGACTCTCTAAATAACTGTAATGAGTCACCTTTAAAATGGCAGCTGTCACCCTAAGGTTTGAGCCTTGAAGCACAAAAAAAGGGAATGCGTTATATATAATGATGCATGTGCTTCAACAAAAAAGGGAAAATATGTCCCCCAGATTTCATGCTTTTGATTACAGAAGGGGTCTGAAAACAATGCTTTATTTTATTAGCCTGTGATCAACAGTTTGCACTCCTGTCTGAGGCCAGTAAAAGACAGGCAAGCGGGAGTGACACTGAAGCTGGGTAAGGCATTCTACCTCTGCATGTAACTTCTCACTTGCCTTTAAGATTTCTCAAAATGAACACACCCTCACAATGAACTTAGCATGGCTCAGCAGCACCTCTGAAAATTACTTTTATTGAACTGCAACAGTGAAGATTTAGGAAGAGGCAGGAGATTGAAGCAGAAAGCCAGTACTAGTTGTGAGAGGAGGACGCAGCTGAGTATTTCCTGCGCTCTCTGGGATGCTGGGTTCACTGTTTCAAAGTGGGGGTCGGTGGGTGAGAAGTTTCTTACACTCATTCTCTCCTTTCACTTGCAATTTTCTCGGTTTTATCTAAAATAGGGCAGGTGGAGTCATAACATTTGCTGTGAAATAAAATGCAAATTTCACTATGCAAATAGACCATTAGAAAGTAAATTAGCTTGAACAGTAGTGGTATTTCAGCAATTATGCTGCTTTTTAATATAGAAAGATTCAGCATAAATAAAATCAGCAAGCCTGTGTATGTGCTGGGAGGTGACTGAGTCTCCACTGGAAGAAGGACCGCTACGGCTCTGGCTCTGGTTCTCTCTCTTCTCTCGAATGCTTTACGAAGTGGTCCTGGCCTGCTGGCATCACCGCCATTTGCTACAGTGCATAGCAACTATATTTTTAACACATTTAGTGCATATTTAACCAAGTTATAACAAATAAAATCTACAATGTGGATTGGCTATAGTAATTATTATTTATATTAACTAGCCTGTCACCGTGCAGACTTTCCACTTTGCTACTGGGGTTCCTGTCACCCTTTTAACACATTACCATTATTATTTTTAAACCAGAGTCATTTCAAGTTCAAATTCATAAAATGTGCATTGGAACCGCCCACCCTGCATTACAGATGGGTAAAACAGAATATGTGTCAAGAGAAATAAGACTTTTGAGAAACCATTTGCACTCACCTTCCCTTCACCTCATTTAGAAAGTCAATTTGACATTTTTTTGAATTCCACATATTACTCTGAAAGGATTAAAATCAGTACTTATGGCAGGAAGAAGCCTGAGAGATCAATAGAGACATTCATTCTTCTGCATCCAGGCATGTTTATGGCCACCTAGCTTCTGCTCAAATGTTGTCATTCCTTGATCTGCCACTTTCCCAACCATCATCACCTTTTCCATTCTGCCCCCCCACAGACTCCTAATGTCTTGGTCGAGACAGATTCCACATACACATTAAGGGCAGGTGACTTGAGGTTGGGAGATATGTTGATCCTGTGACCTCTCAGGCAATAGTGGACTAGACCCTTGAGATAGTCCCAGAGGCGGACTCTTCCCCTCCCTTTACAGCTGGGGAATGTGTTTCACATGCCCTCCTTAGGGATTTAGCTTTAAACTGCTTTGGTAGAAGTGAACAGCCATCCCAACCAACACTTTTCTATTCCATGGAGATTCTTCCAATGTATGTGCTATTGGAACTGAGTAGAATCTAAGATAATATTTTCAGCTGCAAGAAGACACTAGCCCTGCCAATCTACAGAGCAGAATATACCCCCAAGAAGTTGGAAATAGGCCCTTATGCTAACTAATTTAGAAGTATTTTCAGGACTCCTCCCAAAGCTCTGGAAAAAAAAAAACATGTCAATCCATCTAGTATCCAATGCCCATTATCTAAACCCAAATGTTGTTCACCACTCTTTTTAAAAATCTTTTCTAAGGCAGGATTTTTCAACATGGGTATTACTGACACTTTGACAGGCTAAATCTAATGGGGTGGGGGCTGTGCTGTGCATTGAAGGATGTTTGGTTATTACTTGATGACAGTAGTAACACAGTACCCCCACCTCTTGACAACCACAACTGTCTCTAGGTGCTGACAAATATCCCCGAGGGTCAAAATTGCCCCTGGTGGGAAACCACTAATCAAAAGTCATTATTCCCAATTTTATTGCCTAAATAATCGATCATTGTAAGCTCCTCTACTGATATGCATAGAACATTATGGAAGCATAAGATAGGACATCAGCCTTGGGGTTCCTGGGACAGTGAATACATTGAAGACATTTCTTAGGAATCAAATTATTCTGCCCAACAGACTTCACACAGCAGATACCAGGAGGTGCTTGGAGAATCTGGAAATATTAAAAAAAAAAAAAACTCTTTTTCAGAGATGAAAATCATCCATACTCTTGATCTGCACTTTTTTTCTTCTGTCTCTCTTTGCCTCCCAATGTTCCAAACACGATTACAGATTTCAAAGGAAAAATTATTTCTGGGAAGCTGGAAACACACATAAATACTCTGCTGAAGGCTTGAAGCTGAGAATTGCAAGATTCAGCAAAGTTGGCATCGCCTTTAGATAGTTGGATGCAACCCAAGAACAAGGTGCTATTAGGCAGCATCTTAGAAAGAATGGCTCACCAGGCAGCAGCAAGCTGTCCTCATGTTATTTTCCTGAATTCACATGCAGCTTGGCAAGCCTCTCGCAGGGCTCCCCCAGCTAGTGAGCCTAATTCAGGTGTCCCCAAGTCTCTTCTTCCTTGGAATAGGCATGCGTGTGACATCTCATCTCAGAATTTGGTACAATTTCCAACTGGACCTATCACACCATTCAATCCTTTCTAATTTCTAACCAGAAAATATTCTGACTTATTTAAATGTTTTTGCACACACTGCCTCTCTTCTTCCCGAATGTATTTCCTGTATATCTCCACTGCCAAAATCCTGTCCCACCTCAAATGCTCAATTCAAATGCTGCCTTCTCTAAGAAGCTGTTACTGATTCCCTCAGCCACCTCTCATTTCCTCAGCTGAAAGGACTTGCGCTCTCTCTTTTTTCTCCCACTGCAAGTTGTACTTCTCTCACAGTACCAACTACAGACTGTACTTGTGTAAATATATTTATTTCCCAGAATACTTTAAATTCTGTAGAGACAGAGGCTGCATTTTGTTAATATGTATGTGCTCCATTGTATTAAAAACACAGTGCATGCTCCATAAATTACTGTTGAATTGCATTGGATGTCACATTCCCAGAGAGGCCACATTTAACCCATTCATTTATTTCCTTTCTTCCTCTGTACTATAAACAGAAAGTAAATCTCAGCAGTTATCCAAAATAAAAGTAATGATGAAATATACGTAATCTGAAATTCAGAGGTGGCTAGAGAAGAGATGCAGATTGAGAAATCATGAGCACATAATCAGAGTTAAGAGTCTTTTCTTGTCTTCGATCAACACCAAATATTTCACATGATGAGATATTAAAACGAATTTTTCTTAACATATAAAACTTTATAATAATAGAGTAAAATTATTCACTTTCAACCTTTCAATGAATTAGCTAGCACTCTTGCATAAAGATTTTAACTAAGATCCTGCATCCTTACCTATTTACCCTTTGCATGCCTCTGTTATATTTTATTACGCATTTTTGTTCATTATAACACTTGATGTAGGTTATACCTAAAATATATTATTAGTTTTCCCATTCTATATAATAAAAGCCTAAATGCAAATCAACCAAACGCAGAATGACCAGCAGAACGACCCATTGCTATGACGCGCACTGACCACCAGGGGGCAGGCACTCAATGCAGGAGCTGTTCTCTGATGGTCAGTGTGCTCCCACGGGGGAGCACCACTCAGCCAGAAGCTGGGATCGAGGCTGGCAAGTGCAGGGGCAGCAGCGCTAAGGAGCAGCAAGCCGAGTGGTAAGGTGCAGCAAGCAGGCAGGCGGTAAAGAGCAAGGGGTCCCGGACTGCAAGAGGGATGTTCGACTGCTGTGGAGAGCGGGCCTAAGAGGCAGGTGGACATCCCCCAAGGGGTCCTGGACTGCAAGAGGGCACAGGACAATTTGAGCCGCCCCCCCCCCCCGGCACGAATTTTGTGCACTGGGCCTCTAGTAGGTTAATAAAGCAGTTTGGACATTTTTCACCTTATATAATTTTGGGGTGAGACATCATTGTCTTCATAATTGATCCATAAGCCTAAAGACATATGAAAATACATGTAAATATGAACACAAATAATAGAAAAATAGATAAGAAAAACTACATAATAGTTGATATTGAGATAAAATTATGAAGTAAAGATAAAATAAGAAACTAGTTACATATAAGACAGATAAATATTATATAATGATTAATACATTAAGTGGATATAGATAAAATTTGATTTTAAAAAAGAAAAAATAAGATTAAAAAATAAAAAAAACCTTATCTCTAACTCAATTATTATATTGCAAACATAATCTTTTAGCTGCAATAGTAGAAGAAAATATCAAAATATGATTTAATTTGCTAAAAATGTAGCAATGAGATATTCAGCCAATCAATAGAACAAGTGAATATCACATCCCACCTATTTGAATTTAGATTTCCAAAATATAAAACTAGCTAATTAGTGTTAAAAGAACTTTTGTATTTCTGAATTTCTTCAGAATAAGGTTGGTTTTCTGTAAACTGAAAAAAGAGATATGAACAATGTATTAGTAAGTTAAATTCAGGCAGAATCAGAAAATTTTCATTAACTAGCCTGAAAATGGCATAACTGACAATTGTGACCTCTCATTTTCATGTGATTGTTGAAGAATTGAATGGTGCAATATTGTATCCAATGTAGTGGGGACAGGTTATAAATTTTTAAAAAAATGTGTTGTTCATTACTTAGCTATATTACTACTGCTGAAATACCTGTTCTTAATTTTGTGATACTGGTTTTTGGAATATTTTACTCTCATGCCTATATATGTAATATTAATTCTCATGTAATGGATGTAATATTTTAAAGTATCTTCAATATAACTAGAGTTTATGTAATTTTTTCTAAAAAGCCAATTAATAATCCTATTAGTTTAGTATATGCCAAATGATGATATAAAGGAATTCCATAAAGTCTCTATGACTGCTTACAGGTGAAAATATATCGGGTTGATGGAAAAAAATAATGTGTTATAATATCCTTTTAGAATATTTTTTAAATATATTTTATTGATTTTTTTTTTTTTTTTTTTTTTTTTTTTTTTTTTTTTTTTTTTTTTTTTTACAGAGAGAAAGGGAGAGGGAGAGAGATAGAGAGCCAGAAACATCGATTCAGCTGCCTCCTGCACACTCTCCACTGGGGATGTGCTCGCAACCAAGACACATGCCCCCGACCAGAATCGAACCCAGGACCCCTCAGTCCGCAGGCCGACGCTCCATCCACTGAGCCAAACCGGTCAGGGCCTTTTAGAATATTTTTGAGAACATAACACCAAGGTAAAAAAGTTGAGGGAATCTTAAAGGAAGCACAATTCTTATGTCATTAAATTTTCTTGGAAACTGTCATTCCTATTCTCTGCTTTTTGATTTATTTACTACCGTTATGAACAATTAGCATAGAGGCTATCTAAATTCTATGATGTGACTTAATTTATGGGGGGAGGAATATTACTAGCATAATATAATTTTTCAGATGATAAATGTAAGACTAGAGAGGCAGAAGATTAGATAGGACAAGATTGCAGATTCACAAAATCTGAAACAAACACAGCAACAGGACTTTCAGTTCAGTGTGGTCTTAAGGTTTCCTAGCTTAATGTCCTTGGATAAGTGCACTTGCCTTGTTAAGCTTCAGAATCCTTAACTCTGTACTGTCTTATAATTTTGTGAAAATGCTCTGTCAATTGGAAACTTCTCTACAAGCAGAATGTATCAGTATTAATTTATATTTGTGTAACTCTTAGTCAGTCTTCCTGGTGCTGAAAACCCTTAGGGAAGTAAGAATGATTTTCATGCAAGCAATGATGAACGCCAATATTTTCCACGAAATATGACAATCTGTATAAAGTGAACAGAGAGAGGGTTCCAAATTTAATGTTTGTTTTTTAACAATCATAAAACAATATTATGAACAGTTTGACTGAATAACATAACTTCAGGCAACTAGATTTTTAAATATAAATCATACTCAAAATGTTATTTATTAAAATGTTACAGATAATTTAATGCGTTTAAAAAGGAGGGGAATAAATATTAAGTTCCTCTTAAAGTGAAGTGTTTCATGTGTAAGACAAAAATTAAATAGTTTTCTTGATCTAATGGGTGATGTCAACTGGTGTGAGACAGTTTGCAAATGCTCCCTGAAGTCTTCCCCCCTTAATCCATCTTTGCATGTAAGATACTCATTACCACTTAAACTAGTTTGGAAAAAAACAGTAATATTTTATGACTCTAAAATACTAAAAGTGGGGACCCTCTTTTAAGAATATTGAGAATTTAATTCCTAATGTACAGTGGCTTGTCCAGTATTATAGTGTCTAAAATGAGCAGAAAATGATACATTTCCTTGGTGAACCATGTGCAACCATCTCACAAACACATACTGAAGAGGTTTGAGGATGGTCCATTAACTTGCCGATTTATTTCTGTGTGCCACCTTGATGAACTATAAGAATGTGTTCTGTTCATATTTTACAAAGAGTTGTTGTCTACACTTATTGAATAATTGTAACTTGTGAGCATATCTACTTAAAAAACATAATTCATGGGACTTCCATCCTTCATTGCCATGAAGTAAGCCTGTAATATATGTTTCATTCATCACTTCCTCCTGACTGTAGCATGGCCAGGTAGGTTCTTCCTTTCAGCACCTCAGTGCTCTCTCAACACTGATCAGATGGTTCAATGGAGTCAATGAACAGCTTGCTCTCATTTCACTCTTGAGAGCAGTGAATGGCATGATAGGCATGTAGCTTTTGTTCTTCTTAAGAATGAATTTATTTTCATTATACAAAAGTAATGTTGTCATGGCAACATAAAGTCAATTTCTATTTCAGTGTAATGTGGATCACCTAGGCACAAACTATAAGTACTCTGAGGGTAAAATGTAATGGTGTCGTTCTTCGTACCTCAGGGTCCTTGTGAAGCCCCTGATACCTAAGTGATGCTCAATGAAAAAGAAACAGAGAGGTCGACACACAAAATGAGCAAAAGACTGAGTAGATAAACCATGGAGTCTGTCCCAATAACTGTAAAACGTAAACATCTTCTTCAGCATGAAAAAGCAATGCAGTTTTCTTGATATAAGTTATGCCCTAACCAGAAAATTAAAATTAAAAGAAAATCTAAGTAGGCCGGCTATTATGTTGATTTGTAATTTAGGAGCTGCCCCTGACTGAGAGTCAGATTGAGGAGTAACTGAGGAAAATGCAAACAATGAGATCCACTTCATAAACAGTCATGTGTATTAGAACTTACCTATTTGCTTCTCTCACCAGGCTGTGACCCAGGCATCGATCCCTGTTTACTGTTTACTCCTGGGGCATAACAGCCCACAGCAAACACACAACAGAAATTCAGTAGATGTTTGTTGAATGAGTAGAAAGAGAAGCTTATTATTTTAAGTTGCTAAGATGAACATGTATTTACTTTAAAATGTCATTTATAAATATGTACTCTCGTCAATAATGTAAGATTATGAGAGGGCTTATTTCTAAAATCCTGGAGTAGTAGGATCTTATACCAAATTACCCTCAAACCAGTTTTAAATATTAAAAACCACAAGTTTCATTATAGTATGAATCCCTGGAAATTATTTGACTCGTCAACTTATCTAAACAATCTGGATGACTGTTACCCCATTTCTGAGAGAGCTTAGTGATATTATTGTTACATAAAATTTGTTAAAATCTTATTTTACTGGCAAACAAATAACTAGCGTAAACAGTTGTGCTGCCTCAGTTGCTTTCCAAATTAATTATGACCAGGGTCCCTGGGGCATGCAGTGTGTAACACATCACTTGTGTGTTAATGAATCCAAGGGAATGCAATGCCACTATTAGTAATAGCTTTTTATTCGGAGTCCTCATTTTCCAGATAGGTCACATAAACACAGCCATTAAATAATAGCATTGAGATAAATCCATAAAATGTATGCTGCTTTTGTTGTTGTCTTTGTTCACCAATCACTTGGTGCAGCTAAGAACCTTATGGTGTGATGGAGTTGATATATGGAAATAGCCAACCTGCAAAACACTGGGGCCAGGAAAGTCAGCCTTTAGTCAGGTCTCATTCAATTATGTTTCAAAACACGTCTTGATAGCCAAAACTCTCATTTGAATTACTGCTCTAATAAATGCTGTCTGTTGTCAAAATAATATAATATAATTAGACAATGATGAGTGGGCATATATTATGCCAGACCTCAGTTTCCCAGTTGACCTCAGCAACTTCTACTCCATTAGGCAATGAACAGTTTTTAACCTGGTTCTAATAAAGCATACTGTTCTCTTACTACATGACCATATTTTTATGGTGTCATTTTTTAAATCGAGCAGTGCCTAGATCTTTTACAGGGAAGTCATATTTTACAAGATCTCTGCTAATTTAGGAAAACAAAAAAAGTCAATTTCCAAGTCAGGAATTCAATTAATTAATACAGCAGTGAGCCAATCTTTGTATATTGCCTGCAATTGGATGTCAGGTTAAGAAATAATATGAAAACATTGTTTGAAAGTGTGTGAAATGTCTCTTTCATGTTTACTTTGGTATAGGTGTAACTAACACTGATTCTTACTACTTTTAACTTTGATGAAAGGATCTTTCATCATTAGCATGTTATGGAAAGATTTTGTTACTGATTTTTTTTTAGTTCATCAGTAAACAATTTTTAAAACTTTGACCTTCTTATGAAAATTCATATAAATTACTATTGTGTGCTTGACATCAGTTATTTAAGAACCTAAAAGAAAAAGCATCATCAAAGTATTCATTTTGAATGTGTGGAGTTCTTCTGAGGGTTAGTAAATGGAGACGTGAATTAATTTTTTATATTCTGAATGATGCTGAAACCCCTTGAAACAGCGATGTTGGATTGTGTATCCCCTCTTAGAGCAAGCTGCTCCCCAAAAGGGTGATTTTGGCATCTCGGAGACTTCCTTGGAAGTCGAGCACCAGAGGTCTGTGATAAAGGTAGTTGCCAGCATGAAGAGGAGCAAGAGTCCCTCAGTGCAATTATAAAAACTTAGAGTCCTGACTGCTGAATTACCACCAACTTGCAAATGAACAACCACTACTAAATGCAGATACCGTGTTCAACAGCTAACACTAGTAAATCACTGGTGACAGAGAGCCGAAAGGGAAACCCCTCACACACTGGCACACCAATTCTGAAAGTCTTATAGCATTGTACTGTCTTCAGACACATATACTAAATTGAACAACTGGTTACTCAAAGTTAAGAATGTTTTAAAAATAAACCCTAATCTCTTTTTTATGTCATTTACATACTGCCTTAGATTTTACTAAGTGGCTATCTGTCTAGTAAGAGAGAAGCAACACTTGGTAAGACTAAATGGAGATCCATCAAATGTCTGCTATCAAGCTAAATCAACCTGTGGTCTCCCGGCAAAAAGTAACATCATATAACAGAGACAACACATTTCAGATACATAAATTGTCCAAAATATAGACAGTCGATTCAGTTTCACATGTACAAGATCCCTTCTTTTCTAATTTAAACATTTACAAATGATAAAAACCAATAATAGAGCTTTGGAAAGGCTGCTACTAGGAACCAAATACAGTTCTCCAGAGAATAAGGCTGATGGGAGTTGTTCACGCTTCCTTCCAAAGCAATTTGCAAAGGAGGTACAGTCTAAAATCTTAACAGCATTTGAGGGAAATATTTTCAGTTGAATTCGTTGAGGTTTAAAATTACAAAACTTAATTCAGTTCAGTGTTTGTTTTCACTCTTGTTTTTGTTAATCTAGGAATTTTATGACATTTATGCTGTTTCTACACTGGCTTGGTGGCCAGAAAAGAAGGCACAGAATTCTCCACCAGTTTGCAAATAATGCATTTTTCTGCTCCAGTGCACAAACAGCCTTTATTTAACTCAGCACCACATTTTCTAAGGTATGGGCTGGAAGCTGTTTGTCATGAAGCTGTAAAATGCCAAAAAATTTTAACACTGAAGGAAAATGTCAATCAAGGCATTTTCCCATCTGCTGCTACTTCTGCAAGTGCTAATTTTATTTTTCCCAATTCCTGAAATTTGAGGTTTCCTAGCCTCACATGGAAGTAAGTTTGAAACTTGCTAAATGACACAAGAAAAAAAGTGCAAGCAAATGAAGGAATAGGAGGTGTATTTTTCTCAAAGGACACCAATAAAAAGAGGCAGAAGAACATTGAGAAAAATGGAAAACATTCTGTTAAGACCCAGGCCTCTTGAAAAACACTACACAATGCAAGTAACTAGGGCTGGTATCACACATGCATTAAAGCATTTTTCATGGTTTTGAAATCAATGGGAACACACATCTTGAACCACATAAGATACTTTTAAAACCAATCAACAGTATGATATCTACAGAGGCAGAAACTGTCTGTTATTGAGAAAACATGAAGAAATTTCAGGTATTGGTACAAATGCCATTCGTGTGATTTAGCATGACTTTAATAAAAGCTTCTACAAGGACTTGCACATAACCATGACTGACAGATGTATTTTTTGACCTTTCATATAGCTCCATCGGCTCACTCAAACACATTTTGAACAGATTATGTACTGTAGTACTTGGTAGACTATACATTAAACAAGAGACTTTGCTCTGAGGCACTGCTTCCCACACTCCATGGGGAAAAGGAAGCAGGAAAAAACAAAACTCATAGAGTTCGACAGCTACTGAGGCAACACTTGCCATTTACAATATAAGCCCAAATATTTTTGCAACACAACTATATATTAATTTAATAAAATACACAATATAGCTCTTATACACTCAACAATTTGGCTCATATGCACTGAATCTGCAATAAATCAATAAAAATATGTCATTTGATGTAAACACATTGAATCTTCTTACATTTGCACATATAAATGATCATGTGATTGGTGTATGTCTAAGACATTTTCCCTTTCCTAAGCTATTTTAGTGTCCACAAATAAGTAAAACACATTAATCATGTTAATTTTCTCTGAATAGTATTACTCAAGGGTAACTATTTTTCAGAATCTTTCTAGGTCAAATTAAAAATATATCCGTCATTATTTATATATTTGTAGGACACTAAAATGCTAAAGAGAAATTTTAAAACGTCAAATTTTCTCCTCTTTTAATGAAGTGAATTAGTCTGTGTGTGTGCAGGACAAAATGGACTATATCTTTTTACACTTAACTTTTATACGACATGAGGCGTCTTACAAATGACCAAGTATTTTTAATTTTTTTTTTCCAACTAATGATATGGAATGTTCTTTGTGTTGATATGTGTGGCAGGTAACTTTGTACAGAAATGCTTACCACAAATATGTATTCATGTTTGGTGTAGCTTGGACTACTGCAAGGTCTTTGCGGGACTTTCAGTAGAAGCCTGTGATGACTGCTAAAAATCCACCACAGAGCACACGTTATGACCCTGCTTTGTATGGGGTTTATAGGTAAACAGTGGAGTCAGCGTAAGTCACGGAGGACAGTCTTACAGTGATCAGGAACACTTCACTTCTCCCACGCATACCTCCTAACAGATGGTCAGAAGGTATCTTGCCTCCTCATCCTCCTTTTTCTTCTCTGTTTTTCTTTCCTCTTTGAGCATCATCAATTCTGTCCTAATATAAGTTTGGTCAAAACACAACCATTGTTATCTCTGAAAAAAAAATAGCAGTGAAAAGGACATACTTGTGGGCACTTCAGATGTTCACGGAAAGCCTTAAAGCAGCATTGGTCTCTTCATCCCTCTAAACCAGGTTGTCACCAGGAGGGATCATTTTTACATCAACAGAAGAGATCAGAAAATGCCAATGCTTTTTGTTGTTGTTGTTGTTTGATTTCCTCCTCTCACTTTCTCACAGCCACAGGGTCATTTCCCCGACAGTCCTGCAAAAGCTTATCAATTTCTCTCACGACTTCCTCCGCATCCACCGACTCTCTGCCCAGATCCCTGCTGGGGTGGTCAAGCTGCTCGAGAACGGCCCCCATCTCGCTGGAATCCCGGCTGGCTCTGGAGTGGACGTCGGCGAAGACCCTTGCCATCTGATCGGAAGCCATGAAGGGAGGGTCTCTTGGTTGCTTACTGGGCGACAGATACTGACTGTCAGTGGGCAAATACTGGCTGCTTGCTTCGGCCAGGGCTCCTGGTTTCGCTTCGCAGCCATCCTGAGAGCCTTTCGTTGAGGTGCAAGGCTCCATGCATGCCTTGGTGGGGCTGCTTGATGCTGAGGGCACCTCTTGGAGGAGGGGGCTCAGGGCACGTTTGGCTTTTAAATAAGGTTTAACATTGGCAATGAGAATAGTGTGCTCTCGCTTGTCTTTTCCAAATGTACAAAAGGTCTTTTTCCCAGTGGGATTCACAGTTTCGTAACTCTCAGTCTCAACATTAGCTTCCACTGTGGGTACAAAGAGATTTGTGCGGTAATCTGCGTTTTCAGCCTGATTGGCTGCAGGGAACTGTGGCATCCAACACCTGTCAGAATGACCAAGCACTCGGCATTCATCTGTGCAATTAATGCACTCTTCTGGTTCTGCAAGACAAAAAACAGCAAGTCCCATCATTAGAGTTGCCTTTACATTTCTACCAAGGCTCCTCTCAGCTCTCAGTGGGCCTGCTTGACCCCTGGTCTCTTAATTAAAAAGGAAAAGAAAACAATAATTAAAACATTTCAGGATGGTTGCATAAACCTGCTGGTTGAGACAATGGTTTTATTTAAGTCTAGTCTCTAGATATTAATGAATTCCCATAGCCTGGGAAGAAGAAAAAGTGGCCATTGGAGAATCATCCTCAGTAGAATAGAACAACACTGAAAACTAACGTCCTTGGGATATCAGTTAGTCTTTGTTCTGTATAACCCATCCTGGAAACAGTGAGCTTCAAAGAGGATTACTCGGATTAATTTTTCAAACCAGATAACAGGGCAAAAACTGGATTGCAGACTTCTATAACAAGTCCTAAGCTTATTTTTAAATGTTTTATCCCCATTTTCCTTGTAATTGTTATTTTGGTGACAGCATAAAATAAAAGGTTTCCTTTAAAAGCCTATTTTTCCTGCTGAGAGTAGCAAATGGAAATTTTTATCAGAATGTGTTATGAATAAGCTTGTCAAAAAGTGCACATTTCTATTTTATTAGATACGGGTATGGATCATATAATCAGTTTTTTTCACTTGAGATTTTTGTTTTTGGTGTAAGTAGGTGAAAATGGATTTAGTCAACAGATATAGTTCAGAATGAATGACAAATCATGATTTCCTATTTTGAATGATAGTGCTTTCTGGGAGAATTTTTGCTTCTCTCTTTTGCTCATAGAAATATAGATAATCTAAATAAAGCTTTTTTAATGACCTTTATTTCAAAGATGCTGAACAAGAAAACATGAAAGAAAATTTCTTCATTATGAGAACAGCTGCATACTTCCATGACCCCAATATTTTAAACTATAACTGAACTTCATCTTCCTAGTTGTCCTTTTCATCTAAAATAGCTATTCCCCTTAATGTTTAATGATCCTTTAAATCAGAAACTTTTTTTAGGAGAGGATATTTACAATTTACCTCTGTGTGACGGGAATAGAATTCCCTACACATTTAAGAACCCTTGGGATTGTCACTAAATTGACGCGTGAGGATCTCGACAAATTTATAGTATCATGTGCAAGGAGAAAACTGTCCACATGAAAGATATTTAAAATAGGGAGAAGCAAATTTAATAGCATAGATAAATTTATACAGTTACTTTTCAAAGCCATAAATAAAATCTGAATTCATATTTAAAACATATAAATAATTCCCTCTCCAAAAAAGAAAAAAATATATACAATACAACTTGATTTATCTCAGAAGATTTTAAGATGAAATAATTTTCTATGACTTTAATATTTTTTAAACTTATCTAAATACTGTTATGACAGAACAAAATACTGTGGCATTACTTAGCATGTATCATTAACACTTGAAACATTTGAAACATATTTAGGTATTTCATGTTTTGTCATGTTTTTTTTAAATATATTTACCTGTGAGCAAATTAAATATGTTAAGTTTAGTATGTAATGCAGGTAAGTATGTTAAAATGCAGTTTCCAACTGATCTTTCACCCAGAGACTCAAATATTATCTGACATGAAATTGTTGGACAGATGAACACAAAGAGAAGCAGAAGGATCCAGAAACATAACATTTTCTAAAATGCCTTCCTGTATAGATTTAAAGTACAAAATAAATTTTATAGAAAAAAATATCCTGAAAAGTTTAATATCTTGTATCTATTTTCTTTACCTATTTTGAATGGGAATCATAAATAATACTTCCATATATGTCCCAGTAAGTATTAGGAAAAAAAGGTATTATTTCATTCAACCAATTTTGTCCTCCAAAAATACAGTAGAACACTTTACTACCTATTTCACTTGGTGATACTTTTGAATCTTTTAGAGTCAAATTTTTTAAAAAATTCATTTGCAATCCATACACTCTCTTTGAAACATAATAACATAGTTTTATATTCCAATTGTGACTGGCCTTCAATTTCAGCTATTTGGATAGCCTAACACTGAATAAATTCAATATGAATTTAAAAAGAGAGTGGAAGTGATAGAATAATGCAGATATATGAAAGTGAAAATCGACCTTGATTTTCAACATAAAATGATTGTTTGCACTTTACTGCTGAAAATCTGCAGCTTTTTACTTGACTCCTTCATGTCACATCCTAGGGAGCAAATTTTGAGTATTGATTGTGATACATTATAAGCTGTTCACCTTGTGATTAGGCTGCAATTTTGATGGCAGCAGTTCACAGACAGTGAAGAAAATAGAACGGACACTTTTGCACTAACAGCAGAAAGTATGAGCATAAAGTAAACAATAACTGCAGGGGTCAAATAAGAATTTATGATAGTAAAATTATTTTTGAAGTAACATCAATAAAAAGATAAATAGGTTGGTACAGAAAAGAGACACATAATGCATGAGTAGCTAGACCAAAAAGAAAAAACAAAAGAAAAAGGGAAGAAGAGAAGCCAAGTGAAGGGTGAGAGGCAGAGGAGGGAAGCAGGGAGGGTAGAGGAGGAGGAAACGTTTTAAAGAAAGGGAGTTGCATTAGGAGGATTTCTGCCATGTGTATCTTTTGTTATATATTTGCAAAATCCCTTCAATAACCTGTGTATAATAAAGAATAATACTGTTGAGTGTTTTCTCAAGCCTTAAAACTATAAATGTAGGTAAACTTCTGCACCTTACAGAAAATGGATCCCAGAATAGATATATTGAATTAGAAGCTATAGGATTTTTTTAAAGCAAATTATAAAAGACTGTCCCTATTTTCATAAGTGAGTGTGACCAAAAACAAATATCTGTATCAGAAAACAATTTTAGAGACACTGGGCAGAAGAAATCAAAGAAAAAATAATTGATCCAAGATTTACTTTTGTCTTCTGGAGCAATCTGAGATTATAAGGAAATTATTTACCTTTATTTTAATCCTTTACTCAATATAACATGATTTCTCTTCAACAGAATTCACCCTCTACCAGACAAATGGACTAATCCAAATGCTATGCATATGAGAAAAATTGAGAAATAAGCATGTTTATATTGCAAAGACAAAGCAATCCTGAAGTCCAACAGCTAAAAATCTGGACAGTTCTGCCTATAGAAAAAGTTTCCAATTTCTAATTTTTAAAATGTATGATTGTCTGAAGAATCATGTGACTATCAGATAAATTGGAATACTTATTTAGCATTAAATTTAGCATTAAGAATCATTTTCTGTAGTCATATAGCCCCATTTGACTATTGCACAAGCTCCCTTGGGGAGGGATCTAAATACTGTCATCCTAAATAGTTTAATTTTGCATCTTAATTTATAAGATATTTTTTCAAATGATATAAAGTCAATCAAATGACTACAGTATTGCAGTTCATTCTATACCATAAATCACACACACACACACACACACACATCTTTATTTGTGTGTGTGAGAAAATTGAGCTTTTCGCAGGATAGATATAGTCCTGATAAAATTTGAAAACTCAAATACGTAACTAATGCATTTCTGAAAATTAACTATCAATAATTGCCATAAGCAACGTATAGGTGAATCATTACAACATACAAGAATGTTTTATATTCATAATATGAGTGATGACATAAATATATGGTGTCCCAAAAAATTTATATACACTTTAACAGCTGATAGCTCAATTTTGAAAATGAAATACATGTTAATAAACACTGCCTTTATAACTATTCAAAGTGTGTGTTTACATTTTTGGATACTCTCTATATATAAAATATAAATATTTATATATAAAGCATCACATATATAATGAATGAATGTATATGTATAACTCTTTTTATCTAAAATCTATCATTGGCCCAACAACTTGACTACTTCTGATTTTAGAATTTTATACAATGCAAATTGATTTAGACATAAAGATGTCTGAAATATGCATATTCACATTGGCTGACATATCTGAAAGCTCTCTTTTTTTAAAGTATGTTTTTTTGTGATTTTTTTTTTTTACAGATAAAGAAAGGGAGAGGGCTAGAGAGATAGAAATATCAATGAGAGAGAAACATCAACTGGCTGCTTCCGGAACACCTTCTACTGGGGATCGAGACTGCAACCCTGGCATGTGCCCAGACTAGGATCCGAACCAGTGACCTCTTGGCCCATGGGTCAATGCTCAGCCACTGAGCCACACCAGGGGGGCTGCAAGCACTCTCTTTTTAATGTAGATTAAGTAGTTTAATAACTTAATCTTAGAGATGGTAGGTAAGGAATCATGTTGTGCCAAATATATCTTCAAAATAACTGTCATTGAGGAAGTTATGTGTATGTAAGGAAAAATATTTAGGCAATACATCAAATGATCTGCTCTTGAATTATTGGATTTTAGCAATCTTCCATAAAGGACACCATGTGTAATGCTTACAGTGTGATTTTAACGTTGTAAAATCACCATATCTTTAGGAATGCATGGCCATTTCAACAACGGGTAATACTCCTTGCATGTTATGACTCAGTGGTGTTCATTGCAAAGGAGACATGTCCAGAAACCAGTCCATGAAATTTCTTACTTCAGAGTAAATCTACATCTTTATTCTAATCTGTCTCATTCTCAGGCGATAATTGATCACAAATCAGAAGTTAAGTTTATTTTCCCAGTCTTGGGAACACTAAACCACACCACCCAAAGAGAGATACTTGGCAACTAATTTGTTACCACTTAGGGAAATATTAGAAAACATAAAAAGGATTTCCTCTGCTTAATTTCAAACTTGCTTTCTGCCTCAGGAGCCCACACATTTGTACATCTGAAAACACACATATAGTTTCTATCATTAGAACTTCAGATATGCATCTGATTTAATTTTTATAATGAGGAAATAATTGTGTCTTAGAAATGTGAAAACCAAAACCTGTAAGTCAGGGCATGAATGAGCAAGCTCTAAAGTGCTGTGGCCAGGGGCGAAGGACATCTGAGAGTTTTCTCTGCTTAATTGCTGTTAACAAAATGGCTTTATTTCTGCTTTACATAGGAATTATGCTCCTCTATTAGTGTTGTTGTGGTTGTTAATGTTTCTAGCAGCATCTTAAAATTACCATTGTTTCCAAGTAGACAAGTCTATAAATGGAAGTACGTTTTTTATTTGTTCTCATTTTTCTTTTTTATTTCAAGTTTTCTTTTTTCACTAACATAAGCTTTCATAACACCTAAGTAGCTGTCTAGAAAAGCAAGCAGCAGAAAACATCTCCACTTATGGCTGAAACAAATGTTCTGGAGATTAACTCTACAGAATGTAAACGAGGCTCCCATCGCAGATTATCTACCCTCAGACCGACGAGCCCAGAACGCAGACTGGCAGTTCATTTATACTACTTTTCCTACTAAAAGGTTCTAATGGTGTAACAGCAGTTTGTTTTTATTGCCTTTTTCTTCTTCAGCACACACACACACACCACACACACACACACACACCACACAACGTCACACATGCACACACACACTTCCCTATAAACACAAATTGTGATTTACCCAAATATATCCTAACATATCAGAGAGAAAACATCAATACTAAAATAGAGATCTCATCAGAATACAGTCCATCAAAGCTCTAGTGAATGTCTCAGTAAGTTGATATAATTTGCAACATCCTGTGAACTGACACTTTTGCAACCAACAGTTCTCCCCTTTTTGGTGATGCTGTTTGATTTACTTGCTACCCTTTGCCATCCTATGAGCCCCTCGCCCTTGCTATAATAGGGCGAGTCATTCCATTAAAATAGCACCTTTCCAATCTACACTCATTCAAGTCGTTTCCATTTGTGACTTCTATGTCCCATTTACTAGCATATGAGTTAAAAATAAACCTGACTTCACTCCATCTGACTCTAAGAGGAGTAAGAATTTCACTTTCAATATCATTTCCAGAGACAGTGTCAGAAAGTTTCTCAAAACTTTTCCCCACTGTATCAGAATAAAAAGAAGTGAGTACCCTAACAATACAATTTTATCACACACCTTTTTTTCCTGCTAGTGTTCACATGCCTGCCAGCCTTAATGTTAGCACAATTTTAATAAGTTTGGTGTAGTACCTTATGAAGGGAAGGAATCATAAGGAAAAAAGTCACATCTGAGGACCAATCACTTTTTTTAGCTAAGTAGTATTTCATCGACTGCATTGTATTTCCTGTGTTTCTTACTTGTGCTCAGGGATCTATGTTGTTTTACTAATCAAGAAACTGGTACACAAATACACAGATGGGAGACGTCTTTTTGCTTCCTTTATTTCCTAATGTGAGGGGAATCATGCATTTATTGCAATATGCTCATTGTCATTGTATGAGGATGCCTGCTCCCACCAGCAGTGATATAATGATGAAACACTAGGCATAGATCTGCAGAAATATAATTTTCCCAATAATTGCCCATAAAAAATCAGAATTTAGAAACAGAGTACAAATGCTGTGGGACAAAAATGCTGTGGGACAAACATGTATTTTCGGGTGGGTGCACTACCAATCTGGCTTCCCGATTTTACCTCGGTCGTGAAATGCCATTCTATCTGCTTTTGATAGGTAGAGAGCCCATGTTGAAGAGGAAGTTATTATAACACTATCAATAGGCAAACAGCGCAGCTCTGAAGTGCTAATCCTCTAGCGTGCACCTGCATCACACAATGCTTCTGGATGCATTGCCAGGGCTGCATTCAGACACCGGAAACCACTGGCCTGTGTCATGTTCAACCGAATCCCACTGCAGCTGCGTATTTGGGGGATTGGCACGTTCGCACTCACTATGGAGCCCAGCTGTACACCTTCAGGCGTGGGTTTCAGTGTTTGGAACCCTTTGGACGTAACAACATGTCTACCCGAGTGAACTTTTTGGCATTTGTATTGATACCATGAAGATAATACTCTGAGATAAAGAAAACTTAAGTTCAATGGAAACTTATGTTAAGGAATAAAAGCAAAATGATAAAAAGAAATTTGATGTGACAGCAACAGAAAAAAAAAAATATATATATATATATACACACACACACACACAAACTCTATATATAGATATATAGATATGGATATAGATATAGATATAGATATGGATATAGATATAGATATAGATATAGATATAGATATAGATATAGATATAGATATAGATATAGATATGGATATGGATATAGATATAAATAGGCATTTATGAACAGAGAGAGAGAGAGAATGTAAACCATGCATAGGGAATCTATGGCCCAAACATAGTAAGTATGTCCCATAGCACACAGCTCTGAGATTAGCGTTCAAAATTCAGCTGCCTGCCTCCCCCATCTCATACTGTAGTTGCCACCACCACCTGGGGCAGCAGCAGGTGCTTGGAAGTGCAGGCCCAGATAAATGGGGCCATCTCTTTCTTAACAGGTACCCCGAGGAGAACTGGCTCTGAAGCTCAATACTATTCTCATGGAGCAAGTTTTTGTTTTGTTTTTGAGAAAAAAAACTCTGAAAGAGCCTGTCCGGGGGAAAAATACAGCTCAAATGCCCGCACAGAGTAAAGACAGCTCAAATTCAGTGGGGACGTTAGATGTGTGTAGTTCAGCAGTTAGTTTAAAGAAGTTATACTCAATCATCCATAATGCAGTTTTCAAGGAAAGGTATCGTGAACAGAATATAGTAGAATAGGTGTTATGTCAAATAAAGGTTTGCGGCAAATGAACCTAAGTCTATCCACCTCTAAAATCCTCCAGTCTCGCCCGGCCGGTATAGCTCAGTGGTTGAGTGTTAACCTATGAAACAGGAGGTTTCAGTTTGATTTCGGTTGGGGTACCAGGTTGCAGGCTTGATCCCAGTGGGGGGCGTGCAAGAGGCAGCCAATCAATGATTCCCTCTCATCATTGCTGTGGCTCTCTCTCTCTCTCTCCCTTTCTCTCTCTGAAATCAATATATATATATATATATATATATATATATATATATATATATATATATATATATATATATATATTCCTGCAGTCTCTGATTATATCTCTTCACCAAGGAGTTTACACTTTGATTGGAAACTAGAAAAAAGCTTTGAAACCATCATAGGGGAAATAACTCATGATAAATTACATTTGATCACAGCAAAAACACAGATAAAAGTTGCCTGTAATATTATGAAAGGCTTTGTACAAGAAGTGGTGTTTGATTGTAATTCAAAGAATGATCAGAGTTTCAACAGACAGTGGAGAGCAGGCAGAGGGTGATCCAGGCGGAAGGATTAGAAAGTGAAACACTTGCCACACAGAAGTATGCATCTCTCAGGGTAATAAAAAAACAGCTTTATAAGCCAAAGGACATACGTTGCAATGCCAAAAAAAATAAAATAATAACATAGGGGAAACTGGCTAGCATTTACAAGAGAATGGAAAAACTCTAACTAAATAAACAAATTTAATGTAGCAGACAATGGAACTCTAATACAGGTATTTGAGCGGTTTATTACATGCCTCAGAAAATTCTTGAAACATCTTGGTACTTGATTGCAAAGGTACTGGACAACGTTTATGAACATACAAACCTGGGATGAGCCAAGGGCGAGTAGTATTCAAATCTGCATTATTTCTAAATAGAGATATCTAGAGTTTTGGTGCCAAACAAGGGTATCCCCAACAGAGCACAGTAGGCCCTGGCATGATTCACTGGCTTAGTCATTCTGACCCCAACGCCACCCCTGCTGCTCTCATTTCATCAACTTTTCCTAAATTACAGAAAGCTTTAATGTATGTTCATTCAACTGGCATTTTATATTAACAGTATAATTCTTGCATTTTATAATTCTGTATTGGAAAAAGATATCTTCTTCCTACATCTAATGTAGCCTTCCTGCCTCTTCCTCTAGTTTATTATTGTTAAACAAGCATAAGAATGATTATGATCACATGTCTTAAATATTAAAGAATTTCTTCAGAAACCCAGAAGAGGGAAAATCTGAGAAAGAAAATCCTTTTAGGTTTCTAGGAGAGAGAGATAATAAATACTCTTAAAAGGCCCAGAGAATGACCCAAAAAATGTAAATGTTGAATCTGTGAAACTCCTCAAAGTTGATTCTGGAGAATTTTCCCATTGAGTTATATATTTTTGCATTCCTCCCTAACTCTTAGTATTTTTTAGTCTCTTTGCCTCTCACTGAGATCTTTATAACTCTTGAGGTTTAGACACTGACACCATGTATGTTATTTCATGTTCAATCCCTTGAGTACACAGAATGAAAAATTCACTTTTCTGAATTTGAACAAAGTACTGAAATTGATATAATAAAACACATCAATTTAAAAAGGTATAAAATATTATTTGCAATCTATAATAGAAGTGACTGCCCCATGCAAGTGACTCATTTCAAATCCATTCATATGAGGTTGTAATGTCAGTTACAATTGACACATACAATTGACACATCAGATCTGTCTGTTAAATATCATGTTTATATAAAAATCCAAAGTTCTTTATTTATTATTGAGGGTACCATTTTAAATACAATCAATCCTGCCTGTCATATATCCCCCTAAAACATGGAGGTCAGAGTATTTTCCCCTTAGGAAATTTCTTAAACCAATGACACTATTATTAAAATTAAAGCTTATATTTTAAAAAATCACCTCTTTATAATTTTAAATTATGGAAACCAGTGAATATTTTGAAAAACTACCTCAGCAGCTATAAGTGTTTTTCTTCTCTCCTAGATTTTTCTTTATATCCTGTTTTGATTCTACTGCATTGTCATGTCAAATGTGTCATTTTATCTCTTGTTTTAGTTAGCTGCCTTTGTATCTTATACTTTATCTGGCAGCTATCATCAACAAATGAATTAATTTAAAAATCTTGTAATTTTAAAGTCTTGAAAGGGTTAATGCAGCTTCCAAAAGAACCTGATTTAGATGCAGTGAGAAACCTATGCTCTGGCATGAAATAGTTAGTAAAAGCTGTTTGGTTTACAAGGACAAATTTAAAATTCTAGCAACTTCACACTGTGAATTTCAGATCCAAGACTATTTAAATATGCCACTATTCTTCATCTTCAGAGAGGACATTTTCCTTATGCTTTTATTGCCTGTGAAAGCTAACCCTATCTCTGATAATGACACCATTTTTGATGACATGGATGAATATATCTAAAATTCAAGTTATCGTCCTAGCAAAGTGGTAATCCTGTAAGGAAGGTCAATGAAAACATGCCTATTAAGCCAAAGTCTGTGTAAGAAGCAAGGAAGGTAGTCTTAGAGATTTTCTCTCAAACCTGCCATCTGATTTCTACTAGAATGTACATCTATTTACCAGATTAAATCCCCTCGTTCATCTTGTTTCTAGCACTTGTTTGTTTTCAATTGCTAGAGACAAGTAAACAGAATCAGGTATCATTTTTGGTATTCTTAGAAAAAAGTTCATTCAGATGCAACTAATCCTTCCCTGCTTATTATTTAGTAACCAATAGGATTTGGGAATCCCAGAAGATAGATTTTTTAAAAGATTCTAACATTTTTATAGTTTAATGACATTCTAATCTCCAAAAGTTATTCATTAAATTTATAGAACTCCACTCTAGAAACAGACCTAAAGTTTCAATGAAGTTATCTGATGGACATGGTTCCAAATTAACAGATGGGTGTGTTTTTTCAGATCAATTATATACACATATATAACATATTTAAAGAGAGAAATAATACAGAATACATTTTATTTTAAGAGTTAAAGAAGTGGGAAACATATATGAAACTATGCCTCTCCATAAATGATTCCTACAAAAATTACTTATATTACAATTAAAAATAAACTGAAGTTAAATATCCTCAATGTGTATGCACACACACACACTGATGGGTAATATGTATTTTCACCAAAAAATGCCTCTTGTGAAATGAAGTTTTTTCCTATAGAACTATTAAAATTGATAGTGTCTCAAAAATAACTTTAGAATAAAATACAGGCAATTTGGCCCTGATTTTACTAAAACAACTCCTACCACTAAGCTGCTAATACTGCCACAATTATGCTATTATTATTATTATTATTATTATTATTATTATTATTATAGATAGTTTTAAAATATATAAAGAGTAGGAAAGATAACTGACACTTTAAATAAGCCTGTTCTGGAAATTACTTCTCTAAAACCATTATGCCATTACCTTTAGTGTGCTGTAAGTTTATTGAAAGCTGTTTTTTATCCTGTATGATTGGGTCATCCCAATAATGAAAATTTGAGCAAAATCAATACACTCAATATCCATGTTCTAGAGTAAATACACAGAAGTGTTTCTTGTAATGGGTTTTACTGGCAATGGCAAACCATTTTTCTAGTAACAGCTTTAATAATTTGTAATCATTAAAACACACAGAAGCAATGAAGAAATGGGGAAAAGAGGTCAGGAAACACATATAGAAAAATAGGTGATTGGCCCTCTGGATCACCCTGGTCTGTAATCAAACCAAGGGTTGCAAAGCAATTGGACAAGGCCATCCTTAAAGCAGAGCAAATATAAAAATGTGTTTTTAAAAGATATGAAAGCCCACCGATACATAATGCAGCATGAAGATCAAAGGGTGTCTACAGTGGTGCTTTGAATACTTTCTAACTTTAGAGTGTACTTTCATGACTGAATTGATCATCAACTACTCCCAGAAAATGAGCAGACAATAAAAGTGAAATGTATTTGCTCATGAGTAATAATAACGGGGGGGGGGGGTATATAAGCATAGAAGAACTAATTTTATTTTCGCACTTATAATCTAAATCTAATCTGGAGGAAATTCATATTGACATCCGAGGGAGAATTCATTGAGACAGCCTTTTTAAACTCTGGCATGGTATAGTTGAGTACTTCCATTTAAAAATTTGCATGCTCAGTCTCAGAAAGAAGTGATGCTTTGTGCTGCCAAACTTATTTTTGAGTAGCTGCTTAACAATTTCCTTTGCCATTGCTGAAAAGGGTTCTAATCTGAACTGCTCAGTTTGGTGTACGAAGCCCTCCATAATCTGGTCCAAATAAATTCTTCAGGCAATTCGACCATATAAGAAAAATAAATAAATTTAAATTCTAACAAGACAAATTTGTACACTTTCCTTTACAGCAAATCTCTTTGTAATCTTGAGGAAAATGGCAGCGCTTTTCTGATTGAACTCTCCCATACCTTTAGAATGTTGAAGGATTTAAGTCAATTGGAGAATGTATAACCTTTTACATAGTTGGCATCACAGTGTCTGCACAAAGGGGAAAACAATTTAAATTTGAGCAAGAGCAAGTCACACTCTAACCTTCAATTATAAGTGATTTATTTTAATTTTTCAGGTTCAGTTGAGTGTATGCCTTGATCTAAAATTATCTACTATTAAATCCAGGGTCTACCTAGAAATAGAATAAAAATTTACTATGTGATTTGACAAATTAAAATATATACACATATTTTGCCCTAGCCAGTTTTACTCAGTGGATAGAGCATCAGCCCGCGAACTGGAAGATACCAAGTTTGAGTATTGTCAAGGGCACATACCTTGGTTGCAGGCTCTATCCCCTGCCCTAGTCATGCAGGAGGCAACCAATCAATGTGTCTCTCTCTCTTAGTCTCTCCCCTTCCCTTCCACTCTCTCTAAAAATTAATGGAAAAATATCCTCAGGTGAGGATTAACAAATGCATATACTTGTTAATGTTTATTTGCTTAATGTTTTTTCACTGAATAAATAAAATGTACATAATCACAACAGAAAATTATCTAGCTAATTATTATTGTAAACGTGGTCATTTTGGTAAGCATTATTACAAAATGGAAGAATCATTAATATAGAACTACTTAGAAAATAGAAACTTCCAATCTATTGGGTATAGTTGTTTTATTATTAAAAATACATATATCTGCACATCATTTTGTATAAAAATTACAAATATAAATTATGTGTTATAAGATTGGTTATTGATTTTAAAAGTATACTATTTAACATATTTAACTCATTGACCTACATATTATCCATAAGCATAGGATTGTATCCATATAAACCATATATTTGGGAGATAGTAGTGATTTAAACAAAAAGATATAGTTATTTTGATTAGTTTGTAACATACATATAAAATTATTATATTATATATAATAATTCTAGTATAATAGTCAAATACATATATATACAAAAATTACATTGAGAAAGCTCTGATAATTGAGTTCTAAATTTAAGAGTTTCATCATAACATATATGTTAATGAAAAATATTCACAAGATTCACTATCTTGATACTTTGAAAATAAATATAACTTCCAATATGTTAGTTAACTATCAACAAAGAAATGCAACTAAAAACCAAGCATGCATATCCTTATGTCCATAACCGCATGACAAAATACATCCCTATACTAGATGGAAATGAGTGGAAGGAGCTTTGCCTAAAAACAAAATTATTCTAGAACCATTTCGTAGATATAAAAATAAAGGCCTAAACCTCTAACGACAGCTTCTAGTTCCTGAGATTCAGTCACAACTCTCCGATAGCTTTGTGTTTTAGGTTGGTAGATGGTCATGGTGTGCACATGCACAGACATATACATGCACCAGGGAGCATACACATGTACATTATAAGAAAATGGGTGTCAGAGAGAAAGATTTTCAGAAGCACATAAAATATTGAAAAGAAATGTTGCTTTAAAATGCTTTGTTGTTATCCTTGAATTAAATTTCTACAAAATTAGAAAATAACCTCTTTTCCCAAGTGATTATAACTTACTGAAAGTGAACTCACAACTATTTAAGTTAGGTAGCAGGAATATTTTATGTTGTTGCATGTGTGTGTGTGTGTGCGTGCACGCGTGCATACATGTTAAACTTTCTATATAACCCCAAAAAAATATTAACAAGTATAACTTTCCTAACTCTAATGTTATGAAATAATTTTGTTTATATTTTCTCCTCAATTTCCATTCATTTCCAGACAGAAAATAAGGCAAGCTTTTCTCTTTATTCTGGCATGAATAAAGCCACACAGATAATTATAACTGTGATTGTCAGATTGCTATAACATACATGTATATATTTCAAGCACAGCAACAACCAGATATACTGGTTTTCTCAACAGGCTTGCTTCTCTTAGGTAGAGATTAAACTACTGAGGAACCAAACAAATCTCTCTAAAGCATTCAAATGACTCAAAGACTTGGACTATAGAGTCTCCAGATACAGGAAATCACGTGGTGAGCTAAAATTTCACCTGAGATAGATACTCCATCCTCCCTTTCACTTAATCCATCTAGTTATTTCAAATTTCAATGTGTTTTCTCAGAGTATCTGTCACATCCAGAGCATACTTAGAGATTAAAATATATTGGCGACATGTATTGAGCTCGGGAATTTTTAATATTGAGCTTCATTAACTATTACAACTCATATGACTTTCATTCTGCCTTGCCTTTAGGAATCTATATTAAGGTGGTGTGTAAGGATTTTACAAAGTAATGTGCAAAAAAGCCTTTAATATATTTCCACAAAACAACACTTGTCTAATATGGAGTATTATTGCCTATTCAAAATAAAAGAAGAATTTGGGGACCCAGTTTGTCAGGTGAAACACAGTTATTCTGGTTGTAACAGTGAAGCAGGCTGCTCTTTACCCACAACTAACAGCCGCCTCCTCCAAAAAAAAAAAAATCAAAACCCTTTCCTGTACCAGCCAACTTTTCATTCCATCCATTTTTTCTTTAGCATTTCCTGCATTGTTACCAAAGTGAAATTGTTATGAGTGAAAGATTTTTCATATTGAATAATTGAAAATTGAGCCACTTAAAACTCCTTTAAGAATAATAAACTTGAAAAGCCTCTATGTAAATGTTTATATTCTCTTTTCAACTCCTAACACTACACAGCTTTTCCTGAAATATTAATAGTACCAAAGCAGGTATAGTAGAATAGATTTCTTAATTATATTTTCTTTTAAAAAATAAAGTCTACAAGTTCTGCATGGCTATATATTGAGAAAGCCATTTTTTGTGTGCACATACACTTATGAGTGCCATCATCTAACAAGTAAAATTCAGATCACAGAGAAGAAAGCTAACAGATGAAGAAATTGCTCACCTGTAGGAAGCAGATCAACAGACTGAAGTCTACTTGTGATGGTGTGTAGGGTGAGGATAGCAAAGGAAAGCAAAGTCGGGAATGCTTGAAAAATAAAATATTTTTAGTTAACAAATAGAAAAACCAAGTGGGAAAAAAGGGCCAATTGAATTATGAATATTTTATTGATTTCCAATTATCTTTTAAAATTCTTTAGATTGACTAATTCCTAAAAAAATAAGGTCATTTGGCATTTCCCCAAATAGATGACTTATTCATATTGGAAGAAAATCACTGTTTTGGATAATTTCAGTTTAGATGAGATAGAAACAGTACAAAGTAACATTAATGCATAGGTTGATGGGAAAAATACTTTAGTGATGATGATGGATTCATTTATCCTAAATAAAATAAAAACTTTTCAGCAATAGTGGGTAGATGTAAACAAGGAGGCCAGCAATATTAAAGTTGTAAACTGCCTATTTTTTAATTTCCCTAGAAAGCAAGGCTTTAATAAAAACATTTATTACATCTTAATTTACTTACAGAACGTATATTGTCTGGAACTTGAAACAACAGACTATTTATAATTTAATTATTTAGTCAATCACATAGAAACCTTCAATTTTTAAAAATGTATTGACTTTAGTAATAAGAAAATATGTATTTTGTAACAATTTCTACTGTATTTTTACCAAAAAAAATTGATACAATATAAAAGTAAGGAAATATTACAGTTTTTGTTTTGCTTTTTATGACCATGTAACTTAGGTGCATTGTTGATATGTATAATTGATCAATCCCTTAGACTTAGAAAAAGAGAACATTTTGTTTGCATTAATCTTATTTATATGTGTAGTGAATATATGAAATTGATTACCATCTAAAATGCTTTCAAGAAATGTCTGTCAGTGAGCAAAAGTAGCTCTTTATTTTAAATATTCTCACTTTCTTATTTTCAACCTTATTCAACATCTGTTGTTTGCCCCTCCCCTGAAATGTAATTATGCAGGATTCCAATGTAAAACAGGTTGAGTACTTAATAACAGGAGCTCAACCATTTTTTCCACATTGTTGGCCTACAGATGTTTCTTTCATTATTTTTCTGTTATCCCCTGGCTTCTTGTTTAATTTGTGTACGTTTCTCGCCTGTTCTTAAAGTATGTTCCCACAACAGATGGAAACACCTGAAAATAAGTCTGCCTCATGCACATGTTTAAATGATGCCTGTTGTGATATTTAACATTGTAAAGAGAGTAGGGGATATCCAGAATATTTGTTTAGGGGAAAGAAAATAACTAATATGTAAATTACCTTGTTACTATGCTTAATTCAAAATTCAGAGGAGATAATTTAGTTCTTGCCAAAGACATATGAGGAATACTTTATAGTCTACAACCTGCTTTTTTTTTTAACAGACTCACTTGTCTTTTTTTGCAGTTGACACAATACTCTTAAATTTTCAGTCCTACCAGAAATCGAATATTTTCTATCCACTGATATTTTACAATGCAAAGGCACTCTACATTCTCTTGATAATAATCCAAATTTAGAAATCAATATCTAAAATATTTTAGATGTATTCAAAATATGCCATATATATGTATACACACACACACACACACACACACACACAAACACATATACACGCACATATTAGATAATATAACCAGAGTCAGATAAGGCATAGAACCACTTTATTCAGAAAAAATATATCCCATCCAAGTTATAGAATAAATAGAAAAACAGTGTAGGCTGAGCACTGGGTTGTATATTATCTCCCCCAGTAGTCACATCCCCTTTAATAAAAGAATATGATCTTATTTGAAAAGAGGGTCCTTGCAGATGTAATTACTTAAGATGATGTCATATTGGATTAGAATGGATCCTGATCCAAAAGCTGGTGTCATTACAAAAAGAGTAAACTGGGAGAAAGAGTTCTACTGGGAGCATGCCTCATGGTGATAAAAGTAGAGATTGGAGCCTTTGTCTAGACTTGCTGGCTGGGGACAAGGGAGAATTCTCCCCTGGAGCCATCAGAGACCATGGCCCTGCTGATACCTCGATCTTGTATTTCTGGTCTTCAGAACTGGGAGAGAATAAATTTCCATTCCTTTAGGCCACCATCCCAGTTTATGGTTTGTTTTTGTTGTTGTTTTTTCACTCTGGCAGTCCTAGGAAACCAATACTGATTTTGGTATCCAGAAGGGAAGTGAGGTGCTATGACAACACACACCTAACTAAGGCTATGGCAGTGACTTTTGCATTGGCTAATGGGAATAAGCTGGAAGAGTTTTGAAATGCATGATTTTTAAAAGCCTTGATTGCCTTGAGTAGACTATTAAAAATATGGACATTAAAGGTGATTTGGCTGGTATTTCAGAAAGAATAATAGCTGTAGAGAAAAGTGTCTATCGTCTTAGAGAATAAATTTATGGCTGTATTATCATGAACAGAAAGTAGATAGAAATGTGAATGTTAAAGGTGATTCTCCTGAGGTCACAGACGGAAATGCTAATGGACACTGAAAGGCAATCCTTGTTATAAAGTGGCAGGAAACCTGGCCAAATGAATTGTTGGACAGGAAGTAGAACTTATCAGTAATGAGCTTGACTATTTAGCTGAAGAAATTTCCAAGAAAATAGTGATATGTGCTGCCGGGTTTCTCTTTGTTGGTTACAGTAAAATGTGAGATAAAAGAGATTAATTGAGGAATGAACTGTTAAGCAAAAAGAAACCAGTACTTAGTTGGGAAATTTTTCTGCCTATCCAGTAATAATGCTCTGGAAACAAGGACAAAGGTGTGGCTGGACAGTCATTTGCTATAATGATTAGACATTCGACTTAGGGCCCAATCACCAGCTCAGGAAAAGTCAGGATTACAAATGGGGTTATTGAGGAAGAATCTGGGGAGGATACTCTTGACTAATGGTGTGGATTCCCTGAATGTCCACAGAAGACAAAATTATTGAGAATTTTATACTAACAGAAACACTGCTAACATGGATTGAGAGGGACAGAGATGGGACAAAATGAAAGAAAATGACTCCAAGAATATTGATATAGAAACCAGGAAAGGCAGGTTACTGTCCCAGAGTGTCAAGTAAGTTTAAAGTAATAGAGAAAGGTAAAACATAAAGAATTACTCTCAGGTCCTGGTCAGTGTGGCGCAGTGGGTTGGGCATGGTCCTGCGCACAGAGGGGTTGCCAGTTTGATTCCCAGTCAGGGAACATGCCTGGATTGTGGGCTCAATCTCAGGTGGGGGCGATCAGTGTGTCACTCACATCAATGCTTCTCTCTCTCTCTCTCTCTCTCTCTCTCTCTCTCTCTCTCTCCCTCCAAAAATCAATAAAAACATATATTTTAAATATTAGCATTACTCTCAGGCCTTGAAGTCTCATGAAATTTGCCCAACTGCATTGCCAGCTTCCTTTGAACTAGTAACCCCTGGATTCTTTCCATTTTCTCCCTTTCACAATGAGAATTATCTATCCTATACCTGTTGCACTATTGTATTTTGGAAACAGGTAACTTGCTTTGTAGTTTGATAGGTCTATGGAAGGAGCAGAATGTTGTCCCAGGGGGGACCCATACCATACCTGATTTAGGTGGTGAAATTTGGGACTTTTTAACTTAATATTTAGATGAAATTTTGGACTTAAGATTTCATGCTGGAAAGGGTTAAGATATTTGGATGATGTTGGGAGGGGCTGAGCAGATTTTGTAAGTGGGATGGACATGAGTTTGGGGGTTCAGAGGGTAGAATGGGTTGAATAGTACTCCCTCACAATTTATGTCCACCTAGAAGATAAGACTGTGATCTTATTTGAAAATAGGGTATTCCCACATATAATTACTTAAGATAAAGTTACTTAAATTAATAGTAGGGTGTGTCCTAATCCAATGACTGCTGTCCATATAAGAGGATAAACAAGAAACACAGAGACAGTCACGCAAGAACACAGAGTTTGATGAGGAGTAGCCACCAGAAGCTAAGAAGGGCCATGAAGGATCCATTCCTGGAGCTGTGAGAGGTCATGGCCCTGCTGATACCTTGAATTTGGATTTTAGTTTCCATAACTGTGAGAGAATAAATTTCTGTTACTTTAAGCCACACACTTAGTAGTATTTTGTGACAGCAGCCCTAGGAATCTAATAGAGACTGTCAAAAAAGAAACTTCAAAACAGAAACTATCCAGAGAGCAAAGCATTACTGTCGTGAGTGAAAATGGGACAAATTAAAAAGTAAGTTCTAGGAAAGTAAAGCGAGATTAATGTGGCTAAATTAAAATGTTGTCTTCTATATTCTGACTCATAAATAAACTAAATTTGGCACAAGAGATAAGTACACATGCCAGTAAAATTGATGCTGCTGCCACTGCTCTTTGTTCTTATTTTATGATAGTTGACTTCACTTTTCAGTTTGCATTACGTTTTATTTTATGTATATTGACCACATTTTTAGTGCTATGTGCATAGCAACCTTACTTAAAATTTCCATGTACAGCCTGACTGGGTGGCTCAGTTGGTTGGAGCGTCATCCCATACAGCAAAAGGTTGCGGGTTTAATTCCCAGGCAGGACACATATCTAGGTTGTGGGTTCATTCCCAGATCGGGGCAACTGATCAATGTTTCTCTCTCTCCCTCTCTCGTTCTCTCACTCTCCCTATTGCTCTTTCTCTCAAATCAATAAAAATATATTCTCAGGTAAGGATTAAGAGAAAAATTCCATATATACTAGTGGGCTATTAAAGAAAATGTGTGTCTTTAGATATGTGTACATATGTGCATGAGTAATTGGATTAATAATAAAATAGCCTCATAAAGAGAAAACAATAAAATAGTCTCTTATAAAGAGAAAACATATCTCCATTTTTTTAAATATGAAGCCAAATTACATGCATGTTTTTTGCCAGGAACTTACTATGGATAAAATGGAGAGATGATCCAAATGCACAGAAATTCAATGTTATCGCAAGGCATATATTAATGCATTTTCCACTGTTGAGGGGAATAAATGCACAAACATTAAAATACTCATTTTTATACATTTAGCAGGAGACATCTGGCTACATTTTTAATTTAAATAAAAAAGTAAGGCAAAAATATATTTCCTTAAGAAGTATGATAATAAATTTCACTAAAACATATTGTACATCAGCAATAGTTATATGCACAATTACCAAAGGTATTTCTTCTTACATTAATTTAGTATATACACAAATACATTGTGCTTGCTTTGGCCTTTATATTAATATTAAATCATCTTTTTCAGTGAGACACTTGTCTTGCTCCATTGGGGTGCTATAACAAACTAGTATAGATTGGGTGCTTATAAGCAACGGAACTTATTTCTCACTGTTCTGAAGGCTGAGAACATGCCCAAGGTCAAGGCCCTACAGATTCTGTGTCTGGAGAGGACCCATTTCCTGGTTCACCAAGGCTTCCTTTCCCTGCATCTGCACATGGTGAACGGGAGCCGCTTTTATAAGGGCACTAATCCTGCTCAAGAGGCGCCGCTTCCATGATACACGATAATCACCTCCCACAGGCCCCACCTCCTAACACCATCACACTGGGGGTTACCTTTCAACATATGAATTTCAGAGAGGTACAAACATTCAGTTAATAAAAACACTCTACTTAATAAAAGAAAACAAATGCCATAGGAAGGGAGAAGATTAAATGTCAAGTAGTTCTAAGAAGAAATTGAGTCAAATTCACAACTGGCCTGTTGTGGAACTACCTAAGAATAAAATAAATATATACCCTCCCAAATTGGATACATATTATATATGCATGCATCTGTGTCTGTGTGGATATACATGTGCATATGTACATGTTACTTATTGAGTTTTCATGTGTCCTTTGCAAGTGCAAAGTCTAAGAATCAATCCCTCCAATGTGCACACTAAATTTGCATGTAAAATCTGACAGGATCTTATACACAAATGCAAGAAAATATTTCTTATTGTTTTGTTACACTGTTCACAGTAGACTCTGTCAAGTAATTTCAGTTTCTTTAAATGAAAAAAAAAATCAATTCACACTTTATTGTAGCATAGCAAATTACCCCTTGTCACGTTGTTTCAAATAATATCTTCAAAGTGCCATGCCTATATCTTGGGTTTCAGTGGGTTCTTGATAGGGATTTGAGTCACTGAGCCAGGTTTTACAATAGGAAACAGCTATTAAGTTATTTTTTCTTGATATTTAGCTCTCAGTCATTATGCTGACCCAGAAAAATAATGCAAAGTTAGATTCTAAAAACTGACTTATATTATCAGAACTATAATCAAAGTGGAAATCGCTCAATACACTTTGGGTTTTATACAAAAATTTCTGCCGACTACTAGACTGCTTTAGTGAGCAGATTTTGTAATCTGTAATGCTTACCAAAAAGGTAGAGAGACATAATAAGCCATATCATCATCATTATCCTTGACAATGGCTACAGAGAAGACGGAAATCATTTAATCCACATTACTATGATGTCAAAACAAAATGGCAAACTGACAGGTACAGGCTAGGTTTTTATTAAGTTTCTAGAGATTACAAACCTATATAGCTGAATTCTCCTTCATTTTAGTCTTGAAGTCAGAGGATAGGTACCTAAGAATATTAAAACAAACTAATTCAGAAATAATTTTTTTTCTGAAAAATTTTCTGTGAATGCCCTAACTCAACACAGTAACAATAACAGTAAAAGAGAAAGTTAAGTCAGTATTCTTTTGATAGACAGCAAACATCACTAGTGGTCTATGCAATCAAAAGCACCAAACTTATATATTCCACAATAAACAATGAGTTATGTCCTGGAAGTTTATTCATTATTCTGACTGAAAATTCAAAATGTATCTTATTACTTTTAAAGTCATAGTGCACTGGCTGCTGTGGCTCAGTTAGTTGGAGCATTGTACCGTCCACTGGAAGGTCATGGGTTAAATTCTTGGTTGGGGCACATACCTAGATTTCTGGTTCAATCCCCAGTCAAGGTGCTTGCAGGAGGCAATCGATTGATGTAGTTCTCTCACAGCTCTCTCACAGCTCTCTCTCTCTCTCTCTCTCTCTCTCTCTCTCTCTCTCTTTTTCTCTCTCTCCCCCCTCCCTAAAAAAAATCAATTAAAAAATCATAGTAAAATAGATTCTTAGTTTAATTTTGATAGACCTGCTAAACTCATAGGGTGTCTGAATATAGTACTACTAATACTACCTCTGGCTTTACTTTGAAGTCCTACTAACAGGGAACAATAAAACAGTGGAAGTGCTCCCTCCTTCCCGGACACAGAGGGATTCTATGGGTATATGAAATAAGAGTTTGTTTCACTACCCCTCCTTTGCTCTCCCTTCCTTATACTTCCTGCACTTAACACTCTCTTTTCCCTGCGTAGTTCACCATGCTCCCAAATCACCTAAGGACTTTTCCTCCCTCAAGAAAACAAGCAGGTGTTATCAGGTATCTGTTATGCATATTGCATGGGTGCAAAATGATTAAATCATATCCACATTCATGTTACTTAATAAACCCCAAATTTTCTCAAAATTCAGGGAAAAATAAGGCATCTTTTATGAAATCTTTAATGAATTTCTTGGCCAAAGAGTTCACATCTTTATAAAATGGAGACATTTACAAAATGAGTTAACTGCTTCATTTGTGAAACTTTAATAAAAGTAACCTGTTAATGGGAAAACACAATTAAGGCAGAACACACACATACACATAAGCACCTGCACACACACACATACACACACACACACACACACACACTCCTGCGAAGAAAATGAAAGGCCAGTGTCACGTGGGAGCTTGCCAGCACCCACCGCTGTGCCTGCTTCTACTAGCTCCTTCCTTTTCCCACGTTTTGAGGGCACAGTGAGCAGCAGGGGATCAGAATGTGTCAGACAATGAGGAAGGGACAGTGTTCTTCTGTGTATGTGGGTCATTTATAAGTCAGACGCTGCCTGTTTTGCTACATGCAGCTGCGTATTGTACTGCCAGGGAGCACATTGGAGGCAATGAGGGGGCAGTCATAACATTTTGTTTTTACTTTAATTATCTGTTCTGTTTGGGGAGCTTAAAATTTCAATATATAAAGCTGGATTCCCACAAGTATCAATACTGTTGGGCAGTTAGAATATTGCGGTAGCACAGAGACTGAATTTAGCAAACTCCATAGTTGGGTCCAAAATATATATCACTACATGTGTTCTGGGTCAAATTGCTTAACTCCTATATCTTTCACTTCTTTATCTTCAAAATGGGGATATCCTCATGGGGCTGTTGTGGGAACTAAATGAGCACAGACATGTAAATTAGCACTTAGAACAGTGTGTGAAAACTACTGAATGAATATTACCGTTAAGTTATGCTAGGACAGAAATGGCAAGTCAAGGAAGTACAATGCAGTTTGAACACAAACTCAGTTTGAATACAGAGCCTCTTGCAAGTGAAAGCCATTCATTTTGGAACTCTATGTTTTAGTATCAGAGAGCAAAACACAGTTTTGCCATTGCCCTTTTTAATATGCTCAATATAATATTTCTCACCCCACATGTAAGCATATAATGAGTACCATACATAATTTTGAGGGGTTGTATTAATTTACATTTTAGGTTAAAATGTCATAAATATAAATATACTATTCTTTCCATGTGGGGCATTTTTGTACCAAATTGAATCAAAATTCCAGAGCTGTTGATGATGTATCTCTATGTCTCTCTTTCAAGAAAGTGTTAAAGATACACAAAACAAAGAGTAGACAAGACACATTTTCCTGAAGAAGAACATTTCTAAATGGAAAATAATTGAAATCATTAATTCTCTGTTAAATCAAATACTAGTATAAGACAGAAAGCAACAGAGTGGGTATTTTTAGCAATTGTTAGAAGACTCATAAGTACCCATTTACTATTCTCTGTGTTTAGAGATCCCATCGTTGAAAATCTGAGCAATACCAGAGAGGCAAGGGAATCTGACTTGGCCCACACACAAATCAGACATAGATTAGGGCCCTGGCCAGTGTGGCTCAGTTGGTTGGAGCATCCTCCCAGACATTGAAAGGTCACGGGTTCCATTCCTGATCAGGGCACATACACAGGTTAGGGTTTAATCCCTGGTCAGGGTGCATATGGGAGGCAATTGATGATTGTTTCTCCCTCACATTCAATGTCTCTCTCTATCTCCCTGTCCCTGTCTCTAAAATCACTTTTTAAAAATAAAAAGGAATGAAGTAGGATTAGAACACATTCCCATGTCTAACATACAAGTTCTTTTTCCACCCTCCAATTCCACAAATTATGTAACAAAAATCTCAGAGGCAAAGAATAAAGCAATACAGTGACAAGGTAATTTGATAAACTGAAAAGTGATGCAAGGTTTTGTCTTTATTTTATTTTTTAATAAACTAAATTCAATTTTTTAAAATTTTCCATCAGATCTTAATACTGGAAGAGAAGAATGATAAAGTATATTTTTAGATTGGCCTTCTATGTGTAATTTTCATATGGTTTACTCATATTCAAAGAAATGGTGACACAAAAAAGTGCATCTGATTTAACTATTAATTGAACACTGCGGAGAAAACCCTATTTTCAGAATTGCTTGGCCTGAAGTTTTCTTAAAGGTTCAGGTTTTCATACGTATGACTCACTGTTCACATAGAGAATAATAGTTTTATTAATTATCTTGTATTTTCTAAGAGTATTTTGACAATAGCAACATAACTCCAAACAGAAGAAAGCAAATATTCATTCAGATATCCAGGTCATCTCTTAAATCAAGTATATCCATCTAATCATCTTTACTTGCAAGTCTTGTTCATATGCATACACAATCTTTCTGTAGTTTGAATCTCAAAAGAGATGCAACTATGTGTGATACTTTATATTTTGGAGATGAGAGAAAGTTTAAAGATCATGTAATACAAAGTCTATTTTTTAGGTAAGAAAACTGAGGTTCAGAATAGTGGCAAAAACAAAAATGATTCTCTTTATCCCAGGTATATCTATTTTCCCACACTACATGTGTCTATATATTTCTCTTTTTATGTTGTTTTGTTGTATTCATCCATATCAGGATGACCATATAATGTATTGTCCAAACAAGGGTATTTTTTTAAATGATAGGGGCTACCTTTAATAACCATGCCTGGACAACAGATAAGCAGAGAGTAGAAAACAACACATAAATATAAAAGAAGAATAAAAAACATTATATTCAGAATGAATATACAAATATGCAAATAGACAGTGTGAATTAATCATACAAAACAGAAAGGGGAACTACAATGAGTAAATTTAATAAAGGGATTCTGGTGGTGCTCACTTGAGTAATCAAAGAATGACAGATCAATAATTAAAATTAGATAGATAGCTGAGAGAATAGTTTGTTTAAAATTAGGAAATAGAAACAAACTTTCACCCTCTTTTTAATTTGGGGAAGAAAAAACAGAGATATGAAATATTTCCCCCTCTCACACACACATACTTTAAAAACACAAATCAATGAAATGTAACTAAATATAGACCTCCAAATACCTACTTTGACACAACATCAATGCCTACGAGGGAATGCACATTAGCAGAAACCACCCAGATTTACCATGGCTAGTAATTACCTAGGACACTGAAAGATACTGGCAAAAGTCAATCTAATAAATCTGCCGTTATCTCCAATACTTCAAATCTGTGCCTTGAGCTAAGCAGTTGTCAAAATGGAGCTCTGGTTACATAGAACTGAATCTGAGTTGCAGGGGTGGGGTGGGTAATATGTCAAAGCTTTCTTATTTTTTTTCTTTCAGTTGTTCACATACAATGATTAGCTGGTATTTTCTGATTTTCCACAAGGTGCCAAAGATTACTTCTTTTTTCTCATAAATATTCACTACCTAACGTGAATGTGAAGGTGACTGTTCATTTGAGTTCTTTGGCTCTGACAGCAGGCTCTGGCAGTGGGCAAGGCCATCCTGGAAGGCAATGCTTCTGAATATGATGTCTCTATTTTGTGAATAAAAGCTGAATAAGCTTCAGAATAAGAGACAATATTTTGGAATGTCTTCGGAGGGTTCACCTAATTCAATGATTTTTGTAAAATAAGTAAATTCATTTTGCTAGATAATAATCAAATTAGTAATTGAAGTGGTGAAACACAGTATGCTGTTATCTGGCACTTTCAGTCGCATGAGCAGAAAACATTGGCCGGATCCTATTATTGGCCTGTGCTTCTCAGGAAGATTAGAAGAAAAGCAGTGAGATCTTTATAATCTACTGAAGACCAGTATTTGAGCCCTGATTTTCCTCCAGAACTGCAACACTATACAAGTATGCCTCAATTTCTCTATCAGGTCAACACGTGAAGTTTCTTCCAATGAGTATCTCCCCGTAACAGTAATTAAAATGAACATACAAATAAAGAATCTTATGTTATTAAAATAAAAACCAAAGAAAATAAAAAATCTTCTCTTTTTATATACTTCTCTCTATACATTGTCCATATTCATATATACAATGCAATCAATTCAATGAATGCAAAATATTTTATAGGCCTATGAAACTGCAAAATACACCACCTCAAGGTAAAATCTTAATTGATGAAATCTCTCTGTACACTCTTACACCAAAATATAATTTTACTTCTCTATCGAGATAATGGGTTGTGACTCTCATTGAATTCAGACTCTGCATAGCTATGACTTAGCTACACATGGAAGACACTGAGGAGTATCTGGGATGCTGAAGTATATTTTAATATATTAGGAAGAACAGTAGAAATCCTACATAGAAATATGATCTATTTAATTTCATATAATAAAGGTAATATAAATTTATTTAATATAAAGCACATCACACTTGGAGTTTTGGTTTTGTTTTGTTTCTAATCTCCTTTCAAACTCTCTTTGTGGCCTTAAAAAGAAATTACACTTTTTTGAGCTGTAGGATGAGGGTGCTAAACATATAGACTTGGTCTTTTGTGTCATTGTTATTATTCTATAATCTTAAAAAAAAGTTCAAGAATGTTTGACTTTGGATGCTGTATATGAAGCACGTAGAGACAGGCATTCTTATCCAAGCAGAACGATTTGGTATCAAGAGGTCGTTCATAGTTCACTTTTGGTAGAAATGTGGCATCATAAAACCTAAATGGCAGAGCTATTCATGTTGGGTATGAGAAACGGTTGACTTCTTAATATCATTTTCCCTATTTTGCTTATTTGGCAAGATCTCTGCATTCTTTTTTTCAATGAGTTCTATATAGTTAAACATATTAAATAAATTTAAAAAGATAGTTTAGAACACTAGTACCTCTTCAAGAATAAAGATAGTCATAGACTTCTAGCACAAAATACTCAAGCAGAAATTTGCTAAGTCACTGTTATGCAACATGGCTAATAATCATTTTATTTTATGAATAAATAAGAACTATTCTGCATAGCCATGAAGGGCTAAAAAGAGTAAAAAGCCAGCCTGAATTCATGGGGTTTTCAGTCAATGAAAACAAGAGCAAGCAGCTCAATGAAGAGAGTGGCATCTGAAAATTTAAGCAGATTCCAAAATGAATGAAAGATTGTTTCCTTAAAAGCAGGACTCTTTACCATAAAAAGCAAGTGGTGCCTCTGAAAAGGCAAAGTTTCAATAATAAATAAATAAATAAATAAATAAATAAATAAATAAATAAATAAATAAATACATAAATACATAAATACATAAATAAATGGTGAAAGACAAAAAAAGAAAACCCAGCAGATGATTCCACTTGATGCAAGTATTTACTAATAATTTCCTCAAATCTACTTTAAAAATCCCCAAATTTAACAATTATTTAAAGCAAATCAAGTGGGCAATTATCAGTTTGCTGAGAGTGTCAATCAACAGTAGATGTGGGAGGAATTTAAATAGAGGGAAGCACTTCCAACCTTTATATTTGACTTCTACTGACACTGATAAAACTTCAGCAGTTTCACTGCCATTTAGAAGCAAAAATGATTTATTCCTCATTGTGAGTTTTATTTTATAATTATTTTTAAATTTCTATTATTATTACTCAAAAGGTGTGAAATTTCATACGTTGCTTGAAAAAAACCACTAACTTCCTCTATTCAGTGTAAATGATAAAAATAAATTTTAATCTCACTATTAATTCTTTGAAATATGTAATATTTTGCTGGATATAGGTTAAGATAGAGTACAAAGAATTAATTCTAAGGCATTTAAAAACAATTCATTATTTTCCTCATTTTTTGTTTGCAAAAATTGTATATGTTTGTAGTTTTCTTCATTAAATTAATTTATTAGATGTAACTGATATTTTCTACTGGTAACGCATTTTAATAAGTTTCTCTACTAATTTAATGTGTGTTTTTTCTTAACGTGTTTGGGCTAAATACTGTTAGTTTATATGAAATTGTAAACCCACTTTTTGAAGATTTATAAAATAAGAAAAATTTGGCTGTCTAAAACTGATTTAAATAATTTTATATCATCTACAATTTTCTTTTTGTATTTTAGCCTCATAATATTGTCATAAAATATTGTCTGTTGAAAGTTAAAAGTAACTGGCTTTAAAAGTCAAAGTAGTAGTTTAAAATAAATATAAAAATCAACCATTTTTTTCTATTTCTTGTTCAGCACAACTGCTATAATAATATCATATACATATAGACTTATGAAGTTTACACATTTTGCTCACATATATCAATACACTTGAACATTATTTCTAAAGAAGATGGAATTTACATGGAAATTGTTATCAGTTTTGGATTGTAAGAGTATACTAAAATGCAGAGTTAAAGGGACAAGTGGCAAAAATAAACCAGAATCCCGGTTTTCTGCCTCATTGTCTACTTCTACATGAAACAAAATATACTGACTGGCTTAAAATACAAGAATAAATGCTGAGCAATAATCGAGCTTTTAGTAATGGTGTTCTTTTAAGACACTGATGACAGCTGTAAAGAGCTGACACAAAGTAGGGACATGGTAAATGGCAGGCTGGTATCCCACCATACCAGTCCATGATCAAATGTGGCCCAATTTTCCTATCCACCGTTAGCTTACTTCAGAAAAGCTTAGATTTGGGAGGGAACTATGTCAATCATAAAACTCTAATTTAAAAATGAGTTTGTTTCCATTGAAATAAATGAATAAATAGAATTTCTCCTGATGACATAATTTACCTTTAGAAACCATGTTCCCCTTCCTTCCCCTGCCTCCCTCCTTCCCACTTCCAGCTTTCCTAATTTGTAATGGCAATTTTATATTGTATGTTTTTACATGAAAGCCTTATTTCTGGCAGCACCTCAAAACCAAGGCTATTGCTAAATAAGCAGCAGTCATTTACAAGCAAACTAAATGTGATCATGTCCCTCCTTTTTGAAAAATAGTTGATTTTGTTTAACATGTAAATTATCAATATACTTGGAGCCATTATTTTATGCCAGATACTCTACAACAGAGAAAATGCGACTCAACTTTCTCTTCTTCTCCATAGACCTCATTTTAATTTATTTGAAAAGGAAAAACATAGTTGATTTCATTTCTTGAGGCTATGGGAAACTTTTCTCAAAATTATATTAAATTGGACAATGAGACTTTAACTTTCTGGAACAAAAGTGTGTCCTACTTATCAGATACACTGAGCAGCAATCAAGTAGTTAATAAAATACAAAACACTAAAATCTCTATAGCACAAAAGGCCAATATCTTTCTATTCTTCATAAGGGAATTGTAGAAACATCCTGACCCAGCTCCTTGGACACACAGGAGTTGCCATCCTGATTCGGATCCTTGATTAATATACTCTAGAATGATACATCTGGCAATGGCCTACATAGGCTATCTCTGAGGACTGGGGAAAAAAATAGACTCTGTGAAAATGGAACAATTATACACTTTATACTGCAACTGTATTTTTGGTTTTCAGCCAAACAAAACAAAGGTTACAAATTTTAAAATAATCAAATGCTGATCTCAAGGGAAGGGAAGAGACTTCACTTTAGGATAGTGTTAAATAAGGACATTTTATCTTTTCATAGTTTATTTTAGAGAGTGAAACTAGTATCAAATGTGTTTATCAATAATAAATGAGCTCACACAGGTTTCATTTTGAAGGTTAAAATGAAACTTCTGAATTAGCTAATGATTAATAACATTTTTCCTAATACTGTATGCACGCTTTTCACAGGCAAATCCCTGCATGTAAGATGAAGACTCAATATAGGACAGTCTTTCATTCTCACCAAAATCTTTTCATATGTATTACTTATTGGATTTTAATAATTGCTCTCCATGATAAGAATGCAAGGTATTGCTGACAAAATTTTACAGAAAAGATGGTAGCTATTATAATGTATCAACTTCATTGTGCCCCCAAAACTACTGCAGAGATACCCCTCTTCACCAGGCATTTTTAACAGCAAACACCTCTGGCTGAGAAAACAACATAAAATCTCATACAGGGGCTGGTTTAGTTCCTTCTAGCTTTCACATCTTAATAACTAAGTCAAGATCCAAACTTTTGCTATATCAAGGTAGGATTGATTTAATTTTGCCTCTAACTTTATCCAGAAAGAAAATATAAAATGTGGCAATAAAATATCTGAGCTGTGTTGCTATCAATTATCTGGACCTCCCTGCTATTCCATTTTTATGTAGATTGCCTTGAAAAATACTTCACTGAATGCTGCAATATGTCCTCTAAAATTTATATATGTACAGTTTATAAATTGGAAGTGGTCTTACAAATTACTTTAACTTTAATTGGTCTCTGAAGACATGGCTTGAATTGTTATAAATGTATATAGGATATACAACTGTAAAAACATAACCATTTGTTAGTTATTCCTCTTAAATTGGCAACTTATAAAACTGTATTAGATTTTTTTCTGACAATATGTACACATTCCAAAGACAATAAGAGATCATAAAATGTGAAAAAAACAGAAAAAGTTTTATATAATTTTTATAAAGTATAAAACTATTATTCATAACAAGAAAATGCTAAATATCAATGTCTGGATTTCAGAAAATAGAGAATAAAACAAAAAGTAGTAGGAAAAATTTTTATCAGTCTGCACCATAAAACATTATCAAATTTAAATTATCTCCCTAAATTTTATAAGTGTTTTAACTTTCTGTTCTCACTGGCATTTATTAAACCACTAGAGGCCCGGTGCACGGATTCGTGCACTGGTGGAGTCCCTCAGCATGTCCTGCGGGGACCGGACAAAAACCACCGGCTCTCTGACATCCCCTGAGGGGTCCCGGATTGAAAGAGGGCAGTTCTCGGGTGATGGGCCTCTGAATCGGGCTCCCTCCTTTCTGGTTCCAGGTTTGTCAGCCAAGGACTACCGCTGCCAAGTGACTGCAGCTCAGCAGCTCCTGCATTGAGCATCTGACTCCTGGTGGTCAGTGCTTGTCATAGCTACTGGCTGGTCGGCCAGTCACTTAGGCCTTTATATATATATAGATAAGTCACCTTTATTGGTTTACTTGTATTAAATTTGTATAAGCTCTAGCATACATTCAAAACAGAAACACAGTCTGATATGTATTCAAAAATAGATTTTCTATTAATTCAAAAATAAATCCCCTTTATTAATTGACATAATATTATTGGGTTTATTGATTTAGACAAAGGCAAATATATAAAGACATTATAGTTTCACTTTGACAGCAATCAAAATTATTCTAGATTGGCCATTTTATCTGTGAATTAAATTAAATTTAAAAAAAAATTTCTTTCTAATGAATTCCATTTCAAGCAACCCATTTCAACTTCTAAATACACAAGGGAGATGTGTAAAGCTATCTGTATAGCCATTAAACTTTGGTTGTACACATACTATATCTGTAACAAAGATAGCTTGCATTTTTTTAATTAAAATGCTTTAGACATTGTAATAATAAAGGATAATGGCAGAGGCATGCAAACAAAAAAAAACAAAATTAATTTTATTTTTCACTTTTTATCCCTCTATTGTACTTATATTTTGATTTTCTTGAAAAGTCATTGATTATTCCATTATTTTTAAAAACCCTATATTAGGCTGACCATAAGTTTAGATTTACCCTGAAAAAATCTGACTTAGGGAAAGTATTACAAGTGTTTCACCCTAAACAACAAGCAACTTTGGATAATAAATAATATATTCAACCCACTAAATTATGTCATTAAGTGCTGTTAAAATGTCACTTCAAATGACATAAAGTTTGTTGTATATTCTTTCTATAGATATATTTTCTTTTAATAAAACATTGGCTGAAATCATTAAATGTTTGTCCATCATTTCTTTATCTTCAACTTTGGAACACACTTTTGACTAATTAATTGGTAGTCTTCAAATAATTATTAATTTATTATACTTCCAATAGCAAGAGCAGATGAAAAAAGGATATTAGAGATATTTTTCAGAAAATGTAATTTTTAACTCAAATGCTTGTAGTAACTTAGATGCCTGCAAAATGATTCCACCAAAATGTTGATGTTGCATTTAAAAAATCACAAAGGGCACTATTTTCAAAGGTTATATACTAGTAGTTATACTGTTCAATGAAGAGCATACAATATAGTTAATGTGATCAGAAAATACGCTGTGGTTCAATTATTTTGAAAATTGTACCTGGCACAGATTCAGACTACACAGTTTACATATTATGCAACATCACACAAATGATACTATCAAGGATTTGTATTATGGCTCATGCACTGAATCTTTTATTTCCTACCTATGAGAATTTGGGGTTTTATTCAGAAAGTATATGCTCTGATTATAGCTATATACTAAATAAACTATTTCACCTACTAAAAATTCATGATTTTGCTCATTTTCACTTTTTTTCATTCAGTTTCAGTTGCATAATTTGATAAAACAAGGTATATTGCCTCATTAATATTATGGTCATAATTTTAGATTTTCTAACCTGCTGAATCTAAAACTTAACTCCCCTACATCTTGAAATGATCTCTTTACATTCTGATTTGATAAAGAATTTTAAACACAATTTCCTAAGCTCTATTACCTTAAGTATATATTATAGCATTCCCTAAAACTAATTTGTGAAAACAATTTTGCCTAAATAATGCCAACAATGTAATAAAAACCCAGCATGAATATGGTTAGGGTGCTGCTATAAAAATTAAAATAATTATTTTTTATACATGATTTCAGAAACCTAATTAAGTATAAAATATAAAAAATCTAATTTAATTTGCTTAAGAATATTTTCTTTATACATACTTGGCTGGTTTTGCATGTCAAAATTTTGAGGAATCTATACCTTGTTAATTTTATTTTAAATTACTAAGAGGTTTTAGAGTCTCTCAAGAACCTTAAAAAACATTTGTACTCTTTGAAACTATCATTTTACTCCTACAATCACTTCCTAAAGAAATAATAAGACATTATTATAAATGCCATCTTTAACAGTTCATTATCTGTGAGAGTAATTAGAATAGCAAATTGTTTAGAAAAATAATTATAAAACATGTGTATATGTGTATTATATGTAATTTTTCTAAAATAGAAGCATGCTTCAATAAAGAATTTTTCAATACTGAGTTTGAATATTGAGTTAAATAAAACTAATGCTTATGAAGATATTTAGAGAATAGGAACATGCTCAGCATTAAGGGAAATGTACAAATTGTATATTTGGATTGAATCCAATTGTGGAATATATCCATTCACATACAAATACATTCAAGACAACTATTGATTAATCATGCAAACGTGTTTATAAAAGTTATTTCTAAGCAAGTTTGATTACAATCTATAATTCCCACAAAGTTTAGTGTTTTACTCTAAGAGAATAGATGATTATTTCAGTAAATAAAACAGAAAAATCTTCAGTAAGATATTTAAGCAAGAATGGTGTCCTTTCCATTTTCTCTGACTTTATGGTCCTATACTAGCTATCTACTGCTTTCTCCCTTTCCTATATGACACTTTCTTCTCTCTCAAATTCACCTCCTCTACTCCAGCCATGCTACACTTTGTGCTTTTTATTTAATACTAGAGGCCCAGTGCACAAAATTCGTGAACTCGGGGAGGGGGTTGTCCCTCAGCCTGGATTGTGACCCCAGGGACCTCACCAGTGCACAATTGGGGCTGGGAAGGGACACAGGAGGTTGGCCACCCAGGGAGGGACCACAGGAGGGCTCCAGGGTGTGTCCGGCCCATCTCGCACTCCTGATTGGCCAGACCCCAGCAGCTACCTAGCCTACCAGTTGGAGAATCTGCCCCCTGGTGGTCACTGCACATCATAATGACTGGTCAATCAGTCGACTATCTGCCCCTTGTGTTAAGTGCACATCATAGCAACTGGTCAATTGGTGGACAGTTAGTTTATTTTTAAAATGACCCCAAAGGGCCAGTCAAGTCTATAAAATGCAAACATACATCCAGTTGAAATTGTGTTTAATTTAATAGTTATTTTTAATTTGAACTCTTCAAATCACCTACAGTAACTTTCTAGGGACCTCCATTGACATCAAGAGGACTGTTCTACACAATAAGAATCCTTTTGAGATCTCTCTCGCTCAAGTCATTACTGGTGTGTTGTGGATCACTTTCAAATTTGATAATTCCAGCCATTTACTCTTCTTTAAAAGTTTCAAAAGAAATTGACTTTTCACTTTTAAAATATGGGACATGAAGCTATTTTTAATAATCAAAAGTAGAAATGTAAATAAGAACAAAATAGAAGTTAACTACCTAAATCTCATCTTATCAAACAAATGTGGGATTGTAGCAATGTGCAATTTTTTGACTTTTTTAACACCAGTAATTATTGTTGTGAACAAATATAAGATATTACTGATTAAGTGATAATCTGGAAGCTGGAAATTTTCTTACTTTACTCTTGTTTATGCATTAAGAGGGTCTGGCTTACAGTGTGCTTATGAAAAATTTTAAGGTTTCAAATAACAATAACCATAACAAAATGATTGTGAAAGAGACTACAATGACATTTGAGGCTCAAATTCCCAAACATTCCTTATTTACTGGTCAAAAGGTTTCAAATTATTTAACCATGTGACATTCCTGGAGGATATGATTAAAATTTCATTTACCTTGGAAACTCAAATATATCTTATTTACCTTGTCTATTTTCATCAACTGCAAGTCCAGTTTCTAAATCTAAAATTATATTATTTCCCTATTCTATATCCAGTTTATCATGTTGTAAATCTCTTTTCTATGTCACCCAGACTTTGTTTCTCCAACAGACTAAACACTACATGAATCTCATCTTTCTCATTTTATATGGAAGTTTATTAAATCATATTGCTCTCCTTGGTGCCACCTTTCCCTTCTTACAATTTATCTGTGCAGTCAGAGAAAAAGTTCCCTTAAATTGCTGCATTAATTATGTTATGCGCCTGCCCACGCATTTTAAGTGGCGTCTTCCTGATCATTAAAAATGCTCATGTTTTTAGGTTAACATCCAAGATCCTGCACAATTTGGTCCGCTCAATTTTTTTTTCTGCTGAACTTTGTAATTTTTAAATAAACTTTAATATTTAAGTAGTTTTAGATTCACACAAAAATTGAGAAGATACTACAGAGAGGTCCATGTACATTGCACCGAATTAGCTTATTGTTAGCATCTTATGTTCATACAGTATATTTGTCACAATTAATAAAACAGCATTAATACATAGTTATTAACTAAATTCAAATTTCCTTAGCTTTTTCTGTTCAGGGATTCCATGTAGGAGATCATTCATTCCTTAATATTTATATCTAAATGGATAAAAAATCCATCCATAGCTAGAGATAAGGTAAATTTTTACCCCACCTAATTTTTAAAGTTCACTCACATATTCATTCATGTTTATATGATAGATTTAAAGTGTGTGTTTTCAGACTGGTGGGTTTCACTGACAGAAAGTCAAATTAAATTTTTGTAATTTTGTGTGGTAATGAATGGTAAGTAGACTTTGTTGTAGCATTTATTTTGCAATGTGCACAAATATCAAATTATGTATATGCTTGAAACTAATACAATGTTATATGTCAATCATAATTCAATTTAAAAAGTCAAAGTAGATGTTGATCTAAGAGCTTTGAATAACACAAGCCTCTACTGGAGTATAGTTACAAGAGATCAGGACTAACCCCCTGAAAGCCTGGTCACCCCACGCAAAATTTCATTTCTTAGCACCTTATACAGTCAGTGTCTGGCACAAAGAAATGTTGAATCATTTAACGCAAACTATATTTGTATACCACTTTGAAACATCAATAGTGTTTATACATCAGTATAATTATTACTGAGTAGATATTTTACTTGTCCAATATTTAATAGATATTTCTCATTAAGAGCATGAACATAATTATAAAAGGATGTTTATAGTACTAGGAGAACAAACTACTTTTAGTCTCCCTCAAATCAATTAGAAACAAATTATAGATAACATACTAATTGCTATCTAACATATCTATTCATCTTTGAAGATTTTAATAAGAATTTATATGGCAACATACTATTGACTCTATTAGGATTTCATACATCTTTGAATCAAAGCAGAGATCTGACTATTTTTAAGTAATTCATAATGCAGATGGAATTAATGACTGTGTTATATATTAAAGTGAATTTGAGTACTGCACTGATAACAGAGAAAAACTGTTTACTTCTGAAGAAAATAGTAACAGATAAGTCAAACTGATGATATTAACAAAGTACCCAGAGTCTTCAAATAAACTGATAATATGGAAGCAATAAATATACTGATGTGAATGTACATATTTATATTTATAACACCACTAGAGGCTCGGTAGGCAAAATTTGTGCACGGGGCATGGGGGGCGGGAGGGTCCCCTCAGCCCAGCCTGCACCCTCTCCAATCTGGGACATCCCTCTCACAATCCTGGACCACTGGCTCCTAAGTGCTGAAATGCCTGCCTGCCTGGTTGTTCTCCCCCCCTCCCCCTGCGTGCCAGGTCGCCCCCAACTGCCCCCTCCCTGCCAGCCTGGCCACTCCTAACTGGCCCCCCGCCAGCCTGGTCACATCTTACTACCCCCCCTGCTGGTTGGTCTCCCCCAACTGCCCTCCCTGCTGGCCTGGTCGACCCTCACTAACCCCCTGTCGGCCTGGTCACCCCATGCAGCCTGCTTGTTCAGTTATTTGGTCGTCCCTCACTAACCTCCCTGCCAGCCTGGTCATAGGCAGTCATCTTGTGAGGGCATAAGGGTTAATTTGCATATTATCTCTTTATTATATAGGATAGTTCCAAAAACTAATTAGGCTAAATATGAAACCTCTATCAATATATACATAACATTCATAACCTAAAAAAATAAATAACTTACCCTATGGCTTTTTAAAAAGAAGTTTTATTGTCTTTGCCACCAAAAAAAAAAAAAAAAAAGCTTTAGCCCTGGCAGGTTTCTCAGTGATTAGAGCATCCTCCATGGACCAAAGGGTCACAGGTTTAATTCCCAGTCAAGGGCATATGCAGGAGACAACCAATTGTGTCTCTCTCATGTTGATGTTTCTCTCTCATATGGATGTTTCTCTCCCTCCCCCACCCCCTTTTCTCCCTTCCACTGTCTGAAAATCAATGGAAAAATATGCTTGGGTGAGGATTTTTTTAAAAAAAGTTTTAAAAAGCTTTTTCTTTTATTCTTTTCAACATTCAAAAATTTTTTAATAATTGTTAATAAAATATTGTCATGTGAACACAGAAAATAAGCTTAGTAATCAAAATATAGAAAGTCAGCTATAGCTCATAAAAACCAGTCTCATAAATGTGTTTTCTACCCTCTATAGTGTTACAAACCCTAGTTTTGTCTTATTAATCTCAATATTTTATAGAAGAAAAGAGGAACCAAAAACATGGCAATGCCATCCTCAGTAAAATGCAAGAAAGAAATCTGGGAAACTGCCTTCTAGAAAATTGTTTTTTTATTCTTTATTATTTTAAACTAGAGGCCTGGTGCACAAAATTTGTGCACTGGAGGGGGTGTCCCTCAGCTCAGCCTGCACCCTCTCCAATCTGGGACCCCTCAGGGGATGTCCGACTGCCTGAACCAGCATTCGAACATCCCTCTCACAATCCAGAACTGCTACCTCCCAACTGCTCGCTTGCCTGCCTGACTGATTGTCCCTAACTGCTTCTGCCTACCAGCCTGATCACCCCCTAACCCCTCCCCTGCCAGCCTGATCAATGCCTAACTGCTCCCCTGCCTGCCCAATTGCCCCCAACTTCCCTCTCCTGCTGGCCCGATCGCACCCAACTACTCTCCTCTGCAGGCCTGGTCCCCCTCAACTGCCCTCCTCTGCCAGCTTGCTCACCCTTAACTGCCCTCCCTCCCTGCTGGCCTGATCATTCACAACTGCCCTCCCCTGCCAGCCATCTTGTGGTGGCCATCTTGTGACCACATGGAGGCAACCATCTTATGTGAGGGCATGACAGTCAATTTGCATATTGCCTCTTTATTATATAGGATGCGTTTTCAACTCAAGGGGATCTCACATCATGCCCTGAAGAGGTACACTTATCCTTCTTTTTAGAAACTATTTAATATATGAGTACTTTCCTTCTATTCATATATATACTAATATATATATATATATATATATATATATATATATATATATATATATATATATATATATTGATTTCAGAGAGAAAGGGAGAGGGAGAAAGAGATGGAAACATCAATGATGAGAGAGAATCATTGATCGGCTGCCTCCTGCACAACCCACATTGCCTGCAACCCGGGCATGTGCCCTGACAGGGAATTGAACTGTGACCTCCTGGTTCATAGGCCAATGCTCAACCACTGAGCCAAGCCAGCCAGGCCTTTCCTTCTATTCTTGTACTTAATGTTGTCTACTGTCCATTTTGACAAAACTTTAATTTTCACTACACCTCTTTCACTTTAGATGAGCTTATCTAAATTGATGATATTTAAACGAGTACATATATATGGCAAACTGTATAAATAAACACTAATTTTTGGGTATTCAAATCTAATTATTTTATTGTAAGCATGGATTCTGGGTCCAGTAATACGAAAGACCACTCCTGAGCCTATGTGGAATCTTCACCTTCCTTATCTAAGGTTCTTCATTGCATTTAATCATAATATGGTTTCATTTTATTGAGTTGTCTTGTGTGTTTCACACTAGCAATGCTTTATTCTTTTCCTGAATGTGTCAGTTTATCTACTTGCTCTAAATTTTGTATATACTTTATATAACCCAAATTTATCAATTTTCTCTCATTATTACAGTATATTCTGAGTGGGTGCAGTCACATATTTCAAGTGCAGCTGTCACATATTTCAAATAGACTTCACTTTGCATTGTCCCTGTCTCTTCACCCTTCCCCATTACACCACATGCTTACTCTGCACTTCACTTTAACCAGCCAATACCATTCAATACCCCAACAATATTGGTAAGGCTTGATAGAAGTTTTTAATATTAAAAAACTTTCTCTCTTAATATTAAAACTCTTTCTCTTTATCAAGATGTTAAGGTCTTTAATGCTCTAAATATAGTCATCCCAATGATTTTGCTAGAACTTTGTTATTTCTCATGTAACTATTGCCACTAAGAAACAATGGAAAGACCCATAAAATTAGACTCAGAAATTAGACTTAAATACCCCAGGTTAAAAGATTGGATCAGCCACATAGAATCTCAATGAACTTAGATTGCTCATTTTCTCTATTCAAAATGAAAATGTCAATGTCTATCTTATAAAATTATTCAAAATTGTACTTTAAGTGAGATAATTTAAGTAAATGTGCATAATTCAGCTCTTTGAAGTTATTAAATGTTTGTTGGATCTGTTTCTAAATGCAACAGAACTGGTTTCCATATAGATTAATATAATATGTTCTTTACCTGATCAAGATCCTTTAACATTTACCAGTGACTTCAAGTTCTCTAAAATCTTCTTAATCTGTGGTTTTCATCCTTAATAACCCCCTTTTTAACTAAACATAAGGAATACATTAGAGAATAAGAGGAGCATAAGAGAAGCATCTTCTTTGCACATACAGTGTGCAGACTACTGAGGGAGACAAGTTCGTGCAAAAGTGATCTCAACACTAGAAACTCTGACTTGAAAAGGAAAAGAAGAAACTGAAGGAAGACTTCCACAACAGGAGTACAGTGAAACAAGAGGAGGGGGCATAGGGCAAGGTTAAAGTTCAGATATTTTTCCAAGTACCCTGTGGTTTTAATTGGAGGAAAATTATTGAATTTCCATTACAAACATGGCAACAAGAGAAGCAGGTGACTTCCTACTTGGAAGGGTGTTGTGATGAAAAAAAGAGATAGCATCTAGGGTGGGTAAATATACTGGAGATAAGTGAACTGAAGAAATGTCAAGTAGAATTGGCTGGTGTTAACAACACGATCTAATGACATATGCTGGGATAAGGAAGAAAATGGGAAAGAGGAGTCCCTTTGTTTCTAACTGGGGTGACTAGGTAGACAATGGTACCATTTACTGAGATTAGAAGAGAGCTGGCTGTGGAGGTCTTGGGAAAGTGGAGAGAAAATGTTGAAAAGTTTGGGATGGAGAAATAAAATGAGATAATTAAAATTTACTCAAATATTTTCACCATTTTTATTGTGCAAAACTTTGGTCAAATATATGTTGAACTGTGAAATATATATGGACCGTAGTGTCTTACAAATAAAATTAAATGTGTATATCTAAATTAGATATCTTTAAGTAGTCTGTCATAGTTCTAAAAGTAATTCTAATGCTTAAGACATGAATTATTTAAAAACAAAATTAATTTTATTTATTGCTTAAAAGTAACAGAAGTACCATTTGTCAAAGAGACAATGATTGGGAAATAGAATATACAACTAGAACTCTTATATCCTACTTTTACCCATGATTACATATTAATAAGCCAAACAGGAATGACTTTTGGGTATATGGAAACTAAATTATTTTTTCAAATAGTATCAGTGTAATAATATTGGAAGTTTTGTACTTTATGTCCATTTTTTAAAAGACAAGTTAGGGTTAACTGAAGAATCTGTAGCAATGAAGTAAAGGTTATTCTGCTTAAAGGCAGCTAATCTATACAAAGATGAAAAAAATGGTCTCAGTACTAAATGCTTCTGCACAGCAAGTCAAAATAATAATAAAATAAATGGCAACTAATTAGATGACTACATGTTCTGAAAAACCCTTCATAACTCTATACACTTAGGCATAAAAAATCAGATTCAACTCTACTTTCAAAAGTAAGATACCTATTTTCAACTTAGGAATGCTAGTGCATCTGCCTTGCAAACTCTCTGTTGAAGACTGTAAATAAGCAAAAGTGACTAGAGTGGAAAGAACACAGACATGGCATCAGGCAGAAAATTGCTAACGGCATCAACTGTGGGCAAGTTACTTCAGTTCTCTGATGTTCAGGTTTTTCATCTAATAAAAGAGATAACAGTCATCTCAGCAGCTTACCATGAGGACAAATTTGTTTAAAAGTGCTTGTTGCAGTGACTGACTTAAAATAGATGTTTAATAAATGCTATCTTCTTTTTAATTCCATGTTACTACTAGCTGATCTTTTGTTATCTGATTGAATAAGTTCACAGAGTTTGTCATGTATTTATAATCTTTCAAGGATTTCATTGGGATTTATACTTAAGGTAGGGTTGCTGGCTCTGCTTTAAAATACAAATGAAAATAAAAATCAACTGTGATCATTATTGACAAATATAAATAGATGGTACTTTGAAGCATATGTAAACTTTCTTTTGAGTTATGTTTATTACTCATGATAATTTCAGTTGAAACTATGGGGCACAGCAATTAAATTACATGACATTATGATAGATAAAAATTAGAAAATATTAAACATACCTCTGCCCTTTTGAAACTGAATGAATGATCCAATTGACCACTGGGCTTCTCTAGTCCATTTAATTGATCATTCTAACAAACTCTGATCAGGTAACTCCAATTATAATAAAGTTTTTAATTACCTGTAGAATTATATTCAAACTTCTTAGTATGGCATTCAAGGTCTTTCATAATCTGACCCTAACCCATTCATTTGGTCCAATTTCTCTCCATTATAAATCTACACCTGATAGTCCAATAAGATTATTTCTATTATTTGCCATTCCTGGATTATATACTGAATGCCACATCTCTAAGTCTTTTTTGATCATGGTATTATCCCAGCTTCAAATAGTCAATTTACCCTGCATCTTGTAGTCAGGTTCTGCTTTCAAGGCCCTATTAAAAGCACATTTCATTTGTGAAGTAGTGCTTTATGTATTTCTATAGCAGAATTAATTGTACTTACGGTATACATATATCATAGTATTTAACTAACTGAATTACAGCTAGATGGACAGAGGAGTGACACCCTCAAAGATAAATACCTTGAAGGCAGAGTGTCATCTACATGAGTGCTGAAACAGTATTTACTTAATTAATTTATTCATTTATTAATTAATGGTAATGATATCTGCCCCATGAGTTAAAAAATTATCAGATACTAGTATGTTTAATTAAGATTCATTCTATTGTCTATTGGTTTCCTGCAATGTAGAGTAATTCTTATAAACATCATAGTCATTCTGCACGTATTAAAATTTTCTAGAGTTTTATTGCCATCTTTCCTTAAATACCTTAAAAAGGTTAGTTTGTAGGGATCAAAAGTCATATATCTATGTAAATCATCCTATGTAATCAAAGCATAGTGTGCAAATTGTCCCCTCTACTGGGAGTTGTCTGGGAGTTTGACCAAGGGGTGGGGCCGGCCGGGGGAAGAGAGGGGGGTCCTGGCCAGCAGCCGGCAGCTGCTCGGGACCCTACCAGTGCACAAAGTTTGTTCACTAGGCCTCTAATATTATATAACAAACAGTAATTAAAATTAAGCAGGAAATGACTTGAGACAAAAAAATAAATAAAACAATTTAATTCTTCAATATGAAATCTCAAAGCCTCAAAGAAAATAAAATCTAGGGCAGACAAATCAATCTTATGAAATATGTATTTTGTTTCAAAAATATAGCCTGTATAAATGCAGGGGTGCATTTGTTACCAGTCTGCAAATCCTAAAAGTACTACTCAAAATGATCTCATGAACTGTCTAAACATTTAAATGTCCCAGATTACTCTGGCTTCCCAAAGTAAATATTTATAATATTACAACTATTACAGGGCTAATGGACAATTTTTTTTTATATTTGGTCTGAGGCAAGAGACCAACTGCACATTTCTGATCTGATTTAATAGGAAACTGTATAAAATCACTTCTCTTGGTGGTGTACATTTTTTTCATTATGTTGCTCTTTGAAACAGCATCAGTATAATGCATTGTCAATGTTTTAAGGGACAATAAGCCACAACATGCAAATTAAGTACAAGTCTACAGTTCCTTGTCTATATTTTGAAACTCCCAAAACATTCAGATCTGGCAGTTATTTTGTTACTCATTTGATAGTAAAAACTGACTTGAATTGATATGGGCTGTTTAAATTATTCTTTATTCCATTTAGTATAAATATTTAGCTTTTCACAACTAAATATTGTGTTTGATTGTGAGTACTGCCACAGATCCCAATAGCAATATTACATACTATATGGCACATGAATTATATCACTTTTGTAAAATCTGAAAAATTATTAACTCTGGAAAACTTCTGGTTCTAATAATTGTATACCTGCATGTCAAAACATTAGCTGTCCAAAGTTCATGTTAGTTATGGAATTGAAACATATAAGAGAAGTTAATTTGAATATGTTAAATGTTTGGTTTGATATATTATAAGTTCTTATATCTTGTGTCTTAATTATGAATGAAATAATGGTTAACTCTTTGTGACAGACATGCATCTTCTGCCTCCTTACTTCTCCGACTGCCAAACTGTAATAACCAGCTGCCCCTTCTGATACTCATTTAAATGTCTTCCTGAATGTTTCCCTTTGGTGACCTCATCCTGTCTTCGCCACGTCACAAAGCTGAACTCAGTTAGCCCAGTCATAATTCTAAGATTCATTATCACACAATATTAAACTACCTCACTGTGTTCCCAAAGTTCTCTCAAAGATCTGGTTAACTGAAGTGATTTTGTTTCTGTTTCCTCCTGGTGTCTTTGAATGGTAAATTTTCCTTAGAATGATAAATCCGGTCTGCAAATAAGCATTAGTCATTTAGAGAAAAATGATAGTTTTCAAACATGTATGTGTTAATTGAATATGAGGTATATATGTACTACATAAAAACTTAAAGGCATTAAATAATTCAAGTGTTAGTCCATTTATTTGGGTATAAAATGACTTTTTCCTTTAGAAGCCTTTATCTCAAAATCAATTTTAAATGAATACCAATCAAATCATTATCATTATAAAAGCAATGGCATATAGTAAAACAAGTTTTAATCTTTCACTTGGTTCTATTCTTATTACCTCTTTACTACATTGGGCCTTATTTTGTCTTGCCCTGGATTACTTCTCCAGCTTCCTAGTTGTATCCCTGTCTACCCAGGCATTGGCCTAAAAAATCATCTCTTTAAAATGAAACTTCGAACTATTACTTCCTGAACATCCAATGTTCCCTGTCAGTCAATCCATCACTGGGCTTCTTATACTCTCGCCAGTCCCATACCCACCAATCCTCGTCTCACGCATCACTATTTATCTGCACCTAATAGCAACTTGCCACTTTGCTTCCTTGCATCTCTGCTTCTGAGAGTGCACTGTCCTCTTTCTCCCAACTTTATTCTGCCAAGTGAGCTAAACATTTTTTAAAGGATCAGCTCAAATGTCTCCTCCTCCAGGAATTTTATCTGATTCGCCCAAATTTGATCTGGGTGTTCATTCTCATGGCATCATTAGTACTTAGGGCATACCTCCCACTGTGCAAACCCCATAGCTTATATGTCAAATTCTTTTAATACAGTCTGAGCTCCTTGAAGACCCAGTCTGTACCTTAGCTTATGTTTTTATATCTGGCATTTCCTAATTGGGATGTTTTAGCAAAAGTTATTGCTGTGCTTACTAAAAGCAAGAGAATCTCAAAATCACATTGAGTCTAAAGTAAATCAGGCAACACTTGTTAGGAAGGTTTTATGATGAGCAACAAATGTGAGGGTGATAAAATCTCTATTTTCATGATACCAGCTGCTGGCTTCTAGAAGCAGATGTTTGCACAGGAGAAAAAGAGATATCATTGAAACTTTCAAAGTTAGGTGAACTATGGGACAGTTGCAATGTTTGGTAAGCAAAAATAAACAGTGTGTGGACCATTTTATCCAGAAAAATGGAAAATTAGATGAATTCTAAAAGTACTAAAGACAGCACAGGAAGGAAGGGAAATGGATATTAAGATGCTCTTAGAGAAGTGCAGTCCAATAAAGACTTACAGGGCTTGAAAATAATAGGAATTACTGGCAAATAACACAATTTCTTAAATGCCATGTATGTGAGTCTTAATGCATCCGTGCCTTTAAAAATTCGTAAATGATTTCTTTCTGAAATTGTGTATGCAACAGTTCCTTCCCCCTCCCATATATGGAAGTAATTTTCCACTTCCTTCCTAAGATATATTTACAATTAATAAATTTATAACAACATTTCCTTTAAAATTATTTTCAGCCATTGCGGTTGTTGCTTAATGATTAGAGCACTAATCCATTTACCAAAGGGTGTTGGGTTCAAGTCCCTGTCAAGGGCACATACCTGGGTTGCAGGTTTGATCCATGGCCCAGATCAGGGAATGTGCAGAAGGCATTCAATCAATGTGTCTCCCTCATCTCTCTCTCTCTCTCTCTCTCTCTCTCTCTCTCTCTCTCTCTCTCTCTCTTCTCCCCCCCTCTCGTCTCCCCCTCCCTTCTTCTCTTCCACCCTTTCTGAAAATCAATGGAAAGAATATCCTAGGGTGAGGCTTAACAATATATATATTTTTGAGAGGATAGATATAGTCATTACCTTCATGCTCTTGCTTATGTAGAAGTGGATTTGCTGCTGCCTGTTATGGGGAGGTCTGGGAAAGACAGTGCTTGACTGAAAGGGTCAGAACTGCAGTAACCATAATGAAGAATGAAAAACAGAGCAAAAACCTGAGAATAAAAAAGCCACTATCCTCGTACTTTTCTAATCAGTGTCAGTTCTAGGGGAAATGGCAAAGTAGGTCAAGTTTGTGTTCAGTGCCCCAACCCTCTGTCGCAATGACTTCTTCCCCAATCCTGAATGTGTGGCTCTCCTCTCACTGAACAGAAACCTCAGGGGCATTTAAAGGAGTGGGGCTCAGAAACTTGTCAGACTCTGAAATCATATAACAAATTCTGCAGTCGTTTAACCGATATAATCATCTGTTGAATATGGAGCACACAAACAAAATTCAAGCCCTGACATAAAGAAAAAACAAAACAAAACAAAACAAAAAAACAATCCATTAGCTTTAGTTCTCATGATTTTCTAAAATGTCCTCTGGGAAGACAAAAGGCAACCCTTAAGAATGTAATTTAGTTTTAAAATTGAAATTCATTGGAGCAAACCTGGTTCATTTGGAATTTCTATTCTTTCTCAACTTTCTATTGATTTATTTTTATTAGATTTTAATTAGGGATTCCATTGTGAAATGTTTTGAACCAGAATGTAATTTAAGGAGTCAGATTTTTCTAGCAGTAAAGAGAGAACAGTGGAAGCACAGAATTGAATGAGGAAAAAAAGGAAATTATTTGACAATTAAATGAAATGAGAGAAAAAAAGAAAGAAAGAATGTGAACAGAACAACACCTGAGGTTCAGTAAAGTCCTGGAATCCAGAGGAGGGACTGACAGCTGGCAATGCAACACAGGAGTGAGATTCATGACTGTGACTGTTTCACTGCAATCCCTGGCATGGGTTGTCAGCAGTCATAATGCACAATGATATTCCACTGACTTCTGGCTTCAAGAATCCGGTTTCAGTCAATTACATAGATATCAAGAAAAGTGATTATCCCAGACTCATAGGGACTAGGTGGACAGCTCTGGAGAGGGAGTGTTGGGGGGACGAGAAGATAGAAGAAGGATGAGCAAAAAAGTAAAAGAAAAAAGAAGTGATGGACACGAACAACAATATGGTGATTGTGGGAGATTGGTGGAGGGTACGGGGAGATAAATGTGGTGGAAAATTAAATGAAGAAAAAAAATGTTTTAAAAAAGGAAAATTGAGGGCAATCACTTGGTATTACTAAGAAGCTCAGATAAATCATCAATCAACATTTATGAAAACTGCATAATTATTATTTTTGGAATCAACAGAAATTACTGAATTTTAGGGCAAGCTTATTAATTTTTTAAAAGAAGAAATGTTTATTGCTAGTAATAAAAATAGTTTACAAGGTCAAGGGGAGAAAAAAGGAGACATATATAATATTCTTTATAATACTTGAAGCAATAAAACAATTTAAAAAATAGGTTACAGTGTTTTAGTAGATAGAAATTCAAAGGAGCAATATTTTCTTAAAGAAGTCAAAGATTTAATAATATTCTGAGGCATAAGAAGTAAATTAACTTAAAAATGTTTTGAGTTTTATTATTTATAAAACTGTATGTGACTCTTATTTAAATAGATAACATATGTATTTTATTTTTAGTTCTTGCTATAAATTGGTTTTTCTTACTCGAAAATATAAATTCAGCAAAATAATATCAAATGTTTTTTGTCAATTTTTTGTGTATATTTCTAATAAACAATGCTTATTAGATAGAAATATAAACTTTTGCATCTCTAAGTAATGTCCTACTATGTATGGTGCCATACAAATTCTAAAATATTCGGATCCTTTTATCTATCTTCCACCTACCTAAAATACTCATTGAAGTGAGTATAGAGAAAATCTAATTGAAAAAAAAAAGATAACACAAAAATGCAATTAAATAGACAAATATAAATACTTTTTGAAAGTTTTTTTAATCACACTAAGAGAAACTAAAATAACCTCTTTTTATTAAATAGTTTATTAATCCTTAAAGCTATCTTTAGCTGTTGTGTAATACAGTATACTTTCAATTAACTACTGATTCCTTTCAAATATTTTTACTAAAATAATGGGCAACATATACTCCTGCTATATATTTGAGATGATTAAACTGATGGTAGAAAAAATAAACAAATATCAGGAACAAAACAAATGGAAAACATCTAACTGCACAAAAGAGGAGAAAAAGTAATATTTGAGCTAATAAATCAAAAGCTCAAAAAGACTTAATCATAGGCAAAGGAAAACAATTATTAGCACAAAAGATTCCACTAAAAATGTGGAGATTATTTTTAATGTATTTGAATTTCTAAGTTAAAGAAATATTTCAATTTAGAAATAGAACACTATTTTTCTTACTTGAGATCATTTAAATAGTGATGGAAGCCAAAAAATATAAAATGTAATATGCTACTGGTTTCTAATTGAAATCTGTTAAAGCACTACTACAAAATTTTAGTAAGAGAAAAAAACAACCTGATAAACAGGTTTTCTTTTGTTTAGCTTTTAGTTTCTTGCTCCTAAAAGGAAATATATTTTTGTTCCTTTTATATTAAAAATTTTAATAGATATTAATTAAGTGAGTGCATTAGTGAATGCAATTATTCAATGAAAGATTATTTAAGCTAAACTTTCAAGTTCATGTTTTAAAGTAGAAGTCCATATCCTATATAATTAATTGATTACCAAAGTATAGTTTTCAGATTTATAATAATTTCCCCATATTTATTAATAAGGAGATCTGGAAACTATTTGTGTTACAGGAGATATTTCTACTGGCATTCTCACCCTTAGACCAACAATGTTTGTGTGTCATATTAATTAAAATATATGCCAAATATATTTTCTTTTAAGAACAGTAGTCACCTTTCTAAAATATTGTTTTTGATATCATTTTTTAAAAATCATGTTTTTACTATAATTTAAACTTTCAAACATAAATAACTTTCTTTTTCTATAGAGGTCTTTTTTATGCTCATCGAATACACTGTTCAGTTAGTTCATGAAAAGGAATTTAAGTATTAATGTGAGCAGCAGTGTACTTGTTTATATTTTTGATTAAGAAAGGAAAATTGGAATCTCATGAAGATAGACAATACTTACCATATGCAACTTTACAAATAGTAGCCACAAAATCATCTGCTTAATTACTCTATTATACACATAAATGGGTCTGTCTTATACTATTCATTCACATATCAAGATTCAACAACCCATTATTTAAAATGTATCTAAAAGATTTACATAATATCGCATAGTCACAACCCATAAAGACATTTAAGTCATGTTCAAGTAACCATTCAAATTTGAAGGAACTGTGAATATTAAGTAAGTATTTAAGTAGCTTTTGTTAGCCCTAGCTGGTTTGACTCAGTTGATAGAGCTTTGGCCTGCGGACTGAAGGGTCCCGGGTTCTATTCCAGTCAAGGGCACATGCCCAGGTTGTGGACTTGATCCCCAGTAGGGGGTGTGCAGGAGGCAGCTGATAAATAATTCTCTCTCATCATTGATGTTTCTATCTCCCTCTTCCTTTTTCTCTGAAATCAATATATATATATATATATATATATATATATATATATATATATGGCTTTTGTTAAAAAAATTTAAAAAACAAGATTTCTGTTAACAGAAAATTGTGATGGTAAAAGTTCAGAAGAAAGTTATCTATCTAGCACTTATTACTTAGAAAAGAAGGCCTTAGGGAGGTCAACCTTAAAATAAATCCAGCATAATAATATTCAGTGCAGAAATATTTATATCTATGTTTACTTATTTTTGTATTAAATAGATGTTTATATATGTATAAAATTTGAATATTATTAGAAAAGTTAGGAAACATTATATCTGCTAAGCTATATGTGATAAGACAGAGTCAGAGTACACTACAGGCAAAAAATTACTTTCTATGAATCATCAATTAATAAATGACTTAACAGCTGTGTTTATATGTATAAATCAAGTTTCTCATTAAAAACTGAAATGATAAATATTAAATATTTAAATATCGTGACTATTTTGAAAACTAATATTATATTAACTAATGTAAAATACATCTGAAATTCTGAAACACAATTTATAAAACAATTAATTTTTCATTTGTTATAATTGGACATTCAAAAAAAGACTATGGTCTCTATAATTCTTACACATGAAAGTAGTTTAATTCTCTTTGGGTAAATCATCAGCAAATATTCCCTTATGCTTGAAACAATGAAACCATAAAATTAAGAAAAAGGCATATCAAATGAATAAATTAAAGTGGACTTTTAGAATGTATGTATTTATTAAGAAATATATTTTCATCTCTGAGTAAACAAGTTCATTCTTATTTGATATCTATGAAGCCTTCAATGTAAATCATAACAAAAGGAGCAAAAACTCTGGCTTAGCTATTATTTGACTCTTTAAAAACTAAAATTCACTCTAAAAATACAACAACACGCTAGACTTATACAATTCCAATTAAGTTTTCATTTTACCTAAATGTGTTGAATTTACTATTTTAATCCTAAAAATGAATATATTAAAATGAAATGTGCATATTTAGGTAAAATATGCCATATTTTGCTTGTAAATAAAATGCAAAATAAGAAAAGTTAGAAAGCATTCATGAAGATAAGAACAAATCTAGTGACTTAATCAAGTTCTCATTCTAAGAAGATTATAGACCACTATCTATGGCCTTTCTTTCTCTCTTGTTTCTGAGGTACTTGAATAGTTGCTCTTTGCCTGGGACAAAGTTGGGATTTGCTGTTTCTTTTGATACATTAATGGTCCATTCCACCATAATAAACTGCAACTCCCGTGCTAATTGGTTCATAATGATTGCTAAGCTTTACACTTGGTAAGCATTGGAAGGCTTCACTCACCTTGTTCAAGTGGTTGGCTTTTAGTTGAAGTAGTTTTCATCTTGAGTGCCTCCCTAACAGACATGTCACAGCAGGAGCCTTTGTTAGTGTCTTGGTCACTGTCAGCCTGATCACTGTCCCCGTGCCCACTGTCTCTCAGGCTGGCTCTTTCTGGGTCCTTAAACGTGGAGCTACTGAAATACATATAAAGACAAAGAAGAGAAAGTGGTGTCTCTACGAGTTTGAGTCTGGTGTGGTTACTTGCAAAGCAATTTTGACACGAATGCAAATGGGGAAGCTGAGAAAGTTATTTAATAGGCCTTACCTTTGAACAAACTGCTGCCTGCTGCCCATGTAATTGGGCTCTGCGGGAAAATTGTCTGTCTGTGAAAGAGAAGGAAAAAAATACGTATAGTTGTACACTGGACAAATCTCCTGCAGAGCAACAAGATTTCCTAGTGGAAAAATGATTAATAATTCAAAAATTCCCTTAATCTTCAGATTTGTACATTTTAATTAAATTGGAAATTGCTGACATGTAATTATGTACTCAGAACAATTAAATGATTCCGGTCCACCAATTACCTGTTAAAGTAAACAATGAGCCTGTCATAACTGGCATTCTCTCTTAGCACCAGGATGGATAACGCTGTGTTGTTTCATTATTTAGATATTAAGATCGAATATTTGTGGGAGGAGTAGAAAAATGACCTAATTTCTCCATAATAAAAGTGTGAATTATTTAATAATACTCATTTTTAACATAATTACATAATCCTCTGGGATTCTATGCCTTCTTTGATGTAATATCATTTTAAAGTCATCCACTCCTCAATTAAGAGATACTGAGCCTTTCCTTCAAATTACCAGAGTAAGGAGGATGGGAGGAGGTAGAAGAAGGTAAAAGGGAGATAAATGGTGATGAAAGGAGACTTGATGTTGGGTGTAAACATAGAATGCAGTATACAGATGATGTATTATAGAATTGTACACATGAAACATATAATTGTAGTAACCAATGTTACCCCAAAAAATTCAGTAAAAAATAAAATAAATAGATAAGCCGGGCCCATATAATTCATTCTCATCTACATCTCTACTATAAAAATTGTACTCCCACAAGACAATGGAAAGATGTATTATTTCCTGGTTATTAAAAACAAAGTAAAATAAAAGTAAGAAATAAAATGTTACTTAAAACACCGAGAGTAAAGACAGTGAGAAACCAGGCTTGTTTTTTGTGGTTGTTTCTACTGCCTCCAAACTGACCTGGAGATCTGCCAAGAAGAACTGAATTCTCCTTGTATCATGGAACAGAGTCTTTTGGGAGAAAGAGACTAGATCTTTCATAGATCTCCCTATACTGTACATTCATACACGTTCCTTCTTGCAGCTGACTCCGGGACAAAGGTACCCTGTTTTCTGCATCACTTCATATCACGCCATTAAGCAGCTATGGGTTCGTACAAGACCATCCAGCATGCGAGTATCAGTGGCACAGGAGCATGCAATTCATGAAGCAGAGGGCCCAAGGTAAGGCTTACTGTAGTGCAATATGTGTTTTCCTTATAAATAAGCCTAATTTATGTTAACAGCACTCTTTTTCTCCCCGTGTAATAATTTAAGTTATTTGGCTTTTCAAAATATACCTGGGGGGAGGGGAGGCATGCTAAGAGTAACATCTTAAAGCATTAAGTTGCAATGTCTGTTAGAAGTTTGGGGACAGAAGAAACCCCTTACAAATATCTTAATTTGTAATATTTTGTTGTTGTTCAAATGAATTTTATCAAAAAAAGTAAAAATGTGGGTAAACAAGGACGATTCATTTCTCACACCTAATCTGTTTAGCTAGTAGTTGATGGCATACATTTTTCATTGACATGTTTTATTTTTTCACAGGCTCTGTAAAGCACCTATTTTGTTTTCAAAATAACAAAATATCATTTTTTAAGAATAATTTAAAGATCTAATTAAGATAATGTAAACCAGCATGAAGGGCAAACATGTTTGCAAAAGCATTTTTCCAATTTTTAAAACTATAATTAGTTGAAATTCCACATTTTAATGTAATAAAATCTAGTTCATCTTTTTAAAAATATATTTTAATTTATTTTAGAGAGAGAGGGAGAGAAACATGGATGTAAGAGAGGAACATTGATCAGCTGCCTCCTGCATGCTCCCTACTGGACATCAAGCCTTCAACCTGGGCACGTGCCCTGACCAGGAATCAAACTCATGACTTTTCGGTGCATGGGATGACACTCAACCAACTGAGCCACACTAGCTAGGGCTAGTTCATCTTTTGAACTGGTCAGAATATGTATACATATGCTTTCAGTTCAAAGTTCAGGATAAATGCCTTAGAACATTTCAGAAAATGAGAATCCTGGGTATTAATGAGAGAGTAAAATGTAATCTGAAAGGCCAAAACTCTAATGAGAAAATAGAAGTGCTATTAAAAGTAATCTTGTGTTTTTGATGGCTTTAATTAAATGGAGCCTTGTAAGAAATTGACACAGGGAGACACATTGGGGAAACTTTTCTTCATCTGTCCTAATCAGGATAGTATTTAAAAATGTTTGCAGATTATTAAAGTTTTAAGGAGTTTAAGTAAAATAAGAGACAAGCAAAAAATAAACATATTCTCATTGAGTAAAAAGCTGTTTTTAAATATGATTAAGCAAAAGCATGTGTGTGTTTGTATGTTTTATGTTTGTTATTAGTAGCAGATGAACTGCTACCAAATATAATTTTGGGGAAAATAGAAAAATAAGAGGAAGTTAGAAAAAAAGGGGGAATTTTGAGGAAAAGGGAGGGAAGAAAAATAATAGAAGTGAGAAAAGCAAGAAAAATAAAGAAAAAGAATTAAAAGGAAAAATATATATATAAAGGAAGAAAAATGAGGGAGTTAAAATGCAGAAAATTTTAAAAGTAATTGGTTTATTATTGTAGAATTTCACAAAGAGCATTTTTTCAAACATGAAATTTAATCAGTAGCACAATAACAGAAGTTACTAGTAATGACTGCATTCACCCATTAAAATGGGTAGGAATGTGAGAGATTTGTGTGTATTCATAATTATCATAATGAAACAGCCATTTTGTCTTAACAAATATATAATAATTCACTATAAAAAACCCACACTGGCTTTATTATAGAAAATAACATTTTCATTATACAGACTCCAAGCATGTCAGAAAACTCATTTAAAATAACCTGAACATAAAATAACAGTATTTGTATAGAAAATGAAAAATAGAGAAAAATAGCCATATTTATCACATCATTTAATTTAGAAGTAGAAGGGCTTTCAGATATTTTTCAATACTGTACTTAAAAATTGACTCCTACCAAAGGACTTGTATGCATGCATATGAGCATAACCAATGGACACAGACAGTAGGGGGGTGAGGGCATGTGCTGGGGGGTGGGGGCGGCCAGGGAGAGGTCAATGGGGGGAAAAAGGAGACTTATATAATACTTTAAACAAGAAGGAATTTTTTAAAAATTGACTTCTACTTGGTAAATTTATAAATTATCTTTTAAGTTTAGAAAGAAAGTAAAATTTGAGGTCACACACTTATAGTTTTCTAAGTCCTAGCAGAGTAATTAAGTGTGAATATTTATAACTCTAAAACCTTTATATTTTTCTACACAAATTATTCACTAGATTTTTCCCCTTCAAATTGAACACAGTTTAACTATTATTTTAAAAACACATAATTTAGCATTGAAATATGTGTACCCTGAATTGGTGGGTAATTACAGAAAAGTTCTAAAGTAGACACTTTTGATACCTTTTTTATCTGTTTCAAAGTTAGGAATTAAAAGACAGAAGTTTGCTTTTGTGATTATTTGCTTATAGCATAAAAGACCTGAACTTACTTATAAAACTGAATATGCCCTCTTATTTTGATTTTTTCTTTCTTGTTATTTTCTTTGATGAAGATTATAAAAATTAGATATTCTTTGCTTTCGTTTGTACAGAAAGCAAAGAAATAAACAAGTTATCAAACAAATTCACAAAGTGGATATGAATGATTTCTTTAATTATTTTCCTTTATGCTTTTCTCTAGTAGTATTCAGCAAATTCTAGTAAATTTATATTATATTCAAAATTTAAAAAATTATCATCAGTAGTTAATATTAAAATATCATCTTCTAAAATTTGCTCATCCTTTTAGAGCTATAAAGATCACATCATAATTTGAAAAAATAGTTTCTTTGAGAAAGGGGAAGGTAGCACTTACTAAAACTGAACCAAGTTGGCTAAAATTGGGAAAGCTCTTCTTTTATGGAAGTTGATTAATTTGATACAGCTACTTACATGTGCCTAAAGAAGTTGAACTGAAAATGGATAGTAAAAGGAGCCAAAATTGTTTTTCTACACTAGTAAACTAGTAAAAATAGAAATATTAAAGACATATCAAGCATTTGACAAATTCAACATCTATTAATGATAAATTTCTCATCAAATAAGAATAAAAAAACTTTCTCAATTGTATTAAGGGCATCTATGAAAAAACAAAGGGTATAACTAATACAGTACTGGTGAAACACTGAAAAAATTTACCACTTCTATTAATCATTGCACTGAAAGTCCTAATTGTTCAATAAGGCAAGAAAAATAAAGGATGCACAGATTAGAAAGAAATGGGAAAAAATACAGACAATATCATTGTATTCTTAGGTAATATTATGTAGTTAGAAAGTAGGAAGGAATTAAAACAAAGAAAACTTCTTAGAACTAATAAGTAAGTTAAGCAATGTTGCCACATTCAAGGTCCCGCAGAAAAATTAATTATATTTCTATATTCTAGCAATAAGCTATTGGAGATCAAAATTGCGAAAGCAATGCATTTATAACAGCTCCCTAAAAATCAAATACTTAGCAAATTGTGCTTTAAAAAACAAGTATAGAATCTGTATACTGAACTTTACAAAAACTGATTACATAAATCAAAAAAGCTTATGTAATGAAGACATATATATGTTTATCATTGGAAGATACAACATGGTAAAGATGTAATTCCACTCAAATTCCCAGCATGATTTCCTATAGATATAGACAAGAGGATTCTAAAATGTAGCAAAGAAACTGTAATAGCCAAAACACATTTTTTTTAAAAAAAGAACAAATTTGAAGGAGATACACTACCCTATTTTAAGACTTATTATGAAATGACCCTATCAGGATAATGCAGCATTGTTGATGAAAAAGACATATAGATCAATGAAACAGAAGAGAATTTCCAGAAATAGTCCACACAAATATGGTCAATTGATTTCTAACAAAGTTGCAAAAGGCAATTCAATAGGTAGTTCAAAAGAAATGAATCTCAACCTTAGACTTTACACTTTATATTAAAAAAAAGAATAAAACAAAACATCCTCAAAATAGATCATAGTTCTGAATTTAAAATGTCAAACTAAAACTTTATAAGAAAACCTAGCAAAAAATATTTGTGATTTCGTGTTAGGCAGGATTCTCCGACATGATACCAAAATCATCATCCATAGGAGGGAAAATAAGCCAAATTAACCCAGCAATTTTGCGTTTACCTTAGAGAAATGCAAACTATGATCACATAAAAATTTGCATATGAATATTTACAGAAACTCTCTTTTCCAAAATTGGAATCAGCCCAGATATCTTCTAACAGGTGAATAGATAGACTGTGGTACATACATACAATGGAAAACTATCCTATATTATAAAAGCATAATATGCAAATTGACTGGGGTGCGGAACGACTGGTCTTTATGATGTGCACTAATCACTAGGGGGCAAATGCTCAATGGAAGAGCTGCTCCCTGGTGGTCAATATGCTCCCACAGGGAGAGTGCCGCTCAGCCAGAAACCGGCTCATGGCTGGTGAGTACAGCAGCAGTGGCGGGAGCCTCTCCCACCTCCGTGGAAGTGCTAAGGATGTCTGTCAGTCAGACATCCTCTAAGGGCTCCTGGACTGTGAGAGGGTACAGGCCCAGCTGAGCCCTCCGGCCCCGCGCCCCGAGTGCATGAATTTTGTGCACTGGGCCTCTAGTTTAGCAATAAAACATAAACTATTGATGAAACAACTTAGACTGATTTTAAAAGCACGATATTGAGTAAAAAAGAGACAGTCTAAAAAAATTGCATACTATATGATTCTACTTATAAGACTTCTCAAATAAATCCTATCTAATAAAAGAGAAAAATGGTAATTGGCGTACGACGATACCCTTTTCATTGGCTAATCAGGGCTATATGCAAATTAACTGCCCACTAAGATTGGCAGTTAACTGCCAATGTTAACTGCCAACAAGATGGCGGCTAATTTGCATATGTAGGCACAATGCAGGGAGGCGAAAGGGAAAGCAGGAAGAAGCCCCCTGCCACTGACAGTGATCGGAAACCCAGGGGGGAGCTAAGAGCTGGGGGGCAGGGCAAAGGCGGACCTGGGGCCGCCTTTGCCATGCCCCCCAGCCATGATTGGAGAAACAGGCGCCTTTTCCGCCCTGGCCAGTGATAGCAGGAAGTAGGGGTGGAGCCAACGATGGGAGCTGGGCACGGTCGAGGCTTGCAGTCCCGGGAGCTAGGGGTCCCTTGCCTGGGCCTAAAGCGGAGCCCATGATCGCGGGGCCGCTGCAGCTGTGGGTCCCCGCTGCCCGAGCTGGACGCCTCAGCCAGAGGCGTTAGGCCTGGGCAGGGGCGGAGCCTGCAACCACGGGGAACTGGGGGTCCCCTGCCCAGGCCTGACACCTCTGCCGGAGGCCTCAGGCCTGGTCAAGGGGCCGATCCGGTGATTGGTGATCGGAGGGTGATGAGGGTCAACTCCTCTGGCTGAGGCATCAGGCCTGGGCTGGGGGCTGAGCCGGGGATTGGGGGGATATGATGGTCCCCTTGCCCAGGCCTGAAGCCTGGGTCAGAGGCGTCAGGCTTGGGCGGGGGGTGGAGCAAGCGATCAGAGGGAGATGGGGGTCCCCTGCCCAGGCATGTTTCCTAGGCCAGAGGCCTCAGGCCTGGGCGGGGGCCAGAGCCAGTGATCGGGGGGAGATGGGGGTCCCCTGTCCAAGCCTGACACCTCTGGCAGAGGCGTCAGGCCTGGGCAAAGGGCTGATCAGGAGATCGGAGGGTGATGGGGGTCTACGCCTCTGGCCGAGGCATCAGGCCTGGGCAAGGGGCAGAGCCAGCAATCGGAGGGGTCTGGGGGTCCCCTGCCCAGGCCTGACGCCTGGGCCAGAGGAATCAGGCCTGGGCTGGGGGCAGAACCAGTGATGGGGGGAAATGAGGGTCCCCTGCCCAGGCCTGACGCCTCTATCTGAGGCGTCAGGCCTGGGCAAGGGGCCGATCCTGCGATTGGAGGGTGATGGGGGTCAACGCCTGAGGGCTCCCAGTATGTGAGAGGGGGCAGACTGGGCTGAGGGACACCCCCCCACACACACACACACACACACACACACCCAGTGCACGAATTTCGTGCACCGGGCCCCTAGTAAAAAATAAAAGGCTATTATGAAAAAGAACAGATTAATGGTTGCCAGGGGAGAAAGTTGACTACAGAGATACCTCCCGAGGAAGCTTTTAGGGTAATAAAACTGTTTAGTGATCTGACTGTGATGCTGGTTTCATTTTGCCATATATGAATAAAAATACATAGAACTCCACACTCAATAAAAGATTCATTACACTGGTTGCTGATAAAAGATATTTCCAAAAATATATGTAAGATCATCATCTGCATCTTATATATGCTGGGGATCCAACTGTTTCCTAGAGAATTATAAAACTACTAAGTGCCCAAATTCGTGCACAGGTGGGGTCCAGCTGGCCCACCCCAATCAGGGCTGCTGGGCAGTTAGCCGGCCAGCCCCATGCCCGATGGGGGTGGAGACAGCCAGGGGGAGGGACTGTAGGCAGTTCATCAGCTGGCCCTGCCCCTTGGTAGAAGTCCTGGTTGAACTCTGGGTCAAACTCCCAGTTGAGGGGGCAATTTGCATATTAGCCTTTTATTATATAGGATAAGTTATTTTATTAAATAGTCTCAGTAAAGAGTGTTTCTGGACTTTGTCCTTTAAATTATACTGAGTCAACTTTTAAAACCCATGTAGAAATCCCATTTTCATTTGGACAGACTACAAATGGATTCAAGATATAAAGACCTACTTAGCCACACTAGCAAACACAAGCAACAACTCTATAAGACAGGCACCTTAAATATGAATTATTTAGCTCAATTTTCATTTCTTTGAAGGATTTTTTGTGTGTGTGCAGTTCCCGTTTACCCAGCCATAGTAAATACTTTAAATAAAGATTACAGACTGCCTTTATTGCAAAGGCAATAGCTTTTCCTTTCAGTGCAGGAAACAAACCTGGCTAGATCATGAAGCACTGAGAGCCATCCTGAGAAATGGCAAGTTTTTAAATTTAGAAATACCTTGTAAAATTGATTATATATTTGAAAGTAAGTGAATAGCATATCTTTGTAAAGCCTTTAAACCCATCTAATATGAAATGATTAGCATCTAAGATGTAGCAAAGTATATGCAAAATATTGTCAAAATAATTTTACAACTTTGAGGTAAAATTAGGATAATATTATCTAAAAATATGTGGGTTGCCCTAATCAGTTTGGCTCAGTGGATAGAGCGTTGGCCTGGGAATTGAAGGGTCCCAGGTTTGATTCCGGTCAAGGGCATGTACCTTGGTTGTGGGCACATCCCCAGTAGAGGGTGTGCAGGAGGTAGCTGATAGATGTTTCTCTCTCATCGATATTTCTAGTTCTCTATCCCCCTCCCTTCCTCTCTGTAAAAAATCAATAAAATATAATAAAAAAATAAAAATGTCTGAGCTAATACAGGAAAATTTCTTAGTTAAATAATGTAGCTAGAGGCCCAGTGCATGAAAATTTATGCACTGGAGGAGGGGTCCTTCAGCCTGGCCTGCCCCTCTCACAGTTCCAGAGTCCTCAAAGGTGGAAGGCAACTTGGAGATTAGGGGAAGGCGATGCCCCATTACACTTCTGCTGCTGCCACTGCTGGCAGAGCAAGCCTCGGCCGGCCCTGGGTGGCTGGGGGCTGAGAGGACTAGGGGACTACAGAGGCAGGTGCACGGAGTGGCCGGGCCAGCCTGGGGGTGGGCCTAGCCTTGCTGCATGCCTGCCACCCCAGTGAGGCTGAGAGGACTGGGCACCACCATCTTTGAGGGTAGGGCAGTCAATTAGCATGTTCCTTCCTTATTGGCTGCAGGTGCTGCCATCTTTGCAATGGTCAATTAGCATATTCCCTCTTTATTAGATAGGATTTATGTTATTAGTTTTTAATTTTTTAAGCTCTATATGCAGCATAGTAATGATTGTGAAATCATAATAACTGAATCAAAGTCTAGTCAATTTTGAAACAGTATTTGGATTTCTAGAAAATGGGAAATTTGGGATGAGAAAAATAAAGATGTCATCATTTTGGATATTGTTTCAAATGAATTTCGATGTAAAAATATCAGAATACTAGTCTCAAAATGTGTCCCTGCAAAAGAGAGAATAATGTAAACATTAGGAAACTGGGTTAGTTTTCACCATCATAAATACTATTTAACTAAATGTTGCTAGGGTTCCAACTTTAATCAGTGCAATCCTATGTGATTAATATATACACACCACCTTGGTGCTATCTAGCCAGTATTATCTTTTTTTTTTTTTTAAATACGTTTCATTGATCTTCCACAGAGAGGAAGGGAGAGGGAGAGAGAGCTAGAAACATCAATGAGACAGAAACATCGATTTAGCCACCTCCTGCACACTCCCCACTGGGGAGGTGCCCGCAACCAAGGTACATGCCCCTGACTGGAATCAAACCTGGGACCCTCGAGGCCACAGGCCGACACTCCATCCACTGAGCCAAACTGGCCAGGCTAGCCAGTATTATCTTATATTTCCTGGTTTAGAGTCATGGAACAGTCAGGGAATTTCATATGGAGAGATCAATTTTTGTGTTACCAGAATCATGGTTGCAAAAACTAGGAGGCTGTAGTTTATAAACTGCTAGCATTTTTAACATCCTTTTGCCTTTCTATGTCAGTTTCTTTACCTAAGAGGACACCTTGAGAATAAAAGCCTCCTTAAATTTTGAACCTTGTGTCATCCTATCTCAGGCCTAAAGGAGAGAAGTAGAAGATATAAAAAAAGAGCCAAATAGAACTTCTAAAGATGAAAACTACAAAATTTCAAATTAAAAAAACAATGAATAGGCTTGACAGTAGATTTGACCCTAAGGAAGAAAAGATGCAGCATTTGGCAGCAAGTTTTAGAAACATTTGCCTCAATATTTCATGTAATATTAAAGCTAGTTTTATGTGTTTATCTATATAAGCTTTCTATAATACTAGAGGCCCGATGCACGAAATTCATGCAAGAGTAGTCCTTCCTTCCCCCAGCTGCCAACACCAGCTTCCCTCTGGCACCCAGGACCCAAGCTTCCCTCGCAGCCCTGGCTTCATCCGGAAGGTCGTCCAGAAGGATGTCTGGAAGGACATCCAGTTTAGTTAAGATATTACGCTTTTATTATTATAGATTTGTCTCAACATTGTCTTTATGAATTTTCAATATATTAGAGAGTAAAGACAGGTATGTCAAACACAAAAGAATCTCCCAAAGGTTGTAATACAAATATGAAGAAAGTTTTAAATCTAGCAATATTGATCTAGAATAAGAAATATTAAGAAAAAATGAAAGTATGCATTTGAATCTGAAGTCATCATTAAGAGAGCAACTTACCTCCCACAACTAATTTGGAGTTGGATGTGCTGGTATGGTTTTAAGTCATATCATTTTAGCTTCAATTATAATTAGGTGATCAGTGTTTTCCTAATCTAGGTGCATAGGGGAATGGAATTTTGAAAATTCCTTTGAATTAGGGACACCAGGTTGGAGCCATTGGGTTGAAAAGGAAATAAAATATATTAAACTTTCCCTTATTTCAAAGGCACTGCTTTTCACATTGATAACAAGAATTCTCTTTGCAGCAGACTACAGTAAACACAAGGGAGGATTAAGAGGTGAATAATTCACTGTAAGCCTTTTCATACTGACACTGCTTCTCATAGCTTTTCCTTCAACAGAATATATGGTGTGGTTCTTTCTGTCTACATTGCTGAAGTAGGCAACAGTATTTTAAGCCACCACTTATAAAGTTATCTGACAGCGGTATGCTTCGGCATTTTTAAAGTGTGTGAGGTATGGCAATAACTGTATTTATCAGTGATTTTCAAAATAATACATTTTATACCAATTCAGTGTGGTTGACATTTGTGCTTTGTTACTAAAGGCATAATAAAAGCATGAGAAATCTGTACCATATTTAGCAAAAACTAGCATTATTTTAAATTTAAAATGGGAGAACAACAAATCCACATCTTTAAGCAATAATTTTAAATCTACTGCTCAGTTAGGATGACTTAGTTGATTTTTCTTGTTTTCCATTTTATTTTTTATTGAACTTATTAAGATGAAATTAATAAAATAATACAGATTTCCAAGTGTACAACTTGATAAAACATCTCTGCATATTACATTGTGCGCTCACCACCCAAAGACAAGTGTTCTTCCATCACCTTTTATCCCCACTTTGTCCTCTTCTACCTCTGCGCACACCCCTTTCTCTCTCGCAATCCCCATACTACTGTCAGTCTCTGTTTTTTACTTATTTTGTACTTTTGCTTAATCCCTTCACCTTCTTCACCCAGCCCTCCCACTCTCTCTCCTCTGACAGCTGTCAGTTTGTTCTCTGTATCTGTGCATTTGTTTCTATTTTATTGGTTTCTATTTTGTTTAATTTTGTTCATTATATTTCAAATATAAGTGAAATCATATGGTATTTCCTTTTCTTTGCCTAACATATTTCACTTAGCATAATACTCTCCAGGTCCATTCAGAATGTCACAGAAGGCTTGCTTCTTTTTTACTGCTGAATAGTATTCAATTGTGTAAATATACCACAGCATTTTTATCCACTCCTCTACTGAGGAGCACCTGGGCTGCTTCCAGATCTTGGTTATTGTAAATAATGCTGCAATGAACATAAGGGTGCATATATTCTTTTGAATTAGTGTTTCTGGTTTCTTTAGATATATTCCCAGAAGTGGAATTTCTGCGTCGTACGGCAGTTCTATTTTTAATTTTTTGAGGTACCTCCAGTTTTCCTCATGGCTATACCAATCTACATTCTCACCAACAGTGCGCAAGGGTTCCCTTTTCTCCACATCCTCACCAACACTTGTTGTTTGTTGATTTATTAATGATAGCCATTCTGACAGGCATGGGGTGGTATCTCATTATGGTTTTAATTTGCATTTCCCTCTGATTAGTGATGTTGAGCCTCTTTTCATATGTCTATTGGCCATCTGTAAGATCTGGCTGCCTATTAAACTCTCTTACAAATGTTAGTTAACCTTCTTATAAATGACACTGATGACTTAATGATTTCTGTGCCAGAATATAATTGTGCAATTTATAAATCTTACAGAAAATCATCTTTGACAAGAAGAAAATGAGATAAAATGTAAGGTGAGTGCTATTTGTTATCTATAAAAGCACACAAAATAGATAATGCTGCAAATTTTCTATATTTCTGCTGAGGTTCGGAGTGCAAAAGCCACTGAGTTGCCACTAAATGCTACATGTGCTTTCTCATTGGCAATGGCAGAGTGTTATGCCATAGTTGATGTCTTCTGATATATATCCAAACTTGCTTCCTGGTTGCTAATTTCCACTTCCCTGATCAATCCATTTTCTTCAATGAGGTCACCCTCTCCATTTCAACTCTGCTGATTTTTTTTTCTATCTCACAGCTAGACATTTCGATTTAGGGAAGTCTCCTCTTATTGTGCTATTTTCCATCTCTATTAAGAACGCTAAAGAATTTTTCCAATGGAGGAATATCTAAAACTAGATTCTTTGCAATTGGACCTCCAAGACTAAAAAACTCAAAGTTTTATGTAGCCAATGAAAAATTGTTACAGGTCTGAACTTCTTCTAGAATTCTAGGTATGAAAAGAAAGAGAGAGAAAAAATGAAGGGAAACAAACTGGTGACCAATTATTTTTCTGATTATCACTACAAATGCTGAGTCTTCTGTGATACAGTATTTAAATATTTTATTAATTTTAAGGAACTTGCCAGTTAGAAAAGAAAATTTTTACAAATTAAATATTTAAATTCAAACCAGTTTTTACATTAATTTATTTAACAAATATAGACATGCTTTGAACCTATACTGCACTGAATCTAAATGTATGTAAATGATGTCATTGCATCATTCTGTGCTTGAAGGATGCTGTCCTATACTAGGATCTACAAAACAGTAGTATTGATATTCATTATTCATTCTCCTCATTGCACTAGCAGACAGAGTAGTGTTACTGTCCACATTTTTGTAAAACAGACAAACTACAGATAACAGACTTCCATAAAGTTGCCCATCATATGCCTGATTCATTGGCAAACAATAACACTTACCATAGAGTGCCAGTCAGTTGCTATACTGGCTCTCTAAGAAAGAGAGAAAAACAATGCTCTATCTCCATATTTTCAGAAATAAGTTAATAAGAAATTGATGTAGCTTATCTTGAAATGCTTTTAAAGTTATTATCACATACTAAGCAAAAGCAGTGCTACTATCACCCTAATAACAGATGGTTCTTTGAAACAGTCTGCACTTTTGCCTTTCTATACTTTAATGTTAAATTATTTTAATAGGCTGAATATTTTACATGTATATATAACTCCAATAATTAGATATTTCCTTTGGTCAATAACATAAAAAGGTAATAATGGCATTTATTATTAAATATTCTAATGCATGCAGTATTACTAAACCATCATTCTAGTCATATAAATTGTCAAAATAGCAACTTCTCAAAAAACGCTTATCTTTTGAAGTGCAAAAGAAATTTAAGGTACTATATTTAGTAAAATATATATATATATGTATATATATATATATATATATATATATATATATATGTAATATGCAAATGAAGTTGAGACTCCATCATGGTCACAACCATCCCAGGAGGAGGGGCCAGGCTCTGCCCAAGCCTGAGAGATCAACATAGAGGGGCACCTGCTCAGAGCCTCTGTGGTGCGGCTGGGGGCAGGCCCCCAGCGGACACACACACACACACACACACACACACACACACACGGGGAGCCTGCTCCAACCCTCCACGGCCAGACTGCCTCCTGGATTAGGAAGACTAAGCCATCAGTAGGACATCCCCTAAGGGCTCCCAACTGTGAGAGGGGTGAGGCTGGGCTGAGGGACCCCACCCCCCAGTGCACGAATTTCATGCACTGGGCCTCTAGTTATATAATATTCCCAAATAACTAACTTAAAATGTGAACCAATCTGTATGTCTGTTATCCATTTCATCAATTTACTTTTCTCACAATACACTAAAACTAAAACTTTATGAATGGAATGATTTAATAAACACAATTCACCAGTCTTACTCCTCAAAATATTAAATTGTTAATCATAAGATATAAGTCAATTATTTACATAATGAGTTACATTTCAAAAATTAAATAAAAAGTTATCAATAAGATTAGTTTCCTGTCTGATTTTGCATCAGCCTATATAGCAGGTGTATTCTAATTTTTAATAGGAGGAAAAAATAGAAGGAATTTAAGATGAATTGAATGGTGCAACACCTTTTAATTTTTCTCCTCTACATCTTGATAGGCACAGAGAATGTTTAACTCTTTATAATTATAAGCAACATTTTAGCCAACCAGCTAAGCAAACAATATATTTTATAATAATTAGTAAATACTTTGAGGGAATTTTTAAGTCTCCAATCTTTTGCATGGGTTTCAAAGATAATTTACTAACCCTTTCCAAAAATCAAAGCAAAACAAAACAAAAATAATGTAAAAATTTAAAATTCTGAGATAATTTACCTATTGGATTTGAATTTCTGGTTTGAAAATGAACTAGAAATTGAGAATACAATTATAAAAAGTTAGGAGATAATATGCAAAGCATTTGGAAGACTTGTCCTCCAAAATGACTAATACAAAGGAAAGGGTGTTTCTAAATTTGAGGGAAATATTAATTATTAATCAAAACAGATCCAGAGACAGAGAAGCATTGATCAGATACTCAAACCTCAGAGAGAAGGTAAGGGAGGGTGGGGGTAAAGGGGAGAGATCAAAGGACTTGTATGCATGCATATAAGCATAACCAATGGACACAGACACTAAGGGGTGAGGCTATGTGCAAGGGGGGGGGCAGAATGGGGAGATAAGGACACATATGTAATACCTTAATTAATAAAGAAAAAAATCTATAAGTATTAGATTATCAGAATATTTATCATTCCCATCCTAAAATACAAGAATAAGTATTACATTTTAAATCTATGATTCAATGAAAATAGTCTATTTTAGGTTGGCATTCAGACCTGAAATTAAAATAAAGCTAAGTGTCTTTACTAACATTAATATATTTTTAATTAAACATTAGCACCAAATGAAATGAAATATCTTTCGACTCTTTATCACACTGTCACTTAGTACCTAAGTCAAGCATCTCCAGCTCTTTCTTTGCTTGAAAAGTTTAATTAGAAGAATTTTTCTCTTCTTGCTAACATAAGAGAAGCAATCTTACCTAGATAATCCCTTCATGAGATAATAAACCTGTATTCTTCAATCCCTAGTTCTGACATAGCAATCACTTTGATTTTACTGGAAACTGTTTATAATCTACATGATGCAGTTTTTTACAATAACATAAATGGGAAAAAATAGAGATATTGTTAAGATTAAGTAATACATTACAAAAGTGGTTGGAGAACTCTGGCTGGTGACCCACTATCTGTTTGTGAAAATAAAGTTTTATTGGAACCTAGCCATGTGCATTTATTTATACGTTATCTATGGCTGCTTTCATGCTTCAATGGCAGAGTAGTTGAGACAGAGACCATGGGGGCCATAAACCATAATATATTTACTATCTGTCCCTTACTAGAAAAAGTACAGGCTCCTGGATTAGGAAGACTAAGTCTCAGTTCTTAACTTTATAATTAAAAATTTTACTCTACTCACTCCTGTAGATAAAATACTAATGAAGCATTTTAATATATACACCATGCTTAATTAGGTTATCATTTAGAAAAAACACAAGTCTTTTTCAGCCTCTGTAGAAAACAGACTTCCTTCATAGTGGATGCATTTGAAGTGGTCCTGATTAAAAAACTATTCATATATTGTTAAATGAATTTCTGTTTTAGGTGATTTTTAATATGTTTATATTCAATTCCAAACTACTTAAAACCATGGAAATAGTACTATCATGGGAACAACCTGAAAACAAAAATGCACTTTGATATATGAAGCTTCCTGAAGTACATTACAAATTTCTTCAAAATGTGCTTAAAACAAAAGTAATTCGTGTTTTTTCCCTCCCTAGGGGAAAGTAATTTTCATTTCTTGGTCTTTTGTCTCCTGACCTTCCTTATGTATTTTACAGGGTAACCTTGTCACTATATTTTAACTCTTCCAAACATTATTTCCTTTCAACCTTAGCAGCTGGGGCTATCATAATTATTTCTATCTCATGGATGGAAAAACTGAGGCCTGTGGAACTCATGAATAGCCAGCTGGAGGTCCAGAGATGAGTAAGTAATAGGAAAAAGTTCCTCTTGACTAAAAATTTCACACTCTTTCAAATAAAAAATCTGCAAGTATTATGTGATGCATCTCGCTTCTGTGTGTATAGTTATTTGCTGTCTAGCCTATTCAACTTATCATTCTCTGGTTTATTTTACAGATTTATTATTTTCATTCTAATTGTTAATCAGAGCTTCCTATCGAGTTCTAATACCAGGATACACTCTCTGGCATGGCTTTTTTCCTATAACTATTCAGTTCTTAATTAGTTTAAACACAAACAAAAACAATGAGTTCTACTGGACAATTTTGGTTAGAATAAAAGAACCCATCTAATTCTATGATCAAATCTGAGAATCCTGGGCTGCTCTGGATCCTCCAAAATTTGAATTTATTTCACTCTACAGGAACAACCCATATGTCCTCTTAAAACTATTACTGGTTTCTCCATTGCAAGACCCTGTAGCAATGTGCTGTACATAGGTCCCAGCAGAGTTTTTGATGCTTACTATGTGGAGGCCTTAAAGAATTCTCTTCCAAATGGATCTAGAGTCTAGGAATGATATCGCAGTACGTACTTTATACCAACAATTATGCATGCTATAAGATGCTCTCATACTCCATGGATACAATAGAAAGGCATGCCAAGCGTGATACCCCACCTGGTGAAGGAGAAAATGCCTAAACTTTGGGTCAGATGACATTAGTTCTCTATTCCTAGCTAGCTGGAAATACCTGGATAACATGTCTTTGCTGCAATTTTCTCACATGAAAATAAGTGTAAATGAAATAGGTCCCTGTCGTATGTTTCTAACTTTCTGGTATTCATTGCCTTACAACAGTTCTTTTGTAGAAATGTTTCAAGGTCTCCTTGCCTTAAAAAGCAGAGTTCTTATGGAAGACTTCATAACATCTTCTACTTGAGAGCTGACTTTGTTAATTTAGGAAGTTTAAGGTAACTGAAAACCAGTGTTTGCAAGACAGTCTATCAAAAATTGGTCCCTTTTTAACATGTCTATTTACCATAAAACACAAGTCACCAATACTGATTTAGAGAGGTCAAAATAAAATTTGCAATAAACTAAATCAGAATTCTAGAAAAATTACTGTTTTATAATTATAAGTACTCTGGAATGGAATTGTACTCTTATATAATTACTAACATTATGCCAACTGAAATAATTGTTTTCACAGAGATTATGTCTGCATAGCTGTATCTAAAATTTAACTGCACCAGAATATTTTATGCAAATTGCTGCTAACAGCAATAATGATATGTGTAATATTTATTAAGCATAGAGTATCCTTCATATTCTTTATATGCATAATCATATTTCATCTTTAACTCTTATGGCAGTCCTATGAACAGCAAATATTATTACACCTGATTTTTAAAAAAACCATAAAATTATGAGTTAGCAACTTGCTCTGGACTGAATAGCTAGTTTATTTTAAAAACCAAAAACTGTGGGAATAGAATCTCACTGTAAAGAATTTGTCAATCAGAGAGTAACTGATTAAAAAATTATAACATATCTATTAATTGGCCCAGAATCCCACCATGGTTAAGAGAAGAAATAAAAAAGATAATATGAAACTACATCACTGACATGAGAAAATATTTGTATTTATATAACTTTAAGCAAAAAAAAAACAGTTTAATACATTATGTTAGCCTATACCACCTGTTGTAAAAACAATTTAGCTTGTGTGATAGAAAGATATATGGATTCACAATCCTTTATTCAAAACCCTTGCATCCAGACATGTTTTGTATAACTCTTTCATATTTGAGAATTACATTTTGTTGTATATTCATGCATTACCCATCTCAGCAGGGACTGGTTGGAAAAACACCACATATTAAACATGTGAATATTTCTTCAAGAAAATAAATGTTAATATTAACACTAAGTGGAATATGTCAAGATTTAAAATAAACTTAAATCAGTTTATGTCAGAATTCTTTGGATTTTTTACTAAAGAAAGGTTGCAGATCTGAAAACAAAAGGTTTATAATAGCTACCTCTGACTATTAAATTATCAGCAATTACAATTTTTTTAAATGCAACTTTTTCTATTTTCAGTTTACAGGTATGTAATAAGTTCATACTACATACCAGGTGCTGTTTTAGGTATGGGTTTTTAGTATAATTTTTGCATTAAGTACGAATTTCTCTCTAAATTAGGGGGAGATATAATCATTTAATTTTTAAAAAAATAAGAAGGTGGGAGTTGGAAGGGCAGGAAGAGATTAACCAAATAACATATATGCATATTTGCATACCCCATGGACACATACAATAGTATGGTGAAGTCATGGAGTTGGGTTGGGGCTGGGTTAAGGGGGAGAAGGGGATGGGGGACATCTGTAATACTGTCAACAATAAAAAAAAGAAATAAAAAAAGAAACTTAGAGACACATATAATGAAAAAAGACTTGAAATTCTTTTAATGCAGAAACTTGGATTTTTGCGTATTGGGGTTTTATTGTTTTTCCCAAGAGTAAAGTCTCTACTAGGGAAACTTTCGACTTGCCAAAAATCAAACAGAAAAGGAGTACCTGGCCCTGCAGTAAAATGTAGCCAATTCATCCCTGGAGGCTGACTACAAATTCCCCAGTTCAATGCTAGAGTGGTTGAAATCCAAAAGACACTAGACTAGCAGTGCCTGAATCTCAACTACCTAGGTCTAGAGGCACAGTCTCAGGGGAATAACTTCCTCTTTGGAATATTTGTTATGGAACACACACACACACACACACACACACACACACACACACACACACATCAAGGGTTTAAAAATCTCATTATTACATCTCAATTGTTCTTGAAGAACTCTTCTTTATAGACCATCTATCTATATTTTTATTAAAAATCTTATGTCTTCTTAATGTAGAACTAGATACCTTTTTGTATTAATATTAAATGCAAAGTAGAAAATAATCTTCCAAAAGAAATGAAAAGCAGAAGAATTGTTCTCTTAGCTGATAGCCTGCTTTCTCCTTCCTTCTTTTCAAAACAGGGAATCGGGCTGTCATACATAGTTGGAAAAATAGGTTTTTCCTCTCCATGAAGGAGCATGAGTTTATTCAAGCTGAGTCAGGTAGTTTCTAAAAGCTACACATTTAACATAAAAATGACAAAGTATTAAACTCTTCCGTAAGTCTAATTTGATTTAAGGGTCCTGATACCCTTTTCCTTGAGAGGACAGAACATCACAAATATGAAAATGGTGCACCTGGTAGCACAGCATATAAATAGATCATCTGAAAGCATAACAATAAGCTCTCCATCTATTATTACAGAACCAATAAATAAGCAAAATGAAAATCATGACACATTATTACATTATTCTGTATTGCCTCTATTCATTAAAAAAAGAGATGAGTGAATTTAAAATAATTTTACATGTCAAATGTCAGTAAGCCTTGCAATTGAGATGATACTGAAAGGAATATCTATTCTATAAAGGGCAGATACATGGTCTTATGTGGCTTATATCAAGATTATGATAGAAGTGTGAGGAATCTGAGAAATAATTACTTCATAGCAAAATGGCAATAGCATAACATCTAAACATGTACATCATTCACCTGTGCTTTGTATTTTTTATATTATAAATTCAATAAAAACACATTTAAAAGCTTCAAAAAATTCCTTGTCATTTAGGCCTAGATGGATTCTATTTGTTTAAGTTTCCCTGTTGATTTTGTATACTAGATTAGGTTAACAGCACTGGCTTATAAATAAGGAAGCTCTGATATGCTGCCAAAATAATCAGCTTCATACTTAACAAGTTTCCAAGTATTTGGAAAATCTGTGAAATAGGATTGTAAGGTTAAGCTGTATACATCTGGCTCATCACTACATAAATATTTCAGAAATTTGATCTCATAGATGAAGAAACACCTGTCTAATCATGACTCATTTCCAAGTTACATGAACTTCAGTGAGCAGAGCAATACACAAATGCTGACAAGAAATCATGTCAATTTACATAATGTACTTCTTGTGTTAGGTGTATAATTTTATCATACATCATCTTTCTGAATGAAGATATAAAAAAACATTTTAGGAAGGCTCTGTGGTATCATACTGAAGGGTGCCAAAATTTTTGAAACTCAAGATAAGCACCTGAAATATCAAATATTGCTTTATTTACATCATGGTATGTAATTTTGTGTAATTGGATGTTGTAAGTATGTATAAATGTAGTGTAATACAGACCCAGATAATAATGAATGTGAAGCAGGAGTTGTGCATAAAATCACAGTGAAAAGTTCAGCAGGCCTTCTAGTTAGTAAAAAATCTTAATGAAGTTGAACATTAGTTACTTTAACCAGATCTAGGATTAAATAACTATGCTGACTCTTTGTCAAATATACACCAGCCCATTAAACCTGATTTTCTTTTTATTTCATTCAAAAGGTAATTGTGTTGAAAGTGTACTGAATGTGACTCTTATCAGATTAACTTCAAACATCCAACTTGAAAACATAGTTTGAAATTGTGGTCCAAACTGGCAGCTAAAGGTCAATGAATCAAATTTCCAATTATATTTCCTGGGAGCAGATGGGTACAATGAAATCTAATGATTGAATTTTAAATGCTTTCATTTCTCCTTTTATGTTTTCCAACATGTTTATTCTACCTTAATGCTCTAACAAGATAATAGGTTTATTACAATTAACCAACTGAAATGGTATTTCCATTTTCCAATTATTTATATCATGTTACCTGGGGATATTGAATCAGAGCTCCTGTCCTTTTTCCACCCCCAGCGCCTTTCCATCACCATAGCACATATCCATCAAAAAAAAAAAGAAACCCTAAACTGTAATATCATTAAATAACAGGTGTGTCCTTGGAGATTTCATTTCTTCGGTAAAATAATGAAAAAAATAAAGCTCAAGTTGACTGAGGCTCAATGGGAAATTTCAAATGAAAATAATTTTTAAAAATTCGTTGGCTGAGTTTATAAATTTCCTTTCCTTATGCTATAAATTGATATGTTAGTTTATTTCTCTGACCTGAATAGGCATAAATATATAAAGAAGGTTTATCAAGAGATAAAAATAAAATTAAACAGTCTAAGGAGTGGCAGATGGGGGACTTAATCTCTACTATATCTCAATAGTGCACACTCTTGCCTGAAGAATAAGAAGAGAGCATCAACTGCAGAGGTTCATTTTAATGCTTTCATATAAAAGAAAATAAACATTTTACCTATCAAAATATGTACTGAAGCTTAGATTAAAGGAAATCCAAGAAGTCTTTAACTAATAAAAATGTTTCTTGTTGCATTTAAATAATGCTAAACATAATATTATTCAAACCAACCAATCTCAAATCTAATCCAATCCTAAATTGCTCCACTGTGTCATATCAATATATGATTATCAGATCCAAATGTACATCTAGTGAAATATTAATTTGGTGGTAAACACCACCATGGTCTCATCAACATAGATATCTAATTTTTTAAATATATTTACATTAGATATAAATATACAAGGTTCTTAAGGTATCTCTGTAAAAATATATATTTTCTGAATGGACATTACAGAAGAGACTAGATGGTAAGGATAAGAAGGAAGAATTAGAACAAGTCAGTATAAGACAAATAATGCTTCGTTTTTGCTTCACTCAGATTATGTGTTTTGTAATGCTTTTTAAATTAAACAACTTTTTGAAGTTTTAAAAAATGATACATGATTTAGGTTATATAGTTTTGTGGGAAGACTAACATAAATGCATAAAAAAAACTGGTATATTTACAACATGTTTGAACATCACATTTCCAGTAACTTTCTAAGCTGTATTTAAAACAGTGATTTTCAACTGGTGTGCCACAAGCATTTTTAAAACATGCAATACCTGACTATTTAGTCAGAAGCACAGTTCCCCTTTCCTTTAGATTGTCAGATAAAATGACAAAAGCCAACACAACAATAGCTGTTGGGTATTCATGCCCTATCTTGAACCATAAATATATAGGTCAGACAATAGAATTGCAAGTTAGTGGTCATGTGAAATAATAGGTTAATTCTTGGCACCAGAAATCCTTGTATACAAGTTATAGGCACATGAATCTTTTAAAAGTCACTTTGTTTCATGGATTGGTAGAATCAACATCATTAAAATGTCCATACTACCCAAAGCAATCTATAAATTCAACGCACTTCCCATTAAAATACCAACAGCATACTTCAGAGATCTAGAACGAACTTTCCAAAAATTCATCTGGAATAAAAAAAAAGACCCCGAATAGCTGCAGCAATCCTGAAAAAGAACAAAGTAGGTGGGATCTCAATACCAGATATCAAGTTGTATTACAAAGCCACTGTTCTCAAAACTGCCTGGTACTGGCACAAGAATAGGCATATAGATCAATGGAATAGAATAGAGAGCCCAGAAATCGGCCCGAACCAATATGCTCAATTAATATTTGACAAAGGAGGCAAGAACATACAATGGAGCCAAGATAGTCTCTTCAATAAATGGTGTTGGGAAAATTGGACAGATATATGCAAGAAAATGAAACTAGACCACCAACTTACACCATACACAAAAATAAACTCAAAATGGATAAAGGACTTAAATGTACGACAGGATACCATAAAAATTCTAGAAGAATCCAAAGGCAAGAAAATCTCAGACATATGCCGAAGCAATTTCTTCACTGATACAGCTCCTAGGGCACTTGAAACTAAAGAAACAATGAACAAATGGGACTACATCAAAATAAAAAGCTTCTGCACAGCAAAAGAAACCATCAACAAAACAACAAGAAAACCCACTGTGTGGGAAAACATATTTGCCAATGACATATCTGATAAGGGCCTAATCTCCAAAATTTATAGGGAACTCATACAACTTAACAAAAGGAAGATAAACAATCCAATCAAAAAATGGGCAAAGGACCTAAATAGACACCTTTCAAAAGAGGACATTCAGAAAGCCAAGAGACATATGAAAACATGCTCAAAGTCACTAATCATCCGAGAGATGCAAATCAAAACAGCAATGAGGTACCATCTCACACCTGTCAGACTGGCTATCATCAACAAATCAACAAACGACAAGTGCTGGAGAGGATGTGGAGAAAAAGGAACACTTGTGCACTGCTGGTGGGAATGCAGACTGGTGCAGCCACTATGGAAGACAGTATGGAGTTTCCTGAAAAAACTGAAAATGGAACTCCCATTTGACCCTGTGATCCCACTTCTAGGAATATATCCCAAGAAACCAGAAACACCAATCAGAACGGATATGTGCATCCCTATGTTCATAGCAGCACAATTCACCATAGCTAAGATCTGGAAACAGCCTAAGTGCCCATCAGTAGATGAATGGATTAGAAAACAGTGGTACATCTACACGATGGAATACTATGCTGCTGTGAAAAAGAAGAAACTCTTACCATTTGCAACGGCATGGATGGAACTGGAGAGCATTATGCTAAGTGAAATAAGCCAGTCAATGAAGGAAAAATACCACATGATCTCACTCATTCATGGATAATAAAGACCATTTTAAACTTATGAACAATAATAGATACAGAGTCAGAGCTGCCTCAAACTGATTGTCAAACTGCAGTGGGAAGGCCAGGGAGGGTTGGGGGGCAGGAGGGAGGGGGGTAAGAGATCAGCCGAAGGACTTGTATGCATGCATATCAGCATGACCAATGGACATAAGACACTGGGGGGTAGGAGGGGCCAGGGGATTGTCAAGGGCAGGGGAAAATAAAGGACACATATGTAATACCCTTTGTAATACTTTAAGCAATAAAAAAAAACACATAGCAGCATAGATAAACACAGTACATGCCACCTCCTAAAACCACATCAAAATTTACAACTAAAATACAAAAAAAAACCCTCTTTCCAAACCACCTGAAATCTAGCTGAACAGAAGTCCTACAACTAGGAAATTAAAGAAGAAGTACATTGAGACTGGTAGGAGGGGGTGCCTCTCCTACCAGCCAGGATTGTGGCTGCATGATACAGAGTCCCAGGAAGTTCCTCTTAAAGGGCCCATACACAGACTTACTCGACACACTCCCTCTGAGTTCCAGCTTGAAAGGAACCTGAGACATTCAGGGAGGAATTAACTTGTCTGGAATCAGGATCAACTAAAGGACTTGTATGCATGCATATAAGCATAACCAATGGACATAAGACACTGGGTGATAGGGGAGGCTAGGGGACTGTCTAGGGCGGGGGGATAAAATGGATACATATGTAATACCCTTTGTAATACTTTAAGCAATAAAAAAAAAGTCACTTTGGAGCAAAAAGGGTAGGTAATTATTAATATTATTTTTGAAAACAATCAAAATTATATATATTTTTTGTCAGATTCAGCAAAAGAGATATCTTTTGGTGGGCTGCGAAATTTAGGTAATTACTTTATATGTGCCATGAAATGAAAAGGGTTTAAAATTGCTGTTCTTAAAGAAAGAATTTATGATCGTTCAAGAAAAACCACATTCAGAGAAACGAGTAAATTTCAGACAGGTTTTGGAATGCTACAGGCTGTCTGAGAGAATACCTGTTCCTAGGTAAGCCTTTTGTAGTGGCATGAAACCAAGACTTGGCCTGGTAGCCCACCCAGAGATGGCACCCATTGCAAATGTGCCTTTTTTCCCCAGATGATAAACATTCCAGGGTGAGTTTACAGATAGATGTGAACTATAATGTTTACATAATTGTGGGTGTAAATGTCCCCATTGAGAACTCACTATTTGTCAGCTAATCATATAAAATATTGTGGGGGAGGGGAGGGAGACTTATGTAATACTTTAAACAATAAATAATTTAAGTTAAAAATCATATAAAATATTTAACATTATCCGTTTAATCTTTCAGAACATCTTTCTCTTATTTTTGAATGTTTTGACAATGAACCATAAATTGCTTAAATTTACATTTCTATGCTCCTTTCTATTATATTGTCCTTCATTTTATATCCCAGATACTCTGGCATGTAAAATAATTAAATCTTAATACAGTTTAAAAAGCTCATTCTACTTGAAGCCGTTGTTCGATCAGCCCCCCCTTATTGTTTGATATAGATTTTGCAATAAAATTTTAAATTCAGATATATAGTGATTAAGTCCTAGAATAGCTTAAAAGTAGTAAATTATTTTAATTAAGGGCTTTTAAAATTATTTCAATTTTAGTAATTGAATTAATGATTATGGATTGAACAACTCTGCAGGTGGTAGATTTATTTTAAATAACAACACTAAAATGGGCAATATATTGTTGATAAGAGTGCTTAATGCATGTTTTCTCAATAGGTGCCTGACAATTTCCTACCACCTATACAACATAGATCCAGAAAATTGAAAAGAATTTTGTAAGTTGCGTTATTATTATACACGTGATAATTATCCATGATGATTTTCTTTTCCCATTATCAGATGGCAAATCTAATAATCACTTTGTACCAAAGTGAATATCATAAAATCACATGTCAATAAATATAAATAAATGTAATCCCCAATAACTATTTATGGCTTATATAATTTCATTTCTTTAAAAGTCATTTAAAAATAAGCATTAATATTATGTCTTCAAAAGAATAAGAATCTTAAACTTAAATATACAAAAAGGATCACATTGATTATGTATATATAAAACACAAATTATGTGAAAGTTGATGCTTATAATTATGAACCTTGATCAAGTTTTATTCACGAACTTTTAATATGACCAATAGAATTCTATTAGAATTTTTATTGTAGTTATTTGAAAGGTAAAAACTATAACTAATAATTATCAAAATAAGTCGTCTTCAAATAAATTATTTTCCAGCATGTAGTTATTTCAGCATTTTAATGTAAGTAATATTTCAGACTTCGGCCTTAGTAATTTTTAAATTTGAGTTTTAAGCTCTGGCTCATATTTTATTACTGGGCATAAGAAATTATAAAGAATTCTAATTTTTAAGTGCCTACCATGAGAAACCATGGTAAGTTCTCTCAACTACAAAAGCAAACAAGAGAATGTGGCCCTTGTCCTCAAGTGTTTTGCTATCTAAACTGCTTTGTGACAAATTATCTTCACCACTGGTTATAACACTGATTCGGAGGTTTAAAACTCTTCAGCCTGAATTACACACATTATTTGTGTGTAGGTCAATTAGATCTTTATTAAGAACAGAGATTATACACCACAACCCAAAGAAGGAATAAATGGATATTGGTAGCATGTTAAATCACCTATTATCTAGTCTCAATATATTCATTAGGGCTTTTTATAATTCTTATGCATTAAATAGCTTTAGGATCAAGCATAGAATGAAAATAGTTTCATTGATTTCTGCTGATTAAATCTTACTTCATATTTCAAAGAACTGCACTTTTCTTTTTCCCTTCTAGTCTAAATCCTTCTTTCTCAACACTGCTAAACGGTCTTACTACCATTTACTTCAAACTTAACCAGGCAACAGAGGAACATAATGGAAAATATTATCTAATTCTTTGCTAAGACTTTACGTTGTCAACTTTTCACCCAAGGCAAATTTTAATAGCTGACATGTGGATCTTTATTTCTAGAGATATACTATAGAAACACTGACATAACTTTTAACCACAGCAAACAGAGCCACTCTAATAAGCAGTTGACACCAAATCCAAAAATGCATGAGGAACAGAAAGATCCTGGCAGGAATTAATCTGCCATTTTCACACATCTGCCCAAGGGAGGCATTGTAATTGCAAAAATTTACTCTAAGACTGCTGAGACTCATAGTAATTATGTTTCTTTTTTTTTTTTTGTAATAGAAATAGCCACAGGTAGTAACAAATTGGGTTTTGAGATGGGGAATTGGGCATACATTCTAACCTAAATTACTGTGTAATTGTCTTGCTTATGAAAAAATCATGGAACATCTATTGCTCAACAACAACAAAAAAGTTTCCTTAAATGTATTCCTTGTCTTTTATTTTCTCTCCAATTAGGCATACTGTTTCATTCGTTGGTATTGGCATATCTTATATTAGGGCCTCACTGTAAAATAGGCTTTTGCCAATAACCCTTACAAATTCCTGTGAGTATGATTTGTTTAATAGGGTAGTTCACTTATTTTCTGCCTTATTATCATCTAGGGATAAATAGTAGCTTTCCTAGAAGGTCAGGACCTGGAAGTTTAGCTGATAATTACTACTATCCAGGCATCTACCAATACTAAACCTGCAAGGTTACAGACTTTCTTTTTTCAATTTGTGTGTTGCATTAAAATGTTTGCTATGTTACATATATATATATACATATGCTCTCAGTAACCCTCTATCTTATTACAATTAGGCCCATGCATTAACAACATATTTTCATTGATTTTGTACAATTATAAACCATGCCAAGGAAGAATTAATATATATCACCATTTTTTTTAATCAGGAAATTCTGATTTCATCAACCAAGTTTAAGATAAGAGATTAGACATTGGTTTAAAACAAACAAACAAAAAACATTTTATTAATGTAACACAAAGTGATGTAAAGATTAAAATAATAATAAAGCAATCAAGTTTTATGCCTTGATGTGAAGTTTTATCTTAATGATAATGATAATAATGATAGATCATTGATTCACATTATTTTGCATGACATACAACTCCTCTTATTCACATTCTTAATGCAATAAGTTGATTTGAAATAAATTATTTAAAAATAGATGCAAATTTTAAAAGCAAAATAGGAAGCAAGATATTTATGCCCCAAGAAGAGACTTATTAGAATTCACCAACATTTAGACAATATTCATTTTGGATTGTGTTTTGTGAGCTTTTTGTTAGTTTGTTTGTTTTCTTGCTTGCTTGTTTGGTTTTTATGCTGACAAACCTATAAAATAAAAATAAATTTTTTTAAGGTTGCTCAGAAAGTTATGACACTATATAAAGATGTGTCATTAAGCAATTATCAATTTTAAGCTTGAAAATAATCCCTTTTGAAGTTAATTCCTTTTTCTCCAAAATATTAAATAATATTTTTCTTAGTAAATTTCCTGAGATTTTAAGCATATTATTTCTCAAAAATTCTAATATCTTACTGTCATCTCATCTACTGAAATGAGGACATTGGTAAAAGCATATAGCAGCCACTTTACACTGTACTTAAATAAGCCATGATAATCATAGGTGAATTATTTTTACAAGTATCTATTCTGCAAGTGCAATTGCTATGGTGAAATTGTAAAAAGAAATTATCAAATATTCAGTCATACAGTAATAACAGTATATTCTGATATAATATGCTTTGTGCAAAATAAACAGCTTAATAAAATAAAATGAACAGCTTTCAGCAAAGGTATTAATAATGGGGTCTGTGCATTAAAAAAGAAATATTATGTCTATAGTTTTAGGACTCAAAACTGATGTATGTGTACATAGTGCAAATAAATAAAAAGTTGAGACTTCATCTAAGTCATTTCTAGTCTAAGCCTGGATTATAAAAATAAGAAAAGATATTTGGACCCCTACCATTTCTACCTACAATAAAATACCTGTTGCATTTCTGCTTTATAAAATTAAACTTTTGGGATTCAGGATATATAGCTGTATTTCCATTTGAGTTTTATTGAATTAGAAGACACAAAAAAATATAGGTACAAGTATAATTAGTCATTAGGTAGTGGAGTCACATATAAATACTGTAAAGAAGTATGCTAAATGGTGACTTACTGGTATGCTTAAATCACATTTTTTAAAATGCATCACTAAAGAAGCTTAAGAAAGTATATCTAAAGCACCAAGTTGTTGAAAATAAATTACTTAGTCACATTGTAAATTGAATTTGTTATTTAAAAACATATATGTGCCCTGGCCAGGTGGCTCAGTTAGTTGTAGTGCTATCCTGTACACCAAAAGGCTGCGTGTTCCATTCTGTCAGGGCACATACCTAGTTTGTGGGTTCAATCCCTAGTCAGGGCATGTGTGGGAGGCAACCGATGGTCGTTTCTCTCTCACATCGATGCTTCTCTCTATCTTCCTCTCTGTCTGGGTAAGGATTGAGGAAATATATGTATATGGTATATGTATGTGTACATGTACATGTATATATGCTATCAGAAGAATATTAGAACCTTTCTGCATGTAAAGTCATTATCTACATTATGTGTTAATATTATTTTAGAACATGTACCCAGGGTCTCTTAAAAGTAGTATATATTTATTAAACAATTATGAGTGTGTAGCTTTGAAAGCTTGAAATAGAGTTTTAATGCTCTCGTTTTCAAATTCCACAAAGGCTGCTGTTAGCTGATAAAGAGAGTAAACAAGAAATTGTCCTTTAAATGGTCCCTTTAATGTGTTCCACCAATTAAAAGTCATTCAAAAACATTACAAGTTTAAAAAATAATAAACATTGCTCAGACAGGGTATATTCCAGAACCAAGCTTACAGGATTACATTTATCTTTACCTTGCTGGTTTTTCATCCAATGTAAATACGGCCCATGACTATATTATTAAATAGAAACATAAATAAAATAACAAAGATCTTTAAATATTTCAAAATGATTGCTGTAAAATGCATTTCTAATACTATTAAATTATTTTAATATATTCCATTTCTTTAATCAGACCAAAGTCTATTTATGGAGATTAGTTACATCTAAAGTCTCATTTATCCAACCTGTATTTATCCTTTGATCACAAAGCTTGTTAACTTAAATTGTCCTTTATTATTATGCTTCACTTTCCCATAATTATGCTGTTTGACTACCTTATTTTTTGAATAAATATATGCAAATGTGCTAATCATGTTCAGCACAGCTATGCTAGATGCTCAGTGAACTGTATGAGCCATTTCACTACAATAAAAGTGCCTGGAATAGATCCAGGGCAAGGACTACAAATACCAGTAATCAGAATGTTAGTAGGACCAGGACATACAAATGGAAGTGGGTCACATGTAAATCAATAGATTTTCTCAAACACTGTCTGAAACCAATTTACAATCTATCATTGGGAGACCCTGGTGCATACAAGTGGTAGATGCCACCTACACAGCCACAATTTGCAACTGTATTTCGTTGTCTCTTTTCCTTTACCTTACAAATATGGAACTTAGACTTCTGCAGTGGCAAGGAAGCTCTAGCAAGCTTCTGCTTAGTCACAGCAGGAAAGTTTGATGTCATTAAGGACTTCTTTATTATGGATAATTTATTTCAGAAGACCAAAGGATAGTAATATGTCACTGTCAAAGCTAGTGGTGAAAGCTATGACTAACTGTAAAATACTGTGTGGCCATAGAAAGAAAAAGCTTGTCAATGTCTCTTTTACTAAACTAGGCTGACAATAGATTAGTGTAGGTCTGATGAACTGTAAAAGTATTTTGTAGGTAGGTGGTAAAAGTCACACTATCTTAACATTGATAAGCGAAATGAACTTTATGTTATTCTCTAGCAAATACTAGTATATAGTCACTGGTTGAAGGAATTCAATGCCAAAAAAAAAAAAATAAATCCTTCCCTAATGGCTTGACTAAAATATGACTTTAAGATAATGCCCTGTGGGATTTATTAAACAGAACGTATCACTGAGGGGAATACATTCTGGAGCAATGAGTAATATCATAATTAGCAGGTGCATTTGTAAGAATTTACCCACTATTGAGTGTATTGCAAGACTACGCAGCATAGGGAGTTAAGTTTTACTTCCGAACTGGCGTGAGCCCAGTTCTAGTAGTTTCATCTTCCTCCTCTTATTTCATCATCAGACTCACAGCATACCTTCTCACAGTGCTTCCACCCATCCCCCCATCCTCCAGAAGAATCAGAAACTGGCAAGGTGTTGTTTTTTTCTCTTAATTTGCACAAGGTCCACTGAATGCTAGTTGTCCCTTAACTTCTCTTCTCTAGAATGACTGGCTCTATTCTGAGGAACTTCAAACTGTTTGAAGATTTAAAACAGTAAAATCAACAACTTTTAACATATTTTCAAAGGAAGATAAAAGTTTGCGCTCCTCATTAAAAAGAGAACTGACTTTGAATGAATAAAGTATTAAAATGGGCTAATGTCTGTGCTTATGTATTTGCATACATTATACTGAAAATATAAAGCCATGTTTATATGTATTTATATTTGAATTTTGCCAAGAAGTTTTATCGTTGTTCACATTTCCATAATTATAGGCAGAGCCAACCTTCGCTGTAGGAAATGCCTGTAAGCCTTCATTAATCTTCAAAACACAAAATAGTTTCTTAATTTACAACCTTTTATTTTATAGATATATTCCTATTGCATAATATTGCATAAGCAGAACTATCAGTAAAAAAAAAAAATTGAAACCTGACAATGGCAATGAAACATGATAAACTATAAATATTGTATTTTTAACTTGAATTTAATATTTATCTGGAGATTTTTAAGAATGTTTCTCTTAAAATACGTATATTTCTTAATAATCTAATAGAGATGATATTTGGAATTATTTTAATAATTTATTTTAATATCCTATATAAGCCTGTGTCTATGCATTCTAAAAAAAAAAAGAAATAATGTATATTATAACATAAACTTTATAGAGAAAAGTTTCTGGAAAATATGGCATTGGAGTTCTTTTGGTGTGATTTGTGCAATATAGTCACAGGCAATTGAAAAATGTTTTAAAACATATAAATTTTCTTCTTAACTAAAAAATATGTTGAAGCAGCTGAGAGAGGAATTGTAAGGCATACTTTTCCATGACCTGATATTTTTCATGATTGCACACAGCCTTAAATAACATAAAGATACCAAAATCCTCTAAGTAGATTTACATATAACACTAGTATTTAATGCAATTATAAAACTCACTCATAGACCTCAAGTAAAATTATAGAATTCAATCATAGAATCCAACTAAAATGTAAAATTATCTTACTTTTACATTTATAAAAGACTGATGGATTATCATCTCAGTGTAAGAACAAGAATTGCCTAACTAGTATTTTGAAAACTTTATTGAAAACTAAAAGCTAGTGGATGAAGACGTAATAACTTATGAGTAGTTATATCAACTAATATTAAAAATAAGATTCTCAGGTTTCTAGTTCATATTGTGCATTTATTTATGGTAAAATTGAGAAATGCACACAGATTTATATTGGAGCTCAGATTTTTATGGGCACACACAAAAACTAAGAGTAAAAGCAACACTATATTAAGAATGATGATAATATTTTGCATTTTAAATTCTTCTGTAAAGAAAGTCAAAACACCTTAATGGCTGATTATCTTTTTAATTAAGTTTATTTGCACTTTATACTACTTTTAATATATAATAAAACAGAAAAAGTTTTATGATTATGTACTCGTGTTAATTTAAAGTAGGAATTAATCCTACCTTTAAAAAAATTAAAGACAAGTGCACAAGACGCTCTTGGAGGCATGTAGTAAGAAAGAAACATTCCCTTTTTACTCAACCAACCATTACCCCTAGAAATAAAGAGGTATGTGAAGCTTATGGAAATGATTGCATGTAGCTAATCAAACTGTGCCAAATTAGAATAACATTCAGGAAAATATCTTCAAAATTATAAGTGAGGAAAAAATATTCACACACTTTGTTTGTTACTGAAATTGCTAACACACTAGAGTGTAGTTTTGAAGACCATGATCTAGGGAAATCACCTGGGTTCCTATCGTCAATAAAGAAGAGAATAAAGAAGTGGGAATAGAAGTATACAATGAATAATGTTCCTAGTAAAGATACAATTTTTCTTTCACCTTTTCGTTCTAAAACACTGAATTTATTGTCCATACTATAATACTTTAGACATCTATGTCTCAATTTCATTTTTATAGACTTATCATGTGTTTAATTCCCTTTTATTGAAAATGCCAGATATGTATAGCAAAAGGATTTTCTCTTCTAACATAAAAAAAATCTAAAATCAGCCCTAATGTGAATCTTTTTAAAACTGAACTGTAAAAAACTGTGTAAGAATATATTCCTTTCAAAATTTTATTTTAGTAGGTATTATTCTGCTGGCTCTATACATTTTCTTCTCTGAAAGCATACTAAGATGACTTATAGTAGTGCTACCAAAAAATATGAAAACACAGATATTCAAGCAAATACTGGAAATATACCCACTAGTAAGAACTCCCCAGTCTTCTCCCTCTTCTCAGTGAAGTCTTCCTTGAAAACACCTGTTGAGAAGTTTCTCTGAGACTTAAATAATTTTATAAGCCACAATAAGCAGTTACTTGTGACAATTAGTGATGATCTCTACTTGATTTTAGATTCTTATGTTAATATATAAAATAATTCATACGGAAATTGTTTCTGTGAAAAGTGCTTTTATAAATTTGTATAACAATCTATTTGCCTTACCTACCACAAATCTATGTTCCTATTTTTCAAAATAAATTTTATAGCTTTAAAATGAATAAAATATTTCATTATAACAATCTTTTATTATGAGTCACACTACTGAGGATATTTTAATCACTAGTCTATGGGTTAAACACTTCAGAGATGACTTCACTTCAGCTGAGATACTTGAAATAAAATCTCTTAAAAACCTGAAATAAAATCTCTTCTCGCAAAGTCCTCTTTCTTCATTAGCTTACATAATTGTACCACATCCATATTCAATAAAAATACCCTTATGCCCAAGAACCTACAAATCTCAACCTTAAAATTTTAAGCCCTGTGACTCACATAAAATCTTTTGATACTAAAATAAATCTTAATTTGAGCTGTAACATGAGTCTTAGAAATCCTGAAGTCTCTAAGTTTTATGTCACCACTCTCTATCAATGCATCTCAGACAATTATGAAACTCTTTTCATTCCATCAATACAAATACACCATACACCTTCTACATGCTGGAAAATAAGATAAACCAGGTCTAGTAGCTGCTAGTCCAAGTGTCCTCTGATGGATTAAAATTCATCCTTAGAAATACACATGAGATTAATAGTTTGCTTCCTCAGCAGGCTGAGTTAAATACACCCACTAATAAATGCACTTGAAACAAGATTATGGGATACCTGAACACTTTAATTTAAACATATCACTTCAGCCCAGAGTATTTGTAGCATGCCAGTTTAAAAAATGAAGAAAAAGTAAGGTAACTGAAGTCAATTTACTCTGTTTTCCAAAGTAGATGTTGAGAAAAACCTGATACTTTTAAAAGGAAATTAACTTAGTAGGAATTTACAGAACATCCCTGATAGGATTGCAAAAATTCAACAGAAAAAAAAAAAAGCCTGTTTTAACAATTTATATTGAGGATATTTCCAGATTTCCAGGGGAAGAGCAATATGGGAAATTGAGACACAGGCGGGGAGGGGGGCGGGGGCGCAGGGAAGGAAGGGGAATTCAAGAATTTAAAACATTTTTTTCTGGGTCTTTATGATGTGGATTAAGCTTCAAGAAAAAGAGGAAAGACAAGGAAGTGTGGCCTTCTGTTTTCTGTTTAAACTATCTCTCTCCTTCTCTTCCTGTGTGTGTGTGATTTGCTTTTCCTCAAGTTTTCCTGCTAATGAGAAGAATCATCATCATCATCGTCACCACCACCACCATCCATCCACCCATCAAGCAATGACCAGTTTCAAGAACACTATGATATAAATACAATGTGGCCACCCCAACCCTCAAAACCTCCTGGATACTTCCATCCAAGATTGTTCCTCACTAATAGACCAACTTCATTTTTACATGGAGCCTAAATAAGAATTCAACTGATAGAGCTTAAAGTAGAAGACCCAGCATTAAGCCTCTGGGATACCATTGTAATGTCAATGGTAAAAATATAAGAAGAGTGTATAACATGTGTATTTGTGAAATGCCTGTAAAAGATTTATAAATATATATATTTAACATCTCTCTTTAAAAAGATTATCATAAATACCAGTTTTCTACAGTCACAGAAAGACTTTCATGGAAACCATGATTTTTTCTAAGGGAGAAATTTCTTGTTCAGTTTTATTAAACCTCAAAAAGCCATGATTACTGGTATCAGTATACACTAAAAAGTGAAATTTAATGTTAGTACAATTAATACTTTGGTATATTCAGTGGCATCAAGTACAAGAGTCTTACACTATTATAAGAAAATAAGTTTTGCTAAGTTTTAGCATTTGTTACATTTGTCTCAGAAAATATAAGGTTATGAAATTTTAAAACCCTATTTGAATAATAAAAACATTCCTTAAGTGTCATTTAAAGGTGTTTGCTTTTGAAAGCATAAAATAATGAACAAATTATTTTCATTTGCCCCAAACTAATCTTCCTCCCAAAGTGTCATAGTTAAACTCAGTTTTGAATTTCCAGTACTGCTCATCCAGAGTAATTTGTAGTAACTCACATTCATAATAGAGGAGAATTAAGTTTTCCTGTGACACAACTCAATAGTGGATAAAAGAAACTCGGCAATGACTAGACACAATACAGTCACCTGCTGCTGTTAAAATCTATGTCCATGCTGGGTCATTTTTTTCATATATCAAAACCTTCGAACAATACTATCTAATACATAATAAATATCACTTAGATTTACAGAAAATACACAGTATGCAAACTAAATGCATCCTGGAATTCTTTATGGCAAGTGCCTTTAGTGCAACTTTACTTCCTGTTTTCAAGAGCTCCAAAGCAGTCCATGACCTTCTTGTGAACTTTCTACATTCATCAATGACAGCAAAACACAGATCAGGAAAACCACAGGGCAGAATAAATTGAAACTTTTCATAGACAGTTACTCATCATTATCCAGATTCTACATTTATACAAACTTTTGAAAGATCCTAAGAGTATATGTCACATTTCCAAAGCTTAAGCAACTTAATGCATTATGCTGCAGTTTTAAAGAATAGATAAAATTCATGTCCTTGAAAATACTTTTTAAATATCAAGCTGACTTTGGGGGTGGCAGTGAAAACTGGCTCAAATTGATTGAGGCTCTGGAATTCTGGCAGGTTTCCATATTTCACTTTAGGTAGTTAACTCCTTAACATCTGGGTACACATTTCTCTGACTTGGCATTATATATTTTAATGGACTTAAATGCACTTTTAAAGTGAATTAGGTAAAACATTTTTTTTTCTACTCTGGAAATCCTTTCTTACAGGAAAAAATGTAGAGCATCAAACAAAAATAAAGTAAAATAAACTATGAATAAACTTAACCTTGCTAACATTTTTAAAACTACAAAAATAAACTTTAAAAATGCAACAAAAGTAAGACATTTACATCTTGTAGATTTTAGACTATTTACATGGGAGAGAATATGTATAGATAATGTTGTACACAGGCGGTGGCAAAAGTGTAAACCATTTTCATTAAAAAAAAAAAAAATCCCCTCTCACTGCTGCTGCCAGTGGCTTGTCCTGTAAGAAAGGTTTCAGGACAGCTCCCAAACCAGCAATAAAGTGCAGTCCCAGGGATGCTAAAAGTCTCCTACCTGAATTATGGACATCCGAGTGGCTGGGGTCTCGCTGGCATTAGTCCCTTGTCCGGTGAAGCTGGAGTGGCAGCCCGCGTGCCCCTGAGGAACAGTCAGGTTGTTGGAGGCCGGCTTGAGATACATCACCTCCGACCGGGGCGAGCTGAGGGGCAGGCGCGTCTGGTAGTCGAAGTACATGGGGGAGGTGGCCAGGGAGGGGCTGCTCACCACGTTCATGACGTTCATGGCGTTTCTCTCCTCCACCTCGCTCTGCACCAGCATGATATCGTTTTTGTTGATCTTCTTCTTCTTGCCCTTGCCCCCGCCCAGCTGCGGGTGGCTGTACTCCGCGATGCGGCAGTTGTAAGTGCGGATCTCCTTGTTCTCTCGCTTGCACTTGACAGCGATGGTGATCATGGCCGCGAGAAGGATGATAGAGATAGTGCTCAGAGTCACGATGAGCGGCAGCGACATGTCCCAGTGATGCTGCTCCCCGTTCACCCGGGGCACCCCCTCGGGCAAGGAGCCGCTCACCGAGCGGATGATGAGCTTGGCCACCGCGGACAGGGTGGGCTTGCCGTGGTCAGTCACCTTCACGACGAGCTCCACGACGGGAGTCACGTCCTCCCAGAAGGGGTGCAGCGTGCGGATCTCGCCGCTGGACGGATCTATTTCAAACAGGTGGTCATCGTTACCGTCCACGATCTCGTAGGTGAGGCGCCCGCTCTCGCCGAAGTCGCTGTCCAGGGCGCGCACGGTGCTCACCAGGTAGCCCAGGCCGGCGTTGCGCGGCACCTGCAGCTCGGCCGTGTCGTTCTGCAACGTGGGCAGCACGATCACCGGCGCGTTGTCATTCACGTCCAGCACTGTCACCCTCACGGTGGCATTGCTCTCCAGGTGCGCGGGCGCCCCCGAGTCCTTAGCCAGCACCTTGAACTCAAAAGCCTTGGTCTGCTCGTAGTTAAAGGAGCGCAGGGCGTAGATGGCCCCGTTGGTGGGGTTCACGGACACATAGGTGTAGATGGACACGTCGCCGATGTGCGAGGGCAGGATGGAGTAGGACACCGTGCCGTTTTGGCCCAGGTCGGGGTCCTGGGCGAGCACGGAGCCCAGGTACTCTCCTGGGATGTTGTTCTCATGCACCTGCAGCACGTACAGTCCCTTGGTGAAACGAGGTGGGTTGTCATTCTCATCCAGAATCTTGACGGCGAAGGACTTGGTGGAATTGAGGGGAGGGGAGCCCCCGTCCCGCGCCACGATGGTCACGTTGTACTCGTCCTGTGTCTCCCGGTCCAGCGGGCGGTCAGTCACGACCGTGTAGAAGTTATCGTAGTTCTCCTCCAGCTTGAAGGGCACCGATCCTCCCGACCCGCCCAGGCCGCCGGCCGCCCCACCTCCGCCCAGGACCCGGCACTGCAGCTGCCCGTTCTTACCCGAGTCGCGGTCAGTGACCCGCACCAGGGCGATGACGGTGCCTGGCGGGGCGGCCTCACTCAGCGCCCCCTGGCGCACGGAGACGAAACCGATGGACGGCGCGTTGTCGTTGCGGTCGATGAGCTTGACAGTGACCTTGCAGTGGGCCGGGATGGGGTTGGGACCCAGGTCTCGAGCCTGCACGTCGATCTCCAGCATGCCGTTCTCCTCATAGTCCAGGTTGCCTTTGACACGGATCAGGCCGGTCTTGGGGTCGATGGAGAAGAGCTCCCGCACGCGGTCGGGCACGTAGCTGCTGAAGGAGTAGAGCACTTCGCCATTGGGGCCTTCGTCGGCGTCCGTGGCATTCAGGTCGATGACCACGGTGCCCATCGGGGAGTTCTCGGGCAGTTCCACCAGGTAGGAGGGCGCCTCGAAGACGGGGCTGTTGTCGTTGGAGTCGATCACCTTCACGTTGATCTGCACAGTGGCGGAGCGCGGCGGCTCCCCGCCATCCAGGGCGGTCAGCACGAGCGTGTGGTGGTTCTGCTGCTCGCGGTCCAGCGCCTTCTGGATGACCAGCTCTGGGAACTTGGTGCCGTCGCCACGGGACTTGACGTCCAGCGCGAAGAGGCCGTGGTCGTCGCGGGTGAGCAGATAGGTGCGGAGCCCGTTCTCGCCCGCGTCGGGATCGTGCGCGCTGGTGAGGGGGAAGCGGGTGCCGGGGGCCGCGTTCTCCGAGATGTCCATCTCGATCTGGTCGGAAGGGAAGGAGGGCGCGTTGTCGTTGATGTCCTGGATCTCCACCTTGATCATGCAGATCTCCTTGTCGTTGGCGAACACCTCGAGGGACAGCTGGCACTTGGCGTTGTGGCGGCACAGGGACTCGCGGTCGATGCGCTGCTTGGTATAGAGGAGCCCGCTGTCCGCGTCCACGTCCAGCAGGTGCGGCGCCGAGTTCTCCAGCACCCGGTAGCTGCCGGACTTGCTGCGCCCGCCGCCGCCGCGCTCTGCGGGCGGAATCCCCGGCTGCAGCCGCGCATCTTTGCCGATGTTGCCGATCACCGTGCCGGCCCCCTGCTCCTCCGGCACGGAGTAGTTCAGGTTTTTGAGCGTCAGGGCAGGGGCCCAGAGCAGAAAACAGCAACAGATGGAAAGGTACATCCCAGACCGGTGGGGTGGAGGCAGTGACAACCGGACTGGAGGGGAGAGCGAATGGGTGCGCGTCAGCCTGGAGCCCCCGCGCAGCATGCGCGCCGAGCCAGCCACAAGTCTGTGGGTCCTTCCTTCCCCCGGCTGCCGGGCTGCGGGACCCGCGGGCCCTCCTGATTCCGCTCAAGTTCCCGAACCTGTTGATCTACAGCATCCGCACTGGGCGAGAAGCAGATGCTGCAGGAGCGCGGAGCCAGGCGGCGGCTCCCCGAGGCCGGGGCAAGCCCGCGGCTTTGTCTCTGCCGCCCGAACTTGCGGCGACTCAAACTTAGCGATGGTGCCGGGGATTCAATGTAAATCGAGTCTGGGATGGGGGGAAGATAAGGAGCCTAGAATGCGTAGGTTTTCCTGGCTCCCGCTGGGACGCTGCAAATCCACTCCCGCCGGGAGCCTCCGGAACACTCTTCCAATTGGGTGGGGGAGGGAGCGGGGAGGTGTGTCTCCAGGCAGATGGGAAAGTGAAATCCTTACTTGTTTCTGGTCGCCTCCGGTGGTGAAATGAATGGGGCTGGGGAGCAGTGAAGAGCGAGTCAGATATATTCTGAAGCTTTCCCGGGGCGCTGTGAAATGTCTGCTTGCTTCTCCGGCGGGTCTGTTTTCCGGCCGTGTTTTTACTGCATTTAGAGATCTAATCTTGCATTTCCGGCTGAGGCGGCGGCGGCGGACTGCATCTCCCAGCCAAGCGTATTTTTTTTTTTCTGTCTCTCTCTCTCCTTTCCGAGCAGCCAAAGGGAGGGGAGGAAATGCAGTGCAAAGAACTAGTGTCCCGATTTGTAGTTTCCTCCCTCCGCCAAGCTCCTCCCTCTCTGCCTCCGAAAAGGCTCTCCCCCAAAGTCCGGAAAGCCACAGCCTGATCCGCGTTTGCGGTGTTAAGTCTACAGGGAGGGTGGTGGGGGGGGGGGGGGGAGGGAGGGGTGTATCGAGGTATCTCCGCCTCTGTTCGGACGACACACACTCTGATTTCTCTGCGAGAAGCCAGGAGCCGCCGCTACCATCCCATTCTCTCCCGGCGAGCAAGGACTTCTCTGGCTGCAGTTTAATTCCAGTTTGCGTGGCTTCTCGGGCGAAAGGAAATCAACAGGCAACTCATGGTTGGATGTGCAGCTTCAGGGGGGGGAGGGGGAGGAGGCGGAATGGAAAGGAAGGGGGAGCCACCTCCCAGCCCTCGCACACACACTCTCCCTGTCTCTCGCTAGAAGGGAAACAGGCTCTGCATTCACAAGGCTGGACCGTCAAGTGCCTCTCTTTTCTTCCTATTCAGCATCTCCTTCCAATGGCCCTGCCTCCCGGTCCTCGTCATCTAGAAAGGAAAGGCTTGGCGAGGAATAAAAGTGGTGAACATTTGAAGCGAATAAAGTGCGCGTCTTTTTTTTTTTCCCCTCCTTCCAAAAAAATAAATATTTTTAATAGTAGGAACGAGCTGGATGGAAGAAACACATCAAGGATTGGCGCGATGCAGTCTGCAGTCTGGCTCTCAGGCTCTGGGCGGCTCGGGGAGGGCAGAGGGCGAGGGGCTGCGGCCGCGCGGGTCCAGCCAGGGGCGCCCGCCCCGCCGAGCTCCCTCCGAGGGGATGTTAGACACGGGTCTGTCCACGCATCATTTCAGGTCCTCGAGGCGCCTGGCCACACGGGGATGACACATCCAGAAATGCAGGTGCTCCGATCTGCCGGGTGAGTCAGAGGCAGCGGAACGAATCGTATTCACTCTCGCCTCCTGGTCTTCCCTGCACAGACGTTAGTTGCGGCTTCCTCCTGAGGCTTTCTCTGACTCACTCCACGGGAAGGAAAGCCAGGTTCATGTTTTGGAGAAAGAGGAAAAGGCGAGAGCAAAGGGAGGGAGGGAGGGAGGGAGGGAGGAGGGAGGGTGAAGCTGAATCCAGCGGCACTTTTACTCTACCTCTCTCTGCCGGAGTCCAAGGCTCGCAAAAACAAGGCGTCTGTTTTGCTAGATGTATTTATTTGTTTATTTAGAAAAAAGAAAAAAGCCTTTCCTTTTGCTAGGCGTGAGGAACCACCAAATCTTTTAGAGTCTTTTTGGGGAAATCAGGATTCCAGTGAGTGTTCACAGCTTAGCCCCGCATCACAGTTCAGGATTTTCCTCCCAATGTTCTCTATTCGCCAAGTCCAGCCCCGGTGTGCAGAGTTAATTGTGCAGTCCGTTGTGGAGGGTTTTGCTTTTTTTTCCCCCTCCTTCTCTGTCACGGGTGGTCTCTTTCAATCTGGTGTCTGTCAGGATCAGCTCGCAGCCTGCAAAAGACGTGCGGATTTCAAAGCAAATAAAGCCATCTCCGCAAGCCACGCATCGAAGGAGAAGAGAGACGGGAATTCAACAGTTGGAGTAACGTCTCCCCAGCCGCCCTCCGCCGCTGCCGCTGCCGCAGCCACCGGCTCGCAGTCCCAGCTCTCTCCCCAGCGCCTCTTGCTGACTGACTATTCACCTCACGCCGCCGCTTAAACATTGATACTGATTCCCTGCCAGCCAATCCGCGCGAGGGGCAAAGCCCCGCCTCCTCGGCCCGCGCCCAATGGGAGGCAGAGAGGAGACTGGCGGGGGCGGAGCCAGGAACCCCAGCGCCTTGGAGTCATTGATTAGATCAGTTAGAAGGGAGACCGGCGGGGCTAGCCCAGCCCTGCGCTCCGCAGTCGCGGCGGTGCCCCAGCCTCTCCGCCGCCGCCGGGTCTCCGAGTGTGGGACTATGGGGAAGGTCCTTCACCGCCTTCCTCTGGAAAAGAGAGAAGGCACAGGGGAAAAATAAAAAAAGTTAGGCAGCGGGATGTAGGCAGGAACCCGGATCTCAGCTTGCTTGCAAAATAAGGTAGCTGCGGTCTTCTCGGTGGGTTTCTGCACACACACACACACACACACACACACACACTACATACACACACTGGCACCACGGACACACCCATAGCAAGGGAGGCGTGGATCTCTGGCTGCGTGTGGACCCGTCTGAATGAGGTGCAGAGGGGTGTATGTGTGTGTGTGTGTGTGTGTGTGTGTGTGTTTCCGGGGTGGGGTGGGGGTGTGTGATGTGTATTTCAGTGAGTGTGTGTGAGTGTGAGGGCGCTCGCGCGCCCGCTTCTGCCAGCGCTGGTGCAAACACACCCGGAGCAACAGCAATCAATATGTAACTTCATCCTCTGAGAAAAATCAGCTGTCCCCAGGCACCCATGCAAGGGAAGTCCCTTGATTATGAAAGTGTTTCAGAAGACTAGTAGAAGCCCAGTGAAAGGGAGGTCGCCTCTCCCTTGAGGAAAAAAAAAAAGTGTCTCTCCTTTAAGGAGAAAGGCTCGCTGTCAATTCAAGCTTTATAGCTTGTTAAAACCCAAATCTGGCTAAATGATATTTAGGGCTCTACCCTCTCAGTCACCCCCTCTCAGCCCAGATTCAAGGTAAAGCTGACACGCACCCACCAACAGGCAGTAGGTTGGATGTTTTATTAGCCTCAGGCTTGCTGTTAAAGTTCTATAAGGTAATTTGATTTTATCTCCTTAAGACCAAATTTCAGTGTTAATAACCACATTTGCCAAAACTCTTATGCATAGAAGCTGAATCATAAACATGAAGGCAGATCAATGGGAGATCTGTTAAGACTCCTGTTTTGTAAATAACACCACCATCACCAGGATCATACATGCACAGGCACACACAGAAGGTTTAGGGGGAGGGGCTGGAAAGAGAAAGAAAGAGAGAGGGAAAGAGGCTCCTGATTCATTTACTTCTCCAACTTCAATACCTAATCTCAGAGATTCTTTCTTCCCAGGCTATTATCGCAAACATGCACTAGTGAGGACTGGTTTGCTAGTGACCCAGCAGTTCTTGGAAAGAGTTAAGAAGAAGAAAGAAATTGAAGTATTGAAATAGAAAAGGTGAGTGTTTTGATTGCTATAGTATTGATCACAATTCATAAATACTAAAGTTAAGTTGCCATTTATAAATTGTGAATGACTAAAGTACAAGTCTGCAACATGAATCATTCAAGATTCAAAGAAAATCAAATCCAGACTTACAAGAAAGTTCTGATGATTATTGTTGGGGTAATTGCTTGAGCATTCAGGTTTTTTTTTTTTAAAGTTATTTATTTCCCAGTGAATTCAATGATATAAACCTACAGTCTGAATTTGCAGTCAGGTCTGGATCCAAAATTCACCATTCTCTTAAGAGACTATTTTTAACCGTTGAAATTTTTAAGGAGGAGCTTTTAACAGCCAGACCTCCAAATCCTAAAATGGCTTTGTATTTTCTCTAATAAGTAGTTTGCCATGCCTCTACCTTTGCTAACCAAGGGAGCTAAAGCTTTGTAGAAATCTGGACTGTGCCGTGCTCAGTGGGTGTTTAAGCATGCTGCCCTGTGAAACCTGATCTTAACATCTCTTTGACGTTGGTGCCTCTGTCCCAACTTATATACCTTGAAAGGTGAGGCTTTGAAGCTTTAAAAGTTGCAGCTAACTTAAGTAAAGAGTAGTGATTATACACTCACTTATTAATCATTACTTTTTTAATACAACAAACCTATGGCTTTTTTTGCATTGCATACTAATTCAAGGAAAGTCATAAAATATGCTTACATGAGGTTTATGAGAAAGCAAGAACAAGAGAACAAAAAAAATTCCAAGGAAAGGGTAGTGTGGTTTATTGATTGGCCTTGATTATATGTTCTCTTCTGCAAATAAGGTGAGAGACAAGGTTCCTGAGACCAGTGATAGGAAATATCCTCCTAGACATGAATCTGCCGCACCCTTCCAGAGTAATTATGTCACAGCTCCCTCTACTGTATAGAAAGAGAACTACCATGCTTATGTTGCATACCACAGGGCTTCTGCCAAAGGAGTAAAATAGAACTGCAGCAGATAACTGACTTACATTTTATGTAATTTGTAGTATTGAGTTGTTGTTAAAGACTAACATTTACCCAAAATAATTCATTTTTATCATGATGTCTCATCCTTATTTTATTTTTAAAGGAAATGGAATCAACTAGTACTTCTAATTCTTTGGCTTCCCTTTAATCAGACACAATTTTTAAAATTATAATCAGTACTAATTCCTAGCCATCTCATAACTTCTACCTCTTTTCACCAAATATATTTTTTCTGTTTACAACATAGTTATTGGGGTGTTTCTTTTAGACTATGCATAAAGTATTGAGGTCATTTTTTCAAAAGAGAAATGATGTAAATATGGTCAAACAGTTCAAAAATCCTATTGGGTTTTATATTGTTGTAAATAGGCTATGGACATATAAGATCCAGTTACGGAATATAGAAGAATGTAGTGCTTTTCATAGCTAATGATACCTACAAACTCACAGTTCTCAAGAAGAAACTAGTTCATAATCATGATTTATTATCATATATGATAATCTTAACATAAAATCAAAATACGATATTCCTTTTTATTTACACATATATTGAATAGCTAAAGATCTTGTATGATTTAATAAAGATATGTAAGTATGCACACTCATTGAGTAATTTACTTGGAAAGACTTCTATGAACCTAAAATTTTTAATTAATAAAATATTATGCTGTCTAAATGAGTTTTAAAATAAATTAGTATATTGAAATAGTTTCAAACAGAAGTATTAATGCCTATGTTTTTAGGCTGATAAAGTCTGATTAATATTGCTACATTAAATTAATAATTGAACTAATATTATTAAGGAGTAATCTTAAAGATGCCTTTTAAATGGATTCTTGTGTTATTGAAGTTATTTAGCTTAGTCTCTGAGAGATTATGTAAAATTCATATTCACTAGCTGCAGTTATAGTTCAGAGAGTGTATGCTTAGAGCAATAATGGCAGCAGTTATAATATTCTTCTAAAACTTGTCCTGCTTGCCATGTTCTTGAGTTCAATCAAATGCAGTTCTTAAGAGATTTTTTATGCTATTTAAACACAGCCACTGTTTCTATGAATGGAAAATTCTTCATTCTTTCCTTCCCCATCATTTTTACCATTATTTTACTACATGGTTTCATATTTTTAACAGAGAATTTTTAAAGATAAATTTATTAACTAAACTGTTTTAAATATAATAAGTACCAAAAGTTTCCATATTATATTTAAATCCTCAAGTGTATGATAGGATTTCATTCACAGCTAGTTCTTCTAGTTTTCATTGTCTTTTACAGGTTTCAGTGGCTCACCTCTAACACACCGCTACTGGCTACTTGCTGACGTGAAATCAAAATGTCCTTTATAACAAATAACAAATTCACACTTCTAATTGGATAATTACTAAAACATATATTTTGTCTTTATGATAAAAATGAATTTAATAAAGCAACACAAATCAATTAACATGTTAAGCTCCAGGGGAAATGTTTATAAATTTAAAGGTTTTAGAGAACTCCTACATTACAACAAAATAGAAAAAGTGTAAAATATCTCCAAAAAAAATCACTATTTTAATAGAATATTATTTTACTAATCGTATTTAAATTATTAAATCTTGCTATTAGAAAATATTTGTCAAGAAATAATGCATTTTAATTTTTCTATATTTATGTATATGTTATGTTACAATTTGATAACACATACATATGTATATGCTCTCCTTCCATGCACAGGGCGTGTGTTCCCAATGAACAGTCAAAAATAAAGTTACAGGATTAACCCTACAAAAACAGGCAACTTGTATTAACCTGCAACTCACACAATAAATGAACTAAATTTCTAAGTGGAACAGTGACCTATTTCAAGACAATTATTTTAAAGTATTGAGACATATTTAAAAGTTAATTTAAGATTTGCATATCTCGGTTTTGACAATTGAAGGATACTTGGTGTGGTTTAAATAAATTGTGTGTTTGTATACTTGTGTGCAAACTCTTACTTCAGAGAGAGAGAGAACTTATAAAAACAGAAATTGTCAGAGCAAAAGTGAATCTGTCACATTATATCTAATGATAAATATATTAGCATATGTTAAAGAGGAGTTGGATTGCTGTGCAAAATGAGAAACGTATCTTAAGCTTTATAAATTCCAAGTGACATATTTATGCTTTTTCCTGAGTTAGCTAGAAATATAAGGGTTCAATTAATTATGAAACCTCAACTCTCCTGCCCCATAAGAAGTTACATGCTAGCTCCTCCTTGTGGTTACTTTCATAATAAATAGAAACATTCATTTTAGAAATTTCCTTCATAAGACAATTAAGTTTGTTTAACTTGCATACTACTTTTTAAAACAAATGAAAAGTTTGTGAGGGAAATAGTTAACTTATAGGTGTGACTGCTAGATCGTTAAAATAAAGTGGCTGAAGTTGGAAACAAAAATAGGTATTTCATGCATGGTGCAGCAATCCCATAGTTTCTCATAGTACACATGTTAGGACAACTCTAAAACTGAGAGACTAGCCATTGGAGAGATCCCAGGAAATTTGCTTCAGTAGGTGGCACTCTTTCCTCAGAGTCAGTTTTGCAATGTTGACCTGAAATGATGTTTCAAAAAGCTGTGTCACTGGAGGTCCTATCTTTCAGGTGAGGAAAAACCCGAAAGCTTATAATCACTTATGGTTACAACAGATCACACATTTCTTCCCATTATTCTGAGGCATTTAAAACTTCCTGTTATGTAGCTTGTGCACAGAGACCAATGAAAAGGATATACAGGAAGTACACTGAGCAATTCAGAAAGAAATCAGTGCTCTACAAATTCTCTGCATTTTAATTATCATCATAATCATTACCCAGCCCAAGCCTCAGCCACCAGGTCTTACTTGGATAATTATGTTCTACTTATGTAAATCCCTCTTTTCAGTGAGTGAGCGAGGCATATTATTTCCTCTTATCTTTAAACATCCGGAGCAGTTCCGTTGAAAACCAAGCACTGTTACACAGCACTGTCTGTCACCCTGGATAGAGCACACGTTTGCTTTAGGCAAAGCGACCTTGTTTGGTTCACCTCTCCCCCACCCCTTACTTACCTAAACAAGTACACATCCAACAAAATTATTTCTGGGTTTACTCAAGTGATGTTTTTGAAATCAAGGAAAATGTTAAATGAAAGGACTCACTGGAATGGATCGTTTTGACAGTTGCCATAGCCAGAATGATCTGTGGAGCTACTGAAACCTGCTTTCCAACCTCGGACGCTTAGCGTGTCCACAGCTTTCTGAGTCAGTGTCACCTGTTCCAGGAAAGATGAGAGCAGAATGTGCAGAAAAAAGGCCACAGTCATTTACAAATTGCAAGCTCTAAAATAGGGATAGATGATTTATAACAGTTTAATTAAACATGGAAGAATTTTAAAGAAATAGTTCTCTAGTAGTAAATGATCGTATTTGTTTCTCACTGAAATTATTGTAGTGTGTTTGATATATGATAACCATAAGTATAATATTACACAAAATAATCTATGAGCTTGAGTACTTATTTCAATATTGGCCAACTCATCTTAGAAAATCACATCTTAAATTTTGAAACATATTGGCTATGATAATTAGATGAGTTGGGATGATCTATTTTTCCCTTCTAAATGGTTTGTTTGGGGCATAGGAATGAGAGAAAAGCATAGAAAATAATTTAATATGAATTGCACTGTTTACCCATTTATACAAATATAAATTAACAATGTTCTGAAGGTATATCAATAAGGAACTTAGTTAATTAAGCTCTTGTGACAAGGATCCTTTCAAGAATCTGCTGAATGCTACAGAAACCCTTTCCAATAAATTTGATGGTAATCTACAAATTCCATTTGTACAAATATTTTCATGAACACTTGTAGGAATTGTACATACTTGATTAGCATACTCATTGTGTGCAAATATTGAAGTAACTCTGTTTGGAAAATTATCTAAAATCAGCTTTGCTCTGGTAGTATTAAATTTTAAGAGATGTGAGGTGAATTTGTGTGGTGCACTGCCATATATGAGCTATATTTTACAGCATTGAAAAATACATTTTTTAAAAAGAAAAAAAACTTCTGTGCTTGGAGCAGAAGCTTGATTTGCAGTGGGAAGTTTAATTGATTGTAACTATTGTGATACAAGTGAATCTCAGAAGCAGCAGGGAAGTAAAAGATTGCCGAAGGAGCAGCCTTTTCACTTCACTATTCAGGTTTAGCAGCAATAAGTCCATTGAGATATAGAGATCTTTCTCACTCTGACTGGTGAAAGATGGACATATAATTCTGTCTAGTTAGAGGTAAAGGGCACTGCTGATGTGAACAGGCAAGAACAGTCAGCAAAGGGCATAAAAATGGTGAGGGTTTGAAAATTTATTTTATAGTTCAGCCATTTCAAGAAATATAAATTAAACAACATTCTAAAAATGGTAGACTTATGAGCCAATATCTACTGAATGTTTTGAAACTTATTTCTAATATATTTGCTTATGAGAGTGTAAATTTAAAAGATTACATTATCTTAAGGGAGCATTTAAGAAGAAACAACTCATAGTGTTACTGGTGCCTCATGAACTCCAGATTACAAGAATCTTGAGCATTTTGGGCAGCATAGTGTAACACTCCAAGATGTTCAGGTTAAGAATAAAAACTTTTAAGAAAGGGAAACCAAAGTACTTGGTTTTAAATGCATGCAAACATTAAAAGAAGAAAAAGTGTTAACAGTTAATCACTCAAACATGTTGTCCTAGTTTCCTAGTGAATTGGTGACATGTGCAGATATCACTTATTCCTCCCTCCCTTGCCTCAAACTTTACTATATTGTTATTAACAATATCACTAGAAAAACAAATGCAAATAGTGTGCAAATGGCAATGATGACATATTTGAATAACTAATGGTATTTTTTAGATTTGGTTGAGATGGAACCAGATTGAAGGACACTTTTCAAATCTTAACTCCCCAGAGCCACTTCTTTGTAAATAAAAGTAAGAAACCTGGAGAAATATCATGTACCCTAGTGAGGTCAAAAGAGTGGGATTGTGGGGAGAGAGGGGTTGCATATTTTGTTTTATCAATTGTTTTTGGAATTGCACCAAGTGACAGAGCCTTTACTTTAATCTGAATCTGACCAAAATCTGCACAATCTCTCAGAGAAACTGTCTTTACCTTCAATGACCACCCTCTGTGAAGATGAACAGGGTAAATGGATCATTCTGAAAAATAGGTACTACAGTGAGAGTCTCAGGACCACATTGAGGAATCAAAACATATATTCTCTTGTGATGTGGAATTAATGCAGAAACAGAAGAAAGTCTTTCCAAAATTCCAGTTCATATGCTCAAAAATATTTTTGGAGGGAGTGAATCCAAGAAACTTGAAGAGGTGGCCCCCAATGGGAAATCATGTAAAATTTTAAAAGTCAGGATTGCAGAATGTGAAACAACAGTAGGTGCCGTCAATAGCAGAAAGGATATTGCAGAAAGCTTAGTGAAATGTATAGAAATAGTTCAACTATTTTTTCTATAACTCAGAGAATAGGGGCCAATGAAGAGATAAACAAAATCAAAGAAAAATAAATACAATGACAGATACAGGATGTTAAGAGAACACAATAATAAATAATAAACAAATTATAAAAGAGAGTGCAAAATAAATGGGGGAAAATGAGGAAAGCCGATGACCATAAAAATATAGGAAAAAAAGGTTTTGAGGGTTAAAAAAAGGCCCTGGTTTATTAATTAAAATGGCTTCATTGACTACTAGGCAAAATGTAAAAACCAACACAGAAATAGTTCCTTGATTTTTGAATTTCAAGGATCATGCAACAATGATTGTTGTGTTATTTCCCAGTTATGCTCCCCAGTGCTGCTTTGGGTGGGCTGCACCTGTGGTCAGAGAGAGCAAGATAAACTACAACCTGCTACATTCATCCAAGTCTCAAACCCACTGGTCAACCAAAGAGTGGGCATCTACCATTTCTAGGATAAGTGACATGTTTAGGGAGCAAGCTGATGAGAAGAGCAAGACAACATGAAAAGTTAATTCCTTGACTTGTAGGCAAACCATGGAAGAAGCCCGGGTTCTACAGTCCCTCAGCTGTTCTTTAGCATTTGGACTCAATTTAAGGGTTTTATAAATAATATATATTTCTCTCTTTGTGACTTTATTTATTGAACAAAATCATTCTACACTCCTTCCTGGAATGAGGAGTGGTGCTACAGTCTTTAATACAACCTTTACCCCATGTACTCAAAGTCCTTCTGTATTCTTTGTTTTGTCCACCCCTGCACCAGAATACATGGGCAATTCCCACAGTTCTGCCTGTGTTTTCTTCCTATTTTGCTTCTTTTTCTATAAGATTCACTAAACAATATAATATTTTTCTGATTTTACTGAATTAATTTTTTATTTCTAGTAGCTCACTTTGGTGCATTTCCATTCTCCTAGCAAATAGATTTCTCTTCTAAATTTCTCATCCAAACAACATTATTGATAGTATTACAGATGTCTCCCATTTACTACCCCTTTTCTCCCCTCCACCCAGCCACTACCCATGCACCCCCCTCCCAGATTTTCACCACCATATTGCCTGTGTCCATGGGCTATGCAATTGGTATATAATTTCTTCTGTGTATCTCTTCTCGTCTCCCCATCCCCACGTCAAGGTATGTCAGTCTGTTCCAAGCCTCCATGCTTTGGGTCTTATTGTATTGATCAATTCATTTTGTTCATTAGATTCCACAAATAAGTGAAATCATGTGGTATTTGTCTTTCTCAGATTGCCTTATTTCACTGAGCATAACATTCTCCAGGCCCATCCATGCTGTCCCAAAGGGTAAGAGATCCCTCTTTGTCACAGATGCATAGTATTCCATTGTATAAATGCCTCACAACAATAGTATATATTTAATACACAACTTCTAGCTCCTACACATCAAGAACGTTAGAATTATCTCTCAAGAAAAAAACAACTTTACAATTGATATTTAAAAAACAGTCCACAAAAGCAGAAATATGATTCATTCATTTAATCATTCATTCATTCAGCAAATGAAATGTACACTTTAGGTTTTGGAATTATTATAGTGACAAGGCAGACCAAAAAAACTTTTGTCCATGACCCAGGATTGTTGGCCAGATTCACTTGTAACTGTAGAAATGAGGTCTCATTTCCTTGCTCTTTGTCAACCAGGAAATTTTCTCAGCTCCTTAAGGCTATTTATATTCCTTTTCAAGTTGTCCTGCCATCTTCAAACTGATACCTTGGACCTATTATGTACTCTTTCCCCTTTCAAAACTAGCCAAGCATACTTCTTCTCAAACTTGGAATCTCTTCTTACTGCCTTCTGCTGCATCTCTTTTACCTCCAGCTGGATAAAATTCTCTGCTTTTAAGGGTTTATGTTATTAGATGGGGTCCAATCAGACAATCTCCCTAAATTAAATTATTTAACCTTATTTACAAGGAGAAGTGACTTTTTCAATGAACTGCAACATATTTGTAGATTACAAGGATTAGGATATGGACATTCTTTCAGAGAGCATTTGGCCTGCTACAAAGGGACAGGGTTGTAGAGCAGCTAGCTATATGTTAGCATTCTATTCAAATGTTAATGTAAGAAAAATTAACAAAATGGAACAATGCTTAAAATTTACATTAAATAGCATTTAACAAAAGCAGAGTATACAATATTAGAACTTTTTATAAACTTGTGTATACAAATTTATACATAAAAATTGAGTGGCCAAAAAAACATCAAGCATTTATAAGGATATATTGTAAACACTTATGAATGAGTGATAGATGACTTTTAATATCTTTGATTTTATAAATTTTCTATTATGAGCACATAATAATTTATGTTAAAGAAAAGATATAAATAACCTAAGAACACCATTTCCCCTCACCATTAAGTTAATTTCAATCACTTCACTATATCTCATATAAGCATATTAATTTTGCTTCTGTGCTACTTCCCCATAAGTAAGTCTTTTAGTTTTTTTAGAGAAATTGCTCAGTTTTCCAAAACTCTAGAGTTCCATAAGTTCCATTGGTTACTTATAACTGCTTTCTCTTTTTTTTCCAGTGTTACATTCATTGTACATACTTTATCCTTTAAATAGGATAGCAGCATCCTTGCTGTAGGTTCATGACTAACCTCTTTATTTTCCTTTCCATTGCATTGTTGGAAAACCACTCAATGCTTAAGACAGGAAATGCCCACTATACCCACTATATAGGTAAATGAAATAAGAGTCCATTGACTTGGTATGCCATAACGTGACATTTCTAATGAAAAAGATTTATTGGTACTTCCCACTTTTATTTATGTGACTTTCCTCTTTAAATAATGCATACTAAATTTCTGTTTCAATATTGTTGACTATGTAAAGTCCAATACCTGAAAGTTAGTGAATCAATTAGATTGATGCCATATTAGTAAAATACTGTTTTTCTTATAAAAGTATAGATTGACTAATTGAAACTCACAGTTGTCTACATTTCTATACAATTGAATACACTTATTATTCATTCCAATGGGTTTTAAATATCTATGAATTAAACAAACCTAATTGGTTTATATGGACTTAGTGAGCATTATCAACAAAAGCAACAATAAATGTATTTAACAAAGCATTCAACAAAGCTTATATTTATATTCAATAAATATAAGCACAGTATATAATAAAATACATGGGATCTGACAGTCTTAATTATGCCTAAAAGTTTCTGACAGTCCTGCTGTGGGGCAGTGGTGGGCTGTTCAGGAGAGGACGTACCATGAATGATGTGAAAATGTTATTGGAAGACCTTGGTTTCATCTGGTCCAGGAGGCAAGTTAGTTGCCTTTCTAGTGACTAAATTTTATCATCTCAGCAATGCTAATAAAATATCTGGTGATCCTTCCTCCCAAATTTGTAAGGAACAGATGACCTATGAGATGGATTTTGTTAACTCTAAAAAAACAATTGTTATCACTATTTTTATAGTATCAGTCCATTGGTTGCTAAATTATGACAAAAATGGACATAGTGAGAACTATAAGTTTGTCTTAAAAATGTAATAATTTTATTTATTTATAATTACTATCTCTTGACCACCCTACATGTCATTTAATTTCTTATCAAATGTTCCAAATGTTCAGAAATGTACAATTTTGAAATTTTATTTCATTAATCTATTATTTTACATAGTTGAAATTAACTTGCTTTTGATTTATATGTTTATGTGTAAATAGCTAACAAGGTCAAGTTTTGGCTTTGTTTACTTTTCCATTTGTTTGCTCCTGAATGTGTGGCAGCATAAACGCAACTGTAAAGAGCACAGATAAGCTCTCAAAATGTTACATGGCATTTTACCAAAACATCTGTCAAGTAAAAGGTTAGAATTTTCACTTCTAGAAGAAAAACATACCAATTAGCAGCAATATTCTGCTGCCTCTGGCATGATTTTGGAGGGAAACTGACATGCTTGTTGAATATATAGAGGGCATTTCTACATGGGGATTTTTCTGCTGAGTACCTACAAGCCGATTCAAAAAGTGCACATTATTTAGATACTTATCTGATACATATACATTTGGCTTCAACATGCAATTTGACTATATGCTAAACATATTACCAAAAATTATCAGTTAAATTAGTTACTAATAATCGTACATATTCCAAAACACTAGTGGATGCATGCAGCTTTTCTGAATTTGTAAAGAGAATTTTCTATTAGAAATCTTACATTGAATAAACTACTTGAGGCTATTTTTTAATAGGAGAGGTTTTAAGTATTTAGATTATTATTAAATACAATTTGAAAAAAAATTCTAAATTTGTGTTTGTTATGAAATAATATTTAGTACAAAATAATATTAATATAAAATTTTCACAATGTGTTCCAGTAATAGATGCAGCAATACTCTTATCACATTGGTAGGTATACCATTACAGGTAAAGTATGAATGTATGTGATTAGAATTCTAATCACACTTAATATAATTTTTCTCTCAGTATTGATAAATTAAGCACACCTTTCCATACTAGAGCATTATGCTTTTGAACAAATATGTAAGACTTTATGGTGTAGACAAATAATCACATATATAACGAATTCACTTTTAATAGGTATATTGATCTGTTCTGCTGTTTTATTTTTAAAGTGTTGAAACTGACACAGTTATTAACATACTTTTATATATGTGTGGACTTTTTTCACATAAAATTAATTTATGAGAAATTAACTAGCTATATCAAAAGAAATGAATATTTTAATAACAATTAGCTATATTCTACTGAAAGTTAGAGAAACTATATTCTTTATAAATGCCCATGTCATAAAAGACAAAGATAGACTTTGGAAATACTTCAGATTAAAAGACAATTACATAACAATTAAGTGTAACACTTGATCCTGGCCAGAATTCTGTACTGACTTTTAAAAATGCTATAAAAGTACATAATTGGATAAAGTGAAAACATTAAAATACACATAGTTATTAGAGAAGAAGTATCAATGTTACATTTTTTATGTCAGTAACTGTGCTAGAGTTATTTAAGGCAAATGTTCTTTATGAGAAATATACAGTAAACTATTTAGGAGTAAATAGCCATCCTATATAATAAAAGGCTAATATGCAAATCGACCAAACAGTGGAACAACCAAACAACTGGTCGCTATGATGTGCACTGACTACCAGGGGGCACGTGTAGAACATGGCAGGTGTGGGAAGCAGGCAGCAGAGCATGGAACATGGCGAGCATTGGCCGTGGCAGGATGGTGGAGTAGGTGAATGGGGGTGCCAGACCATGGCAGGGCAGCAGTTGCTGTCATCAGAGTGAGCCTCTGGTGGTTACTGAAAATTCTTTGCTCCCACTCGGCACCAGAGCCGCTGCTCACACCTGCTGACGGTGCTGGCACCGCTCGCACCCATTGCTGGTGCCCGCCCCAATTGCTCCTTGCTGTCAGCAGGTGCAAGCAGGGCCAGTGCCATCAGCGTGTGGGAGTGGCGGCGGTGGGAGCAGGGCTGCTGGCAGACAGGGGACTGGGGCCCACGGTGGGAGGGGCCAGTGGGGGCACGGAGGATGGGCCGAGATCCACCCCTGTGCCCACCACAGCCTTTTGGACCACAACTCCTTTCAAGGCGTATGAATTTGTGCACTGGGCCCCTAGTCCTATATAATAACAGGTTAATATGCAAATCGACTGAACAGCAGAATAACCAGTCACTATGATGTGCACTGACCACCAGGGGAGACACTTAATGCAGAAGCTGCCTCCTGGTGGTCAGTGCACTTCCACAGGGGGAGCGCTGCTCAGCCAGAAGCCAGACTCACAGCTGGCCAGCTCAGCAGTGGTGCCTCTCCTGCCTCCGTGAAAGTGCTAAGGATGTCTGACTGCCGGCTTAGGCCCAACCAGCAGTCAGACATCCCCCAAGGGCTCCCGGACTGTGAGAGGACACAGGCCGGCCTGAGGGTTCCCCCGATCCTGAGTGCACGAATTTCATGAACCGGGCCTCTAGTGGTATATAAAATTTACTTTCAAATTATTCAGAAAAATAACTTTCAGCATATGAATGGTTTTATATATATATATATATATATATATATATATATATATATATATATATATATATATATGCTGTTATGGAGCATGTGAATGTACACAAGTGCCATAAAGAGAAATGAAAGAGAGAGAAATAGAAAGCAAATATGACAAAGTGTTTACAAAAGTTAAATCTTGTAAAGAATTTATAGGTGTTCTTTGTACCACTTTTATTGTTGCAACTGCTCTGTATGTTTGAAGTTATTTCTAAGTAAAATTTATAAAAATTAATAGACATTTACAAATCGCTCTCACAAACGCAGACTAACTGTTCCCATTCCCTTCCCCCATCCTTCTCTTTTCTTTAAACATAATTTTATCACTTTCCTCCCTTTATCTCCCATTTCATTCTTTCCTCCCTTGCTTCTATTGTCAAAAATTCGTTAGGCAACTCAAATGAGGTAGGCAATATTGGGCTAATCAGAATCAAGTCCATGCTGCCTTGTGAGTCTGGCAGCGATGGGAGGATTGGCTACACTCAAAAAGATTGAGATGACAAGAGTAATGTTTCATACTACACCAAGGGAAGGAAAGGGACCACAGGCCAAGGAATGAGAGTGACTTCTAGCTCAAAAAGGAAAGGAAAACAGATTCTCTCTTAGAGTCTCCAGAAGAACTACAGTCTGGTTGGCACCCTGATTTTAATGCAGTGAGACCCATTTGGTTCTGACCTCCAGAATTGTAAAACACTAAATTCGTGTTGCTTTCAGCCACTTAGTTTGTGGTAATTTGTTACAACAGCAATAAGAAATGATATAAGGGCATTCTAAAAAATGTATATTCAAACATGCTAAATTGTAGGAAGTCAAGGAAAAACGGAAGGGCTCTTCCAAATTAAAGACTGCAACAAAGAACTGGGTGCAATGGCGATTCTGAGTTGAAACTTTTATGACAAAAGACTTTACTGAGAAACCTAGGTTTGCTGAATAAAAGACACATGGTAATTTCTTCACTATTATTGAAATTACTTTTTATATCTGAAACTGACAATATATAATTTATAGAAATAAAACGGGACCAGATTAGAACCTCACCACTGTGTATTCACTGTCTATTTCTGTATATTGTTCCATTAGGGATATTATAAAATATTTTTCTTCATTGCCAAAGTAACAAATGAAAGCTTATAATTTGATTATTAGCAATTTACATTTTTATTTATGAAGGGAAGCATTTCTAAAAGTCAATTATATGCTTGATTTTTAGAAAGTTTGTTTTTTGTTTATTAAAATGTTAGTATATATAAGATTGAACATCTTGATAAAGTAGAAAAACAGTCTAAATAATATGTTTGCTTATATACCAGTATTTATTAAATTAAATAATAATATATTAAGTTTAAAAATATAATATAAATATAGTAAAACTGTAAAGGGTTCAAAAACAGGTTGTTTAATTTAACTTAAATATATTTAAGTGCACGTTTTAACTTTTTATAGGCAAAATAAAGCATTTCTTCTCCAAAAGAAAATGGGGGATTCAGTTGCAATTCTTTGGTTCTAGTGATATAAGTTTTTTAGATATTTAAATAGAACTTGTATGCCATCTTTCAATTTATAAAACACTCTGTACTTATTTTAATCATGCAATAAATACCCTTCTAAAATATGTATGTCAGAAATTATTCTCCTGTTTCAAATAAAAAAAACTAGACATCACAGAGATCAAGTAACTTTCCCAGGGTCACAGAGCTATTAGATATTATCTATAGATGGCAGAGATAGGGCTCACTATATTCAGGAAGTAAGATTCAGTTAGTGTAACCAAAGCGTTCATGGTCTTTTTAATCTATTTTATTTTTCTTTAATATGTATTAATAATGAAAAACTGGGAATACTTGACAAGGCAGCTGAACTTTGCATTTCAGAGTGAAGTTACAAAGCTAGATTTCCTCAGTTCAAACCCTGCTTCCACAGTTGCTTGCTGTGTTACTGCAGGCTATTTTCTTAATCTGTCTGTGTGCTCTTTATGTAGTTACTGGCCTAAAAGATGCAAAAGCCGTGATCCAAATCTTCACAAGTAATGAATGCCAAATAAATATTTCATGTGTATTATTATGATTTAATAGTAAATGGCATTGATCTAATGAAATATCTTAAATCAACATCATTGGAGAAAATAGCTTATGATGATATTTCAACATTAAATCAGCTGTTGCATGTAAATCACCTATCCCAGGATGTGTAATAACAAGTTCAGGCTTCATCATCATCATCATCATCATCTTATTTTCATCATTATCTATTTTCATCTTATAAAGATAAGTTATAAGACATGGCCTAAAGCAACATGTAAAATTAATACAAAGGAAAAATCTACATGCAAATTTAGATCTCTTCTATGCTTTTCATAGTCCAGTGATGGCGAACCTATGACACATGTGTCAGAGGTGACAAGCGAACTCATTTTTTTGGTTGATTTTTCTTTGTTAAATGGCATTTAAGTATATAAAATAATTATCAAAAATATAAATCTTTTTTTTACTATGGCTGCAAATATCAAAAAATTTCTATATGGGACATGGCACCAGAGTTAAGTTAGGGTTTTTCAAAATGCTGACACGCCAAGCTCAAAAGGTTCGCCATCACTGTCATGGTCTATGCTAAGTCCATCATTTGAATGATGCTTTTACAATTAAGCCCAGTATTGCATTTAATTCTTGTATTAGCTGGGTTTGTATTACCAGCTCATGTAAATGCTGAATGTTTGGGAACTTGGGAAAGATACTTAAACATTTCTATACATCTATTTCCTGAAGTGTAAATTGGACATGATAGAAAAGATCTACTTTTGGGGGGTGTTATGAAGATTAAAAGTATCTATGACAAGTCATTATAACACATGCGCCAGGTCAGTGCTTGTGGCATATTTTTAAAATCCTGCTGTTTAAGATGCATTAATAATGAAGAGGGACTCATTGGAATTCAAAATCAGCAGTAGAAAAGTTAAAAAACTGTTGTTCATATCATGACACACCACTTCACAAAATGTTCATTTTAAGTAAAATGTGAAACTTCATCTGACCAAGGCGGCCTTAACATTCCCCTCAGCTTGACTAATGTTCAGAAAGGCTTCTTGCTGACTCTAGGCCCCTAGCCTCTGTTTTCTTAGAGAATTTACTTTAGGAAACTTGCAATTGTAAATTCTTTTTCTGCCCCTTCGAGATGTAATCTTCTCCACCAAGAAACATCTTCCTCCAGGACCTGGGAGTCATCTCTTTGAAGGCCCATCTCCCAGTCTCTGAGGGAGGTCAGAGCCTATCTTGCATAAGTGACAATTAGCAAATACAGATACCGCAATGAACAAATCTCCTCACTAATGCCCTCTAGTAATTGTGTACCAGCACACTCCAGGGTTTAAAAAGCCTCCTGCCTTTTGTTAAGTGGAATTCAGGTTAATCTTTCTCCCCGATTGCAATAGTCCTTAATAAAGTCCTCCGTGCTGTTCAACTGATCTAGAGGAATTTTTCTTTTATACATCTTATCACAGCTTTGTCTCCAGAATTAGAGAATTTATCATATTATTGTATATAAAAGAATTAAAGTAGTCTGTTAAGTTTTCAAAGAGAGTCATCAAAATTCAATAAGAATTTATATTTATACTTTCATTTAGGTAGAAAATTACCAGTTTTGACACTGTATGTTAAATACTTGACAGGATTAATTTTGGAATCACTTTATGATATATTTTTAACTTGCTTTATTGTTCCAATTATCCATATGAAATTAATTCCATATTTTACTCAAGTGTCAGATCCACAAATTTTAGCAAAGTGCTTCACTCATATGACATATATAAATGACTTGATACTATAGTTTAAGATGTACTATGATAATTAATCAAGGACTTAATTTTACTTTAAGATGAAGTCTCCAAGAAAACACTTTTATTCCTTTAGTCATTAGCTTGATCTTAGGATTAAAAACAATTTATGAGATACCAAATTGTCATCAGCACAACAGCTTGCTATTAAAGTTTTAGTTAATTACATATGGTTTTAATATAATGAAAAAAAGATTTACGTATTCTTCTACTTTTACACACAGTCCAATTGCTAAATATATAAAATGATTTTTCTAAATTTAAAGTATAAATGGTGAATGATTTGGTTGGTAGGTTAAATGAAATGCCTTACATTAAATGCCATACATAGGGCAGTAGTAGGCATAGAGTGAATGGCTTTGCTCTCCATTGCCTTAGCTTTTCTTAATTAATTCATTCATCTGGAAAAATAGAAACAGAATGACACAAGTTAGGTTAGAATGGCACATAATATTGGCATAAAGTAGGTTGGATATAGATAAGCACAATGACAATGTGAATTGAATAGTGACAATAAAACACTCACTGTATTACAGATGAATTTGTGAACCTATCATAAATCTTAAATGAACACGTTATTGGGTTGAATATGGTTTTGTTTCTTGTCATTAAAATCGATAAAAAAATGACAATAATTACCTCCCAGAATAAGCCAATAAGTTTTTGTCTTTCAGTCCATTTAGTATTATAATTATTTTAATGACCTAACTAAAATAATAATTTATCTATGTCCATACTTGGAAAAACCATAAATAAATATAAACTATAATCACAAAATAAGTGCAATAGAAAGAATATACAGAAGAAAACTGAATTAACAATTAGTGATTTCAATATGCAATAACAGACAATATGCTTTAGAACATGAGAAATATAAAAAAAATATGTAGAAATGTTTTAGTCACTAGAATCTGAAATATTTCTAAATATTAGCAAAAAAATTGTCATAATGATTCGACCAAACACTGCATTGTTCTCACAGCTTTTCTATTGGTTTTATAAGAATAAGATTAATCTCTTTAATTTCAACTTCAAAAATATAGTTAGTTGTTCCAAAATATCCTTATTAACAGATTTTTAATAATCGTAGGTAAATTTATTTGACGCTTTCTATTTTTAGTGAGTATATTATTTAATGAAAAACAAGGCTTTTAATTATAGTGAAAAAATAGAAAACCATCAATATAAAAATATGACTTAAGAATGATTTTTAACTTTTAAGCAGACCATAATCATTTTATATAATTTGAAGATGCTGCTTTAGAGAGACAATAAACTATGTACCCAATTACATTCTTTTTTTCAGACAACAGTTTGAAATCAGGAGAATGTGTGATGAGGTTTAATCAAAGATTAGAACCTTTTAATTAAATAGGGCCTTTTGTGACTAGTCATTTGACATTAATTACTGTTTTAGTCGAATTTCTTTTGATTTGTAAAGGGCCATGAGTACTGCAAAAATTATATCACATCACAGAAATTGTTGATAATTAAAGCAAAAGCTTGTCTTCATCAGCCCATCACACTCCTTAAAAGGAACATCATTGTAAATGTTAAATGGCTGTCTTAGACAAACAGACTAGAAGCTTTGAAAGGAAAAAATAACAGATGGCATGTCAAGCCAGTTGCTTTGGATGGACAGTTTGAACAATGTTAATTATAAGCTATTTTAAAATGTTTAGCCACACTTTTAGGTAATGGTAAGAGGTATATGTGCAGTTCAAAGGCTCAACACCCTTATGAGAATCATAAACCTAACTCACACCACTGCTATGAAAAAGAGGTCTTCAATGACACAATGGTAAAACAGAAACTGACCTAATAGTTTAAATGATATTTTATTTGTGGACCCATGGAGAATAAACTGTAAATTGAAACTATTTTTGCAAGATTGTAACTCTCAATCCAGCTAGAATACTCATAAAAAGAACACTAATTTGTCTCTTTGTGATTCAGATATACATTCAAGGGTTAAAAAACAATAAAAGGATTTAAAATTCAATAAACTAATTTGTTTCAAAAGAATCTTAGGAAAAAAGTAAGAACGTATACAGGTAAAGGTAATTGAAAAAAATAGTAATGTGCTGTGTTTATGTAAGAATATAGTGACTTGACTTCTACAGACTTAGACCCCAAATTGTTTTTCCAATTGTGATAAAAACATCACATTTTCTCTCTGCTAGCTGCTTTGTAATGGAGGGTATTCAATTTTAGTACAATTTGCCTTAGGTTAGGGTTATGGTCTGTGGACGGAGTAAAACTAATTGGCCTGAAAAACGGATATCACTCGGCTTCATTAGCAGCATGCGCCAACCAACTGAGTTAAATGGACTCGGTCGTACTAAAACAGAACTTTAAAAATGGTTGTGCGAACAAAGGATGAACAGTACTGAGAACAGAACATGTGATTAATTTTGCCTTTATTAGACGATGCATAAAAGCTAGTCAGCTAAAATGTGTTCAGCAAACTGTACTTAAGTATCTTAAAGATAATAATCTCTCACAACAGCAAAAACAACTTAAATGATATTGATAGAGCCACTTTAATCTCTATTGAAATAAAAATTATAAATATACATTTATAAGAGGAGATCATCTAGGTTGATTTATTTAGACCTTTTAATAGCTAATATTTCAAGTTTATGGTTTAGGCTATTTTCATGTCCAGTGGAGACTTAATATGAAAACACCCAAGAGTGGGAATTAATTGCTCATTATGGTGAGTAGCTTGAGGGCGTTGTGAAGACATTATTGACCTCGCTCCTCTCTTCTCCGGCCCTGGGATAAAATAAAGTGGCTCCACAACAAAGGACCACAACAGGGCCAATTTTCCAAGATAACTAGGGAAATAGGCTATATCAAGTTAATAAGCTCAAAATATCACTAAAACCAATCTTATATCTTGGGTTTCTTAGCAGGCTGCAGAAGTAAAAAAAAAAAAAAAAAAAGACTAGACAGAACTTTACCATTAATAATAATAATTATCATTTATGCATTTCTGGCTAATTACCAATTTACTTTCATCATGTCATTTAATCCTCTCAACAACATTTTAATGTATGATTATCCCCATTTTACAAATGAGAAATTCAGAGAGGTTAAAAGTTTCCAAGATGATCCAGTTAGTTAGTAATAGCCTAGTTAATGTTTACATCAGGGCTATATTTGGAAAACAAATGTAAAATGAAAGTAAGATTAGAAAAATATTAGTTTTACGTGCTCCATTTGTTATTTTAATAAATGGAGTCCATTTATGTTAAACGTTGCAGTATCACAGACGATATAGAAAACTAGATAGAAAAATGTGGGGGAGAAGAGGAATGTGGTTTAACCCAGGTATTGAAGTTCCACCAGTACAGACTGGGGATTCCTCTCCTGAGGACTTATCTGTATATTTAATCATAGTCTGTCCAGCCCAGCCTTTGCAGTCCCCCAGTACTTTTTGACCATCCTTAGCGCTGGGGTTTTGGGGCTGCTATCCAAATCAAGCATGTACTCTTTCAAATCTCTCTCCCACTCATATGAACAAAAATTCATTTGGGGGAAAAAAATCAAGCCTCCAATTATTCTTTCACCTTTAAAAAGGAATCCCAGAGCTCCATTTGGTTATAAATAGAGACCCCATATGAAAGGAATCCTATGTTCTTGGGGCCTTCTTTCCATCCTGAGGTCTAGACTCCTCCTCCAGGTATTACCAGTTCCCTTTGTGATTGCTTATGCAAGTTCCTCTTTGTTGAAACAAAACCACAGCTTTTAAATTAATGTCCCTGAAGGTCATGCTCCCTTCAATAATTATTTTCTGGAACTCGGTGCACTTCCTCTGTGCTAGAAACAGTTTGTGGGCCTCCTGATGGGCGTTTTGGCCTCTATATTAAGAAACTAGGTGACAAGAGAGCTAAACTCTCAACAAAAATGTCCATGCGATATACCAGTTCTTTGACTCCTGTTGTCTATTGACAATCCATAGTTTGATATTTAGTCTTGGGGTGCGGACTATGCTCGTTTCTGTTTAAGTAAAGGGAATCATGTCAGAGCTTCAGCATGACAGGAGCAATCTTTGGCATGGCATTCATCAGACCAGGCTTGGTTGGAACCTAAGAAAAACAATTCTCATCATGGTATCATACGTTCCTATTACTATTTTTCTTTTTTCTAATCAAACCAGGAGAGTGATGTTGACCTCAAACTTTTTCTTACATCACTGCTCAACAAATGGAGAAATGCTGGAAGTTAAGAACAATAGAAGTTTTTTTTTTAAAATCTAATTTCATATGACTGAGAAGACCTTGATGTTTTCAGTTATAATTAAAGTTAATTCTATTCCTTGCATCCATGAAACAGTCTCAAACCTAATGCAGGCATGAGATTTACCACATCAAACATAAAGGAGTTAAACTTACAACTCACAGGTTGCACTGTATATAAAAGAAAAAAGGTGCTAACATTTTTCATTTAATGTTTTTTTTAACTTAGAAATATATCTCATTAAGGAAAAATAAATATAATATCAGTAGTATCTTAAGATGCTTGTTTACAATTGAAATAATTAAATTATTTTCCCCTGAGAAAGTTTTTTAGGAGACTGTAAAATTAAAACTATATTTGGAATTCTTTGCATTCCTTATTTCCCCCTAGAAAACCTATCATTTAAAATGATAAATTTTAACCTTTTCCATTTCTCACAGAGAGCATTTAATTCATATTCTTCAGGCTTTTTGAAACTGGCTCCCCATACTGATAAAGAATTTATTATTTTTACAATGTTTACTAATGCCCAGTTCCAGAACCTTCCTCAAGGACATTTAATTAGCTTTTAATGTGTAAATCTCTTAGAATCATTTTTTGGGAAAAAGGCAGGCCAAACATATTCATCTATACAGTTAATTGTATGATTAAGTGCATTCAAATTAAGTCATAGTATATTAAATACAATGCGTGTGGTGCATAGAAAATAAAAAGTTCATGGCATCTAAAAATAGTAGGATCAAGAACAGAAATACTAATGGATCAAAAATCTACTGTGTAAATATATTTTGACTCTGAGTACCATTTTTTTTATATTGACTTAACACTACTCAAAAAAGTCAGTAATTTGATTTCTTTTTTAGTGTTCTGTGACTTTAAGAATGGAAAGGATTATATTATACATTAAAATGTGCTATTTCCAGAAATAGCATTTTCATAATGTTGTGAACATTAATTATCTGAAAATATGTACAATAAGCAATAATTTAAGAAAGACAACTTTTTAACTGTCTTTACAATGATAAACATGAAACACCTTGTACAGAAGACATTGACTCACCTGATGGAAAGAACCACTACTTAAATGCCTGCCTCTGAATAGTTACCTTAAACAGGTGTATGTGGAACCGTGGGAGCTGGAGTTGATCCACATAACTTTTTCTAGCTTCTTCCAACCTAAGGCAGTTATAACTGAGAACTAAGGAAATAAATGTTATCTTCAAAATCTTTGCCCTATGATCCTTCTGTTGTATGATTTGATAGTTTCTAATATGTATTTTAGTGTTACAGACCCCTGCTACATAAATTAAATTTTTTCTTCAAAATCACTTTCATAACCTTGCTATGGTGATAACAGACTTTACTAGGTGTTTGCTGCTCTGTTTATGAACACAGTATGGCAAATTTAATCCTGGAAGTGAGTTTAGAAATGTTAAATATTCCATCCTATTGTCTACCATGATGATGCTCTTTCCCAGTTTCCTTTGCAGATTTCTCCCCTTGCCATAGTGGTATGCACGTGGATTCTGGAGATACTGCCTCAGTCCAAATATGTCTCTACAACTTGCTAGCTATGTGATCTTGGGGAAGTTACTTACCCTCTAATCCTGACTTAGATTCCTCATCTGTAAAGTGTGGGTATTAACATTACTGAAAATAGCAATTCTTGCTACCCACTTGATAATAAAGAAAGCCAACTTATACAGTTGACATAGTTTAACTGAAATGAAAGAACTAGTGTGAACTGATAAATGTCTGGTCAATAACTAGTAAGTAGCAAAGCCAGTATTTGAATACAGAATGAACACTTTTCTCTCTTCAAGAGTTATTAGTGAAATATGGTTATTAATTTTACAAATGAGTATAAAGTCTTCAATAGAACTATTCTCCCTAAAGTAATATAAACATTAGCTTAGCAATAAGTTAGTTTATATTCGTAACATTTAATTTTTATTCAAACATATTTGTCTCAGATATTTCAAAGAAAGCCACTAAAACCAAGACCAATTTCAGAACCCAGTGGTCTTTAGGAAGTGAGTAGTGGGCAAATGCACGTGGAATGGTGGTAGTTATAGCAAATAAGGTTCTGTCCCTTCACCCCCACCTGTTGCCATTGTCCATCCTGGATTTGACTGCATACAGAAGCAAGTACAGGGGCAAATTGAAACTTCTTTGATGTAACCAAATTTTTGGACCCTATAGAAGTAACAGAGCCTCAAGACTTCAACACCTTAATGATCTCTAAATAATCCTACAATTAATTTTGGCCATTACTTAATCAGGAATAAGAATAATAGTAGAGTTCTAAGTCTCTTCTCTTAATTACCAGAAAAATTCCTCTCCTAGGCAGTGGTGATAGAGTGGTACAGGCAAAGATGCGCCCTTCAGTAATGTCCCTCATACATTCAATCCAGCAGATACCCATAAAGGTTTCTAGAAAGCAGTTGGAAAATACATTTATATAATTTATTGTCTGTGGGTTTGTTTGTTTGTTTGTTTGTTTGTTTTTGGAGAATTTGTGAGAAGAGTTGATAAACTGCAGTATCACATTACCATTTTAACTTGGAAGCTTTATCAGAAAAGTATATAAGGTGGGGCCTTGACTTACGAGTTTAATTCGTTCCGAGGCAGAGCTCATTAAGGAGCTCGTTAACTCAAATTACTCTGTCAACTCAATGCAAAAAATCCGCGGAGAGACAGCTGGTATCTCAAAAAACTCGTTAGTCGTGACACTCGTAAGTCAAGGCCCCACTGTATTCATTTAGGATTGACATAAGAGAGGCTTTTACACACACACACACACACACACACACACACACACACACACACACACACCCCTCTACAGGATTGTTGTCATACAACTGAGAAAGGACTATGTACTTGGCCTATCTTCCCCAGGTTTTGCTTCTCAGGTGGAATTTTGATCCTGTAGAAGCAATAGTGATAATCAGATACATGTTGAAATCAGATACAGTTATATATTTCTGACTCTATACTAGCTGTCATTCTTTAGATATGCCTTATGTTTTCCTAAATCTATGGCAATTCATTTATAATTTCTTATGACACATTTTATTTTTTCTGTATTATCATTTCTGTTTAATTGTTTTATCACTCTTCTTCATGTGAAAATTATAAAGACCTAGGGGATGAGGATGAGTTTCCCATCCCTGTGTACCCCAGTGTCTAGCACAATGTTTGCAAATGGCTTTCCCTCAATGAGCATTGACTTAATCATCAAGCCCTTTCTTGATAGTGCCTGTAACAGTGTTATGGTCCCTCTCACAGAACATTTAGTTGACCATCTGAATAAGCAGGAACATGGCTCTAGTTAGCTTAACATACAGTAAATGCATGAGGGAAGCTATGCAATTACTGACTCTCAACTGACTTTAGCTAGTCCAGACACCAGGTCTAAATAACACATGATCTTAGCCAAAAGGCCGAGAAGCGGACAGACACCAGGTCTAAATAACACTAGTATAGCTGAGTTAACAACGGACTGATGAAAACCTAATTAACAGTGTTATGTAAGATTTAAGCCTATACATTAAGAAAGGAAAAAGTATCAAATCTTATTACTTATAAATCAGCATACATAAGTGGCATCAAATGAATACAACTGAATACATCAAATATATAAACTGTATGTTTACATATACATAAAATTATAAAATACATAAACAAATGATATCTACAGTTATCATTGAGAACCATTTCTGAAATCATGGCTCACACAACCTTTCTTTTGCAAATAGGATGTCCTAGGTATTACTTTATTGTCCTAAAATTATTGCTTAATTATAAGGGACTTCATTTAAGCTTCTTAAAATATGACGTGGAAATCATTAGCACAATTTGCATGAATAACAAATAACAATGATACTGCAGTTCTTTTAATGAAATGATTTGTTATTTAAGCTGTCTAAATATTATGCATGACAGCTACCCTATCAACAGAGAAGTTAATTCAATGCACATGGAAGAACACTTTAAATATTAAGCAATCAATCAATCATTCTTTCATCCTAGTTAATGAATAAGACTATTACTTCAGTTGTTTCTTCCTAACTGAAAGGAAGAACATAATAATCAAATTGGAATTTTATAGAAAATGAAGCAAATTAGCATACTCCATATTCATATGTGCTTATTATAGGCTAGAATTACTTAGAACTAACATTAAATAGATCAATGGAGATATGGACTTACAAATATTATTTTAGCTTTAGTCATCATTAGTAATAGTTACTGAAGCTAGTAACATGAACAAAGTGTTTAGTTTAAATCATTTGCATGTATTTTATTAACATGGTAGGTTTCTTTCAGGGCTCATAGAGTTGACATACTGATTTTCATAAATAATCAAGTATCAGATAAATTTTACTGTTTCACGCCATGAAATAACAATCTTTGTTACCACTTGACTATGGGCCTATGCTATAGAAAGATTATATATGGAACAAAAATATAACAAATCCATTTGTGTAAAAGTAGGTTATAAAAATAAAGTAGCCAAATTGAGATCCTTATGGCACTCTTCAAACATCCTGCAATACAATATAAATTAAATGCATACTTTTAGCAATCAAAACTAAAACTCTGAAGAAAGATGGAGAATTTAATGGAAGCAAAGGAGGTGATAGTACAGAACTACACCTGCTGGAATCAAGTTGAAAATAATAAAACATTCCAGTTCTAAAATAGTAAAGCACTGATAAAAAAAAAATGTTGTGTCTTAACAAGATTTATTTATTTATTTTTAAGTTAATCTCCCAAATCATGGCTTGTCCACTCTCCATGTAACATTTTGAGTTTTGCTTTAAGTGGATTTATTTTGAGTGACTTTTTAAAATATTCTGTAACTGATTTTATAATAAGTTCTTATACTTAATAAAAGAAAAAGGTTTCAATTATAACATGCTAAAAAAGTATATAGCAGTTGATTAGAAAGTTCCTTAAATATAAAAAATAAAATTGGGTTTGGATTTAGGAAGATAAAACAGGGAAGCAACCAGCACTTGCAAACACCAGAGATAAACTATCCTTCCCAAGCCCCTCAAACAAGCTTTGTGTTCATGGCCAATAAATCCAAAGAACAAAAGATGAGAAGAAGAAATTGCCTGAGTAATTTATTACAGAACTTTAATTAAAATTTCTGAGCAAGCCTGAACTTCCCTTCTCCCATCCCTTTGCCCTACATACAAAGTATAGGGAGCAAGTGTGGCCAGATTTAAAACCAAGACCAACTCTTTAAATTAAGTGACAGACATGCCACAGGGAGCTCCAAATCTGGGAGTCAAGGCCCACAGAGGAAGGAAGCAGAGCTGCTGAGGGGAAATTTTTAAAAAGCCCACAAGTCCACCTTTGCCTGGAAATGAAATGTAAGAAAATATCGCAAACAGTAAAATCCTTCTTGCTTTGACAGCTGTGCTATGTTCAGGCATTCTGCAGGGAAGCATCCTGCCCCATGGCACCCTCTTTATGGAGCTCCTCACCAGCCTTCCTGTGGAAACAGACCCAGAGAACTGAAAAGAAACCTACATCAACTCCTTATGTCAAACAACATGGCTTATTTTCATAAAACACACACACACACACACAAAAAAAAACACAAGAAACAAAGATAGAGATTACCACACGTACATAAAAACCAAATAATTCAGGAAGAAACATTTAAAAAACAATCATAACACTACCTTTAAAAGAATAACACTGACTTTTAATACACTTTTATGGATAGATTTGATAGGCTGAAATATAATTGAAAAACAGACCTAGCTGTAACAAAGAGCAAAAACAAACAAATATTGCTTAATTTTTGAAATAGGAAAAATCAGTGAATTAACTGAATTAGCAAGGCTAAAAAAACATTTCTTGTTCAAATAAATGATGTTATTTAGCTATTATATGAGTTAGATACTGTTCTTCAAACTTGGTATTTTCTTAACAAAGGCTATAAATTTGATACTGTTGTCATTTCCAGTTCCCAGATGAGAAAGGTGAGGCAGAAAGAGGCTAACTAGCCTAAGATTATACAACTAGGTTGGCAAACTCATTAGTCAACAGAGCCAAATATCAACAGTACAACGATTGAAATTTCTTTTGAGAGCCAAATTTTTTAAATTTAAACTATATGGGTAGGTACATTGTTATTAACTTAATTAGCATACTCCTAAGGCTTAGGAAGAGCCACACTCAAGGGCCAAAGAGCTGCATGTGGCTTGCAAGCCACAGTTTGCCGACCATGGGACAGCTTTCAATTTACGTGGTCCTGTGACAAAATCTCAGGCCTACCAAATAGGCTTCAGTGATCTTAAAAACTAAGTTAAGGGAAAATAGAATGTTACTATAAGGAGTTTGAAAGAACTCTTTAAAATGTTCAACGATTTATAATTATAAAATTAGAAAGAATTTGAAAATACAAGAGAAAGGAAGTATGGAATTTAAAAGTACAAAAAATGTGGACCAAGATGGTCTATTATTAATTCAATCAGGACAACAATACAAAAACATTTCTGAATGGAAATAATATATGGCTTTATATCAAAAGGTTTCATTGAATAAAAGAGCAGAAAAGTTTTGAAGACTCACTCTTAAGTATACTCTGGACAAATTCTAGAACACTAAAGAAATTAAAAAATTCTAAAAATATCCAGAGACAAAAGTCAAGTTAATTACAATACAGCAAAAATAAGACTGACATCAAATTCTGCATGAGAAAAATTGTGGCTGAGAGCAAAATAAAATCTCTTTAAACATGAGAACATCCTATCTAATAAAAGAGAAACATGGTAATTGGCGTACGACCGCTACCCTTCCCATTGGCTAATCAGTGAGATATGCAAATTAACTGCCAGCCAAGATGGCGGCCAGCAGCCAGGCAGCTTGAAATTAACATGAGGCTTGCTTGCTTCAGTGACAGAGGACTCCAAACTTCCCCTCCTGCCTTGCTGGCCTCTGAGCCCCCAGTTTAAGAAACATTGTGACAAATATAGAAGCTACACAAAGCCCCAGAAACCTGCTTTCAGTGAGCTGGGATCTCAGAGCTGGAGTTATACATTGTTTCGATTATAGAACCTAAACAAACCAGATACCTTCTTTCAGCAGCAGAGGCCTCAGAGCTGGAGCCAGAGCTAAAGCTGGCCCAGAATAAAAAAGAAAAAGAAAAAAAGGAGCAGTTGGGAGCTTCAGTCACCCGTCAGCCTGAAAACAGCCCTCAGCCCCTCACCCAGACTGGCCAAGCACCCCAGTGGGGACCCCCACCCTGAAGGGTGTGTGACTAGCTGCAAACAGCCATCATCCCCTCACCCAAGCTGGCCAGGCACCCCAGTGGGGACACCCACCCTGAAGGGTGTGTGACTAGCTGCAAACAGCCATCATCCCCTCATCCAGGCTGGCCAGGCACCCCAGTGGGGACACCCACCCTGATCGAGGACACCCTTCAGGGCAAACCAGCCAGCCCCCACCCATGCACCAGGCCTCTATTCTATATAGTAAAAGGGTAATATACCTCCCAGCACCAGGATCAGCAGAGCCGCGAGGCCTCCAGGCACTGGGATCAGCATGACAGGGGGAAGGGCCCAAACCCCCTGATCGCCCTGCAACAGGGCGGGGGGCCAAAACCTCCCTATAGGCCTTGCTCTGTTCCTGACAGGGGAAGGCGCCCCAACCCCCTGATCGGCCCTGCTCTGTGCCTGATAGGGGGGAGCTCCCTAACCCCTGATCACCCTGAGCCTCTGTGTGTGACAAGGTGCGGCGCCCCAACCCCCCCCACCCCCCCACGGGCCCTGCTCTGTGTGTGATGGGGTAGAGCCATAACCTCCCTATGGGCCCTGCCCTGAGTGTGACAGTGGCGGCGCCCCAACCCCCTGATCGGCCCTGCTCTGTGTGTGACAGGGGGGAGCTCCTCAACCCCCTGATGGGCCCTGCTATGTGAGTGACAGGGGGGAGCTCCCCAACCCCCTGATTGGCCCTGCTCTGTGAGTGACAGGGGGTGGTGCCGCAACCTCCCCATCGACCCTGCCTTGAGTGTGACAGGGGCGGTGACCCAACCCCCCAATCGGCCCTACCCCGAGCGTGACTGAGGGTGGCATCGTAACCTCCCAATCCACCCTGCTCTGTGCATGAGTTGGGGTGGTGCCCCAACTCCCCAATCGACCCTGCTCTGAGCCCGACCAGGGGCTGCACCTAGGTATTAGGCCTGCCCTCTGCCACCCAGGAGCAGGCCTAAGCCAGCAGGTCGTTATCTCCCGAGGGGTCCCAGACTGCGAGAGGGCTCAGGCCGGGCTGAGGGACCCCCTCTCCCCCCCTAGTGCACAAATTTTTGTGCACCAGGCCTCTAGTTTATAATATTTATTGATAGGGTTAGCAACAAACACAAAAAATATTTGATACCTGCATTATAAAAACATCTGTAAAAAAGGTCAGAAGATACCAATTATATCAAGATTTGGCAATCCTCAGAAAAAGTACTGTTAAAATAGCTGTGTTCAAACACATTTTCTAACTTCATATTAGACACATATTACATAACGAGTATCTATTATTTGTTTATAATTCTGTGTATGACTGTAACATTCCTACTTTTTACAGAATATAGATGTTAAATAATTTTGATGGGCAGGTACTAGAAAGAGCTCAAGTGGTAGTCAGGTTAACTCTGGTGCATTTTAATTTTATCATAATTGCTTTCTCTATAAATGAGTAACATGTTCTCATTCTGTTCTCTCTTTTACTCCCATTCTAATTCTTCACCCCATCCCCCACCATAAATTGATTTGCAATGAGGCAATGAATGCCATGCATATGAACAAATTGGTAGAGAATACTATTGGATTATGTGTCTATTTATCACTACAGGCCCAGTGCATGAATTCGTGCACCCTGAAAGGAACTGTGGGCCGTGAGGCTGCTGTGGGCACAAAGGCAGGTCTCTGCCCATCCTCTGTGCCCCAGCCCAGCCCCTCCTGCCTTGGCCTCTGGTCCCCTGTCTGCCAGCAGCATCACTCCCACCGCCACAGCTCCCAAGCGCTTATGGCGTCAGCCCTGCTTGCACCCGCTGATGTTGCAGAGCTATTGGGGCTGGTGCCAGCAGTGAGTGTGAGCAGGGCCATCACCGGCAGTGGGTGTGAGAGGCGGCTGCTGGCCCTGATTGCCCCTTAGGAGCAGGTAGAAGCCCTGAGAGGTGATCGGGGCTGGAAGCCGCCACTTGCACCAGCTGATGGTGCCAGGCGCTAACAGCAGGTGCAAACAGCGGCTCTGGCACCAGCAGCGGGTGTGAGTGAGGCTGGCACTGGCAACAGGTGCCAGAATCTAGTTGGACTGTGGCGCAATGGAGCAGAGAATTTTCAGTAACCACCAGAGGCTCCCCCCAATGACAGCAACCAGTGCCCTTCCTTGGTCTGGCACTCCCCACTCACCTGCTCCACCATGCCACCACAGCCTATACCCGCCATGTTCCATGCTTGTCCCCTGGTGGTCAGCACATATCATAGCGACCAGTTGTTTGGCTGTTCTGCCGTTCAGCCTATTTGCATATTAAGGTTATATATATGTGTGTGTATATATATATATTCCTAACTTCTTGGGTAAATTATCTTATTCAATCTTTAAGTCTCCAATGCAGATAACTCAAGGTCAGGAAGTTATTCTATTTCAGTTGTCAGTATCAGTGATTTCTCAAAAAGATATATCTGTAGTGGAGGAATTGCATATAGTAATGGAAGTAGTTAATACTATTAAAATGGGATAAATTGTTTCAAGAAATCTAAAAAAGGTTAAATGATAGAAGGAAAAGTAATCACTTTATGCTAAGTCACCTCACATTAGACCAAATACAAGGCTGTTGTACCAAAAGATAATGTGAGAGCTGCACCACCTTTTGGTTGTCTTTTATTTTCAGTTCCATTTGTAAATACCTATAAGATTTGTCTAACTGCCAAAAAAATAAAAATAATATAAATAAGTAAATAAATAAGTAAATAAATAATTGTCATTGTGTCTCATGACTCTAAAACCCTAGGACATAAGTAGGATTCGGTCAAGCGAAGTAGATGTAGGAATAAACAACAGAATCCATGACTTCTTAGCAGCTACAGCTTGTGACATTAGGCATTCCAGCACATCCATTGTACGCAGTCAATGATGATGCAGTGGAGTTTAACATACCAAAGCCCTTCAGCTGCCAGAGGCATTGGAATTGCTCTACTGAAAATACTTTCAGGATCCTCAGGGGGTCTAATCTGAGGTGGGCTCCCCGGTGGTTGATTAATAATCTGTCTCCTGAATTCTGGCAGGCTTACATGTGTTTGTACCTCTCTTTCCACATGTAACAAGGCAGAATCGGCAAAGAAGTCTTGCTTTGGCTTGCTCTATCTACTTGATAATGGTTGTCCTGACATGGCTTTTTAAAATTTCAGCAACCAGCCATCTACCCTGGGGCACTATTCCATTCACAAGTAAATGAGATTAATTGTGTGTTCCAGGCCACAGGCAGCATTTGTTTTTGTTTTTGCTGTTGTTTCCTTTGGGGAGGTTGGAGTCGCTCTGGGAGAAGCTTTTGTGAGAACCACTAACTAGAGGATAAACATCTGTACTACCAATTGTATGTATAACCATTTATATTGAGAATTATAATTCCCCTGTTGTGGTATGAACACAACTGTAATTGCAATATTGCTGTAACAGAGTTTTCAACTATATCTCGTTCCAAAACTGAAATTTAATAAATACAATTCTAAAGTGCTCTGTGTGTTTGGTACTGTATCTTTCAATATAATGTAGAGAGAGTCTTATGGAGGCATCTTATTGTTCTTTTATCTAAGAAAACCATGTTAAACATTGGCAAATATACTTTCCTGTCAAGAAGAAAAATTAAACTTATTTAAGGCAAGGAGATTCACATATACTATAATAACATAATAAATTCCTCATTAGGTGTACCACATCAATATGAAAAGCAAAACTTTGCTTTAGTTTGCTTTTGCATTTAATTTTAATTCATTTGTTCTGAGAAAAGGAAAGCTTGTGTTCAGCCTGAAAAGGATTGGAAGCATTCGCTAAAGATTTGAAATTTCTGGATAGTATTACTTTTCATTGCAACACCACTCTCTTGTTAAATCGTGTCATTCTCTTAACTTCCTAGCTGCAAATGGAGGTCATGGTTTTCACAAGAGTAAATCCATGCACCTTCACAGTAGCTGATCAGTTGAATAGATCATAAAAATATTATACATGGATTATTTAGGGTAAATAAAAAATGTAGTGATTGCTATTATTTTTATTGTAGGAAGAGAATTCTCCCTAAATTAAAAGTGTGGGATCCCTGGCTGGTATGCTCAGCGGTTAGAGCATTGTCCTGAACCCAGACAAAATGGTTGCGGGTTCGATTCCTGATCAAGGGAACCTACTTGGATTGCCTGATTGGGCACAGTGGGAGGCAACCATTTGGGAGGCAACCAGTTGATGTGTCTTTCTCACATGTATGTTTTTCTCTCTCTCCCTCTCCTCCCATTCTTCCTCTCTCTCTCTAAAGATCAATAGAAAAAATATCCTTGAATGAGGATTAAGAAATATACGTGTGGGAGATACAGAATTTGGTGATACAGATACTTAGAAGTTTATAGAAAAACATGTACAAAAACAATTAACAACAATAATAGATGTCATTTATTTAGCACCATCTATGCTCTAAACACTTTGCTTACCTATTCCTTTATACTGAATTTCATTCAAATAGAGATAAAAGAACAAAACCAAAATTCACCATCTCAGTATGGTCCAATGCAGCTATAGCTATGCAAACAATTGATTTTAACTGTTAAAGTGATTACAAATTTAAAAAGTACAGTTGGAGTTGAATCATGATTTGAACCCAAATCTTCTCATACTAAGTTCAACTTTAAAAACTGTGTCATGTTGATACTCCATAATACATAAAGGATAACATTGTAGCTGTTATAACATATCATTGAATTTTGGTTTCCTTGTAAGTATTCCTAAATTAAAGTGTTTCTATTCTTTATCAAGAGTGCTATTTTAAGAGACCCACCTCTGCAGGTGGTAAATAAACCTCTTTCAGTTTTATAAGAAACCGCTGATTAAAAACTATCTTTAATTCAAAGAGTCTTTGAAGTAATTTAAATATGGCTAAATAATGCAACTGGTTTATATTAATTTTACTAAAGTTTATAGGGGTCTTGATACAATTCTTGTTCTTTCTTACAGATCCTTAAAAACAAAACAAATAAAAAACTTGATTTCTTGTCTGTGTTTGCAGATAAGCCTTTTAGTGCCTTTTTACAAGCAAATAAGATTAACTCAAGGAAAATTCCAAAAAATCTTTTTCTCACTTTTGGTTTCTTAGAATATTCTTTTCTATAGTATTATCTATAATAATGAAAGTGTAATATGCTAATTAGACCAGAAGTCCTTCTGGAGGAAGCCTGGGCTGCAGGGGAAGCCAGGGTCCCGGGTGCCAGAGGAAAGCCAGTGCCGGCAGCTTGGGAAAGGAAGGCCTACTCTTGCATGAATTTCATGCATCAGGCCTCTAGTTAACTAATAATGTAAATGTAATAATTATAACATGATGGTTTCTAAGTGTCACCTACATCACCAGTGCCTTCCTGCCACATAAGTACTGTCCGTAATCAGTCTTTTTTCATATTTCCTATAGCAACTATTCCACATTTTTACTCTGCAAATTCTCCTTATTCAACTTGGTTTAGGGCAAATACATAGAGCAAATATAGTGCTCAAACCTTTAACTTTCCTCAGAGCCCTAAGATCAAACTTATCTATAACTGAATTACAACTGAATCCTTCTTTACATTCCTCTTGCCTCAACCTTATCTATTTTTTTCCTGTCTCTTCACTTCCTGACTTTTGAAAATAACAAAAACAACAAAAAACTAAAAACTTTCCAATTCTTTAAATCCATTCATATCAGAAGCACAGTCTTTGACTTTCACTCCAAAAATACAATGTTGCTGAAGTCATCCATGCAAAGGCCCATCTTAAGTTTTTATTTAATCTGACCTGCTATTAGCTGGCATTGCTACTCACCCATGGTGTTTGTGAACCTCTCCTCTCTCTTCCATCTCATGAGTTTACTCTTCCATGTTCTTCTATCACGAATATGACTACTCCTCTTAGGATTCTTAACACATCTCCCTACTTCTGCACACTTAATAAATTTTCATGCTCTCTGTCATTCATTGGCCAACCTCTGGCTCCAATCCTTTTCCTGACTGGAATCACCTTCACAATCATCTATCCTTATGATTTCCAGTCTATGGATAATTGCCATATCCATACTCTCCCTCTGTTCTGAGATACATTACCATCTGTGTATGTCATAGACAGCTTAAAATTGATATGACTCAATCAAAATTAATTAGCTTTGACTTCTAAGTCCTACTCCTCTTAAACTCACTGTCTTGCTTAATATCATCATTTACTTAATTTTACAAATAAGATATAGAAGACTTGATCTCAGCTGCTTTTTACTCCTGAATCTCCACTACCTGTCTTACAATCAATCCATCAAAGTGTCATACCGTTTTATCGAGTAAATAGATTTTGGGATATAGCTTAAAATTGTCATCTAGACATTGTGTAGATATTGATTTCAATTCAGATTGTAGAACCTTTGGTCAAGAAAAAAACAAAATGAGAATTATAATCTTTGAGGAAAATGTCATGTTGCATTTGTATTTGTCTTTTAAAAACTGAACATGAGATTAGATAAAAATATTTCATTAATTATAGTCCCCTATTTTATGATCCTTTACTAAATCATAAAGCCATATTAATATTATTAAAAATAATAAATATAATAGAATTCATTTTAATCCATGTCTTTTTCATTATTTATACTGAAGTTTTTTTTTTTTTTTAGTAGAGTTTGTCATCATAATGTACCAAAGCTCCTAATTTTTCTCCCTGCCCTAGAAATCTTCCCTCTTTGTCTTTTCTCCCTGCTTTTTGTTTTCATTTCATCTAAGTTTAGCTTTCTGAAACTCAGAATTGCATAATAGATTACTATACCAAAACTATTCACATGGGCATAAAAAATTGAGCTTTTTTATTTGATCTATAACTGATTTAATTTGGTCTATAAGCCCTTCTAAATATGTATGTAATAAAAATAATTTTTAATTCAGTTTTGAAAATTTAAATGTGTAATAATTTAAGTAGGCTATTTTACATGTTCATTCTTTTGGAGGGGGGAATTATTGGTCTCTTAAATACTTTAGCTGACACACATTATAGATTTCTCAAGGTCTCTTCCATGTCCTTCTGAATCCTCAACTCTTCTGATGGCTATGCAATCTTCAGTAAAAATTTTTGGGTAAAAATTCCCTTTGAAACAGCAGACTCCAGGAAGGCTATTTAGCCTTGACCACAAGTACCTTCTAGGTCTCCTCTATGGAGCCCCAGGAGGCTCTGCAGGCTGTCCTCTGCATCTGGGCACTGAGGCAATCAGGAAAATCATAACTGGATTCCAGCTAACCACCATGTATGTGCAACTGTACTCTAATGGGACCATCCTCTGCATTAGGGAACAGCTTAGAAAGTGATCGCCTGCTAAAGTAGCACACATGCCCTTATCTCACTGTTCCTCATGGAATCCAGGAGCCTGAAGCATTGTAGAGTTTTTTGGTTTTTATGTGTTTTATTTACTTATTCCTGAAAGTGCTTTGAGCACCTTGCTCTTCTGCTTCTCTCTCCTTTATTTTTAACACAAACCCCCAAACTGGAAGGCTCGCTGTTCTAGTTTCTACTTCCTCCTGATCAGGTCTTTCTTTACCGAAAAGTTTCTCATCGAGTTTGCCAGGTCAAATCATTATGTGATAAAAAAAATGCTAATGAAATTTAGCTTAGTCATTTTTTGTTATACAGATAATAACCTTCTCTTCCTTGAGGTAATACATTTCATGGTTTGGTGGAGAGGAAAGCCAGTAAAAGAATGTTACTTAAGAGTTGTAGTGAAGCCCCAGCAGATGATTTTTTGTTTTTGTAATGCAAATGAACAGCTTAAGCTCTGGTTGTCCAGGCTTTTACCTCCAAAATAGCTAGCTCTAATAAACAAGTTGCCAGGCACTTGAATGGACTCTTTATCCCCAATGTTCCTTTGTTTTAGAAATCTTGGTGGATGTCAATTACTGACCATTTGAGCCCTGTGTTCTCTCTTCCTGTGCTATAAATTCACACTCTTACGTTTTAAATTCACTGATAAAGAGTGAACCCCTCAAACCTAGCCCCCCACACTTGACCCCAATAAAAGCGGAAACTCAGGCTTGTGCTATTTCTATCTCTACCTGTGACCTCATTGTGTGGCCCCCAGTGACGCCAAAATTTCTGTTCGGGTCCAAGTTCCTTGTCTCACAAAATTGAAGAATGAATTCATGGACAAAGATGGTAAGTGGAAGCAAAGTTTATTGAGAGATAGACGGGCTCCCTACAGCAGGGAATAGCAGGAAGGAGGCTTAAAGCAGGTTACCCGTGAAGCTTCTTTGTCTCAGGTTCCAAAATCCCCTGCCCCTGAAGCCAGTCTTGAAAAAGGTGCAGCTGGGGTTCCAGGAGAGCAAAAAGCAGGCCAGTGTCCAGAGCGTCCATTCCATGTTGCAGCCGGGTGTAGCTCAGCATCGAAGCTAGTTGAAGACCATTAGTCCATGTGTGGAGTCCCATATAGCCATTAGCCATGTGGGCGCCACAAGAGAGCCAGGAACCCAGTGTGCCAGAGAGAGAAGAGAGTGTGCTTATTTGTCTAGCAGTAGATATATGCTTTGCTAGCTCCTGATTGGTTCTTTCAAAGAATTCTCCCTTAGCAACATCCACACATTTTAAAACTCACGTCTCCCATATGAGCCCTTCTTTCTCTGCCCAGCTGGATTGCCTTAGTAACTCCTGCCTAGCTGGTTCCAGTTTTAGGTCATTTTATCTGGCTCTGTAGTTTTTCTCAGGACAGGGAGAGGTCAGCAAGCTGCATTCTGCCTGTGTCTGCAATGCTCCACTCCCTTCCATCCCCTGCCCCATGTTCCCATCCCTGACTGCCTCGCCCTCTGCTATCTCCTTACAGGTGTGTTTTCTACCCTCCAGAACCTGTAATAAAACTCTGTTGTTGTTGCTATTTTCAAAATTTCATGGTGGTTATTGCTGAGAGTGTCTTGCAAGCATAAGAAATACAAGGGTAGATCCAATATCAACACTGATTATCTATAGGCTGAGACCAGCACAAAACAAGATAAGTAAAAGATCAAGTTAATGAAGTTAATGTTTTTCAATTATTTTCTCCATAACACTTTCTTAATAAAATGTGATGATTCTTTTTATTTTTTTTTAACCCAGATGTTAGATCAGGGCTTAAGAAACTACAACCCAATTCCTATTTTTGTAAATAAAGTTGTATTAGAACAGAACCACATCCATACATTTGCGTATAGCTGGTCCTTGATTATTATCATTTTGCCATAATGTTAATGAGAAAAACAAAATTAATTACCAGCCAGGACAACTGTCTAAGTTTGTACATTTTCCTCACATCTTCATGGATTTCCTCCTTATTCTCTGGATTCCTCCCACATCTCAAACATGTGCACATTAGATGAATGGGCAGGTATACAGAGTCCCATCTCAGTGTGTATGAGCACTCCCTGTGATCAAAGGGTGCCCTGTCTGGGTTTGGGTCCTACCTTGTGCTGCCAGGATAAGCTCCAGCTGAGATGCAAATCTGAGCTGTTGGGTTCATTGCCTGGAGAAGGTGAGAAAGGAATTCACTGACAAGAGAAGGGTAAGTAAAGGGAAGTGAAGTCTGTTAGCGAAAGTAACAAAGCTCTTGGCACCGGAGAGGGGTCCCCAAGTTGGTTTCCGCAGAAGCTCACTAGTCTAGGGGTTTATATTTTCCTGCTCTTGCCCTCTATTGGCTCTTTCGAAAAGACACCAGCCAATCTCCTTTTGCCCTCATCTCCCTGCCTTCAGTTCCCGATCTTGGGTTCAGGGGGAAGGGCAACTCTACTATTGACTGATATATCCTACCTATCTTGCTCACATCCTGACCATCTATCTGGGTTATTTCCTCCTTATGTACGATCTTTCCTCCCTGTGGCCCCTACCCTAAACTGCCTGATCCCATCTAACTCCCACAGCCACCCGTGAACCTGAATTGTCATCAGGAGGTTGGAAAATCATTATCTTCCTTGTTTTTGTTAATCTTTGTTAAATGTATGTATAGCTAACATTTATTTCAGTGTTTAATATTAGAAGTGTTTTGAGACTTTATAAGTTTGGTGATATTTTTGTGACCAGAGATATGCCATGGGAACTTTCTCTTCTTTACCTCAATTGGCCTATTATAAAACTGGTTTCCTTATATGCTGTTTTACTTAAAGTCTCAGTGTCCAAGAAACTATCAACAGCGTTAAGTAAGCACTTAACTTTATTGTATTGGCTGCCTCACACTACAATAGTAAAATTGACTAGTTGTGACTGCAATCACATGTCCCACAAAGCTTAAAATATTTATTATTCACCCTTTTCAAAGGCTAGCATTCTAAGTTTTTTGTAGCCTGGCTCTAGATCAAGTGGTTCTCAAACTTCCTAATGCGTGACCCTTTAATACAGTTCCTCATGTTGTGGTGACCCCCAATTTCATTGTTACAAATTGAACATAATTAAAGGATAGTGATTAATCACAAAACAATATGTAATTATATATGTGTTTTCTGGCCCCCAAAGGGGTCGCGACCCACAGGTTGAGAACCGCTGCTCTAGATGATCAATCCAGAACCATTTCTTACATCCCTAATAATCTTCATGGGGAACTCAAGAAGTTAAAATTTTTTGCTTAAGTTATAGTATAGTTAATAGGCTTGGTGGTCAATGTATGTAGAAAGCTACTGTTCCAGGGACTGAACTGTCTGACTGGGACTGCCCTGACTTTAGGAGATCCACAAGCAATTCGACCTTGTGCCCAAGAAGGACTGCAAGCGGCCAGGATGGTATCTGAGCCATTGTGCTCCAGGGAGAGACTGCCCACCACCCAGGATGCAGATGAAGAATCGCCATCCAGGGACCCAGGCTGCCACTGCCGCACCTCCACCCGCCTGTGGGGGAACACGGAGCCTGGCGCTGAATCCTGCAGGCACACTGTAGGGTGGACCTGGACTAGCGCGAATCCGACTGCGCCAGCGAATTCGCAATGAAGAGAATCTTGCCTGATGTGGACGTGGTGGGCCCAGGGATCCAGCTGGTGACTGCTGGTGGACCAGGTGGGGCTGTACAAGATGAGATGCCTGTACATCACTCCGGAAGGCTTTTTCTTCCAAGTCCACATGTTAGCCTTAGACTCCTCCAGTGCAATAAGACATGTCCAAAATCGAAACCTGGCAGCAGATATATGGGCCACATTGACCTTAAGAGATGGCAGCTCCCTACAGCTCTGCTCCAGGTCCTAAGAAGGGCCTCCGACTGCATGTCCCAGCTAAGTTAAAAGGTTTAACGGAAAAAGGGATGTGCAAGTTCAAGGTGCAGTTCACACCCAATGCATTTGGATTTACCATCCCAGCATTTCTGGATCATAGAGACTTGGGATTGATCAACAGGACAGGAAAGGTCTATCTTCATGTAGTGGGACCTTCCTTTAGAATAGGGCACATGGTTCCTTTATATGAACTAGTTGCATAGTTCCAGCTCTAATCCTGAAGTTGTCACCTCCTTATTTACAAGATGCATCTCCAATGGTATGCTTCTGAGCTCAGTGACAAAGTTGTTCTAGTGCCAGTTATGCACAGAGTTACTGACCTGTCCCATAACAGTTCACTGCTTCATACTGTTTCTTTTTAAATTAAATACATTCTTAGTAGAGATAATTCACACAAAAACATTTTTTATCTTATATGCAACTTTGAATAGTTTATGTCATGTATCAAACCAAATTTTATACATACACATCACGTTTTAAGTTCTGTACATAACAGTAAGTGCTCTAGTCAAAGACATGTATGATGTCCCATAGATCATAGTTGGGTGAGAGCCTAAGACAAGTTATAAACTTTTATACTTAAAGAATACTGAATAGCTTAATTCAAGCAAACTATTCTAATAAGTGTTTCTGATGCACCAAAATGTAAGATAGCTTATTTCCATGCCCCCCTGCACCTAAAAATACATGTTTTGTACTGAACTGGCAGCTATCCCAATGCTAAACATATTCAGGGTGTATCTTATGTCATTTCTATATTAAGACAAAGTATCATGTTTGTGTTTGTAAAGTAGTAAATCTTGCCTAGAAATCAGAAAAAAAAAAAAAAGTCATCATTCAGCCCAGCTGGTGTGGTTCAGTGGTTGAGTGTCAATGGTTCAATTCTTGGTCAGGGCACATGGCCTGATTGTGAGCTCTATCCCCAGTAGGGGGTGTGCAAGAGGCAACCCAATCAATGAGTCTCTCTCATCATTGATGTTTCTATCTCTCCCTCCGTCTTCCTTCCTCTCTGAAATCAATTAAATTATATATATATATATATATATATATATATATATATATATATATATATATATATATTTAAATCACTGGTCAGCAGATGAAGGGATACTCAGAAAATCACCAGAATGCAGATAATGCAGATTTTATCTGATTAACCTTTCTCCCTGAATTCTAAACCCCTTACCTATTCTTTTCTTCTCCTTATAAAAAGGATCGTTTTGAGATGAGATGTAAGACAGCCTAATAGGGTACATTACCTGCCATATTCTCAGATCACTGGCCACCTGAATAAAGTGCCTATAAAGATTCAATCCTGCCCTGGTGGGTGTGGCTCAGTGGTTAGAGTGTGAGCCAGCACACTGAGGGGTCATGGGTTTGATTTCTGGTCAATAGCCTAATGTACAGGCTCCATACCTGGCCCTCAACAGGGCTTGTCTCTCTCACATTGATGTTTCTCTCTTTCTCTCTTCCCCTCCCTCCTTTCTACTCTGTCTAAAAAGTAGTGGGGAAAAAGTCCTTGCGTGAGGATTTAAAAAAAATAATTTAATCCTTTCTCAACTATTGGTTCTGGTATTGACAAGTAGCATGAACACCAACTTTTCTGGTTTTAACCCCTCATATAAAAGTGATTTATAGTTTGTTTGTTTTCTTTTGTTTTGGTTATTTTTTTCTGAATGCACCATATTCCTTTTTACCAGCATAATAGTTTTTTAATAGCACCTTTTGCCTAAAATATCCCTCACCCTCTTCCATGCTTATACTCCCATGCTTATACTTTGAAGTATATTCATCCATCAGTGTCTTCTATGAAGTTTTCTCTGAGACTCCCAGGTGTTTCCAGTGGAAATAGGATTCTTCCATGGAGTCGGGAGCAATGCATTTTGGGCATCTGTGCATAGGAGGACTTGAGGCGTAGTGGTAAGATTTATTGGAGCAAAATCAAAGGCCTGTCTCACCCAGGATCAGGTGGCTCAGCTCTGCTTGCTGCAGCAGAAGTCATGGGCCTGATGAGCACAAGTGCCCACCAGGAGGCTCAGCAGAATTACACTGCCACCACCCTCGGCACTGATAGTCCAGCATAGCCTCTGTTCCTGACTGCCCTCCAGCCCAGCTGGTGCCAGGATTCAGCCCATAATTTGGCTGGCACTTGGTCCTCCCTGCACCTGCCAGATTCTCACAGCTGTTACCTGGAGAGAAAGCATGAATCAAAGAGCCCTGAGCCTTTGTTAAGCTTTGATTACTAGTAAATCTCCTTGGGTTTGGAAAGAGATAAGCTTACTTTCAAACTAAGCAATCTTCTTCCTAATTCTTCTGGTCTTATGCTAGGCCTTCCCCCTACCAATCCCTTTCCAACATCTTCTGTCCCCTTATCCCATCCTGTCTTTTTCCAATTTTCCTGGGCTAGACTCCTCCCCTTTATAGTTGCCATTTTAGCTTCTACTGGGCATGCCTCACCAGAGGAATGTCCCTTTCTCTTTTATTCCCCACCCCAGTAATCCCCCTAAAGGGCTGGTTGTTCCTGAGAGATGGAAAGCCAGTTCTTCCTGCCCCCTTGGGGATTAACATCAGTTAGCAGAGGATGCAGCTGTCCCCTGGGGAGTCTGTGAACGCGCAGCTCCTAGTTAATCAGGCTGACTTTAATTCAGTGGTTCTCAACCTGTGGGTCGCGACCCCTTTGGGGGTCGAACAACCCTTTCACAGGGGTCGCCTAAGACCATCGGAAAACACATATATAATTACATATTGTTTTGTGATTAATCACTATGCTTTAATTATGTTCAATTTGTAACAATGAAAATACATCCTGCATATCAGATATTTACATTACAATTCATAACAGTAGCAAAATTACAGTTATAAAGTAGCAACGAAAATAAGGTTATGGTTGGAGGTCACCACAACATGAGGAACTGTATTAAAGGGTTGCGGCATTTGGAAGGTTGAGAACCACTGGTCTAATTACATTTGCTCCCTTTGTTTATTAATAAGGAACTAGCTGCACTAACACAGGTATAGTTAGTTGCCTATGCTTATTTTCACATCAGGGAAATTAAGATTTTTCACAATATTTCATCATTCCAAACATAATTATCCCCCTCTATATGATGACATCCTTGTAAATAGTGACTGAATGCAATTTATATTCTTGGTAGGTTCTTACCAGTGAAGCACAAAATAAACTTCTATTTAATTAATTAATCATTTAATAATAATAATGACCTATAATACTAATGATGATGATGATGACCTATAATTTAGTTTAATTAAATTGTTTACTTGCTTAAAATTGTTTCAATAAATGAATCCATTTAATAAATGTGTATTCAATGTTTATAATGTCAGGCATTATAATAAGTGCTAGGGATCTAATTAAAAATGAGGTTTCTTGAGAAAATACAGACCTTAACCCTTAATAAGCATCAATTATATTATTTTTGTATTCTAATTTTTGCTTACACCAGATCATTTCTACAGCATGACTCCTTGTTCGGTTATATAATTTAATTTTCAAATCTCAACCATCTAGAGCAGAACATATGACCACTCATCCAAATAAATGCAGATTAAATTATATGTTAAAATGAATGTTTCCATTGTAAATTATTTAATTTAACTGATACATGGATATTCTTACATGTTCTAGGTATTTAATACAATAGAATATGCACCAATATCATCATCTTGCTGGAATTACTTTACAGTTTAAGAAAAATCTGTTACTGAGAGAGAAGCTAAAAACTAAAAACATTTTATCTCTTTCAATAAAAAAAGGCAGGCTTTCTTACAATTTGTACTTTCTTATCCAATGACACTCTGTTCTTTTAATGACTATATTAATTAACTTTTTAAATTTCATTTCACATTCTTATAAGCATAACAATATTTTGAAAGATATTTTCTTAAATTAAGATACTCTATTGGGTAATATATTTGTTTATAATTATTGAAATCCAAGATTTATCCTCTCCCTAATTCTCATGATTAAACACGTTTCTACATTTTTTTTACAGGAAGTTTAAAAATAATTTTAAAATGCCTTTGGTGAAATATAATTAGAAGATCCTCTTTCATGATTTTACTCTCACTTCCATTATTCTCCATGAAATTCATAGGAATGCTTAAGAAAAGCCAATGTAACACCAACAAAAAAGCATTTGAGAAATTTATCTTCATTTTAATTAATGTAAATTTCCCTGTTTATAGTAAGTGTTGTGTTATTCTTAACAAGTTGAGTTTTTGATAAGCAGATCACTGTTTTAAAGAAGCATATTTTTTTTCCTAAATGTAGTTATTGAGTGTCTATTATCTGCCAACATTGTACCCAGTATGGGAGATTTAATGATAAAACGATAGCCTAAAGAGATGTACTACATAGAGTTGTAAACATTGATAGAGTAATAGATACCCAGATAATGATAGTCTCCTTACAAACATGTGAAGCTGCTAATGTACTTTAATGAGCTATTGAGTTTTTCACTACAAATCACTAGGAGTTTAAAATCTTATGGTTGTATCATCTAAATCTACCAGTGATCTTTTTCTAAATCTCTCTTAATATTAATTACTAGAATTGAGTCATCAGTGAGAAAAATATTCAGTTCTACTCGACAACTTATTGCAAAGTAATTCTACTAATATTAATGCTGTCTTTCAGAATACTACATACTACCTAACTGATATAACCGGATTTTAATAATAATGATTAACATTAATTCAATACTTGGTGTAAGGCTTAAATATAGTAATTCAGATAATTTTCAGACAACTCTGAGGTATCCAAAATTTTAAACCTTCTTTGCCTGAAGATCCATGGCTGTTAAGTACCAGCACAGGGACTTGACCCAGGTCTCTGTTGCTGATATTTTTTGCACAAACAGGACTTGGTTCTATATTATACTAGGGGCCCAGTGCACAAATTCGTGCATCTTGAAAGGAACTGTGGGCCGTGAGGCTGCAATAGACACAAAGAAGGGTCTCAGACCATCCTCCAAGCCTCCACCTGGCCCCTCTTGCCAGGGCCCCAGGTCCCTGTCTGTAGGCACCTACTGAAAGCGTTGGCCCCACACATGCTGACGGCGCTGGCCCCACTCACACCAGCTGACGGCACGGAGCATCTGGAGCCAGTGCCAGCAGTAGGTGCAAGTGGGGCTGCTATTGTGAGTGGGTGTGAGTGGTGGCTGCTGCCCAATCACCCCTCAGAAGCAGGGGGAGGTGGAGAAGCCCTCGGGGTGATCAGGGCCAGCAGCTGTCGCTTGCACCTGCTGATGGCACCGAGTAATCAGGACTGGCACCTGGTATCAGCAGTGGGTGCAAGCGGCGGCTCCTGCACTGGCTTCAGGTGTGAGTGGGGTTGGTGCTGGCAGTGGGTATGAGCGCCAGGTGGGACTGTCAGGAGATGAGATGATGTTGATGAGTTGATGTTTTGACTCCTGGTGGGTCGTCTGACCATGTTTGTAGGTTCTGCTTGTTGGAATTACAGCTGAGTCACCTCCCCAATCACTTCACGGGCCTTGAAAACAAAACTTTAAAAAAAATTTAACCCCCATTCACATATAAGTATACTAGTGGCCCAGTGCATGAATTCATGCACATTGAAAGGAAATTAATTACAAGAAATATTTTAATATTGCCATTCTCCCTTTCTCTATAATAGAAGTGTCAACTAAATTCAGTCAACAATGACAAATCCAAACACACACGTGCGATTGGCACCAGCAAGAGCTTTATATGTATTGCGCATGTATGACTCAATTTAGCCTTTTATATATATAAAATAAACTTGTTTAATTAAACCTGCTTTCTGATTTAGCTAAACGTTTTCCAACCCAGTGAATCACCCCAACTTCTCTTTCAGGTAATTGTTAGCAACACAGCAGTAAATATCAACACAAAGCAGATTATTATTGTAGATCACGCAGGGAGAACAAAGGGTAAAATATTTAACTGCAGCAGTGTTTGACTATATTCTGTGCAGTGAGAAAACCTTAAGTCGTTTTCAAGGTCCACCATTTTTTATTTCTTTTCAGTTGGGTCAAGTTTCTAAATTTTCAAAATCTCCGTCGGCCAGCTAGTGAAAAGAAAATAGGATTCCACCAAGTCTCCTATCTACCTACTCCAGGACTTCTGTGAGGATCAAATGAGATGAGGCACAGGAAAACGCTTTACAGAAATTTGGTTAAAGTGTAAAATGTTTCCCCCTGGCTGTAAAGCAAGCCGTGTTCCCAGGCTGAAGAAACTCCAAGGAGGCTAGTCGCTGGGGAGAGGAAGCTGGGAGTTGCTATGTGACATTATTACCTGGCACCCACAGCTACCATTTCTGGGCTGGGCTGGGCTGTGGGCTGCATTTTGAGCATGGGGTCTCAGCAGCATCAGCTGCAATTTGGTGGGGTGTTGCTCCAGGGTGGTGACGGGGCCTCTGTCCCACTTGGGGGAAGCCGAGTGTTGCTTTGTGGGTGCCAGGTCCGTGGTACTGTCTCTCTGTAAATGGCCACTGCACATCACAGCAGCTCCTGCATTGAATGTCTGCCCCCTGGTGGTCAGTGTGCATCATAGCGACCAGTCGGATGGTCAGACACTTAGCATATTAGCCTTTTATATATATAGATGTGTTCTAAGATTTAAAATAATATGATTACTTTTCAGATTAATTCAGGTGTTCTATCAGATTTATTTTCAGTATACTTATAATTCCTTTTAAGATTTCTCTTTATAAACCTTCTATGACTTTAATAATCATTCTTGTAACTTTCAGTTATTCTCAAGTATTCCTACCCTAATTTCCTTTCTTCCTGTTATATTCCTTTCTTTATATCCCTTCTCACAATTTTTACTTCTTTAACTTTAGATTTTCTTTACTTGTACAGACCCTCTGTAACATATATACCTTCTACAATTTATATATACCTTCTGCAACTTACACATACCATTTGTAACTTACACATATCCTTTCAGTTTGACTACTTCACTTTCTTTTTCCTTTATCTCTATACTTTCTACTACAAGAAACTATGAATTCCTTCTAATTAGTTATGATTAAAGGTTAGTTCTACACAGGTTCCTTTATTCCCAGCTTCAGAGCAGTTGGAGTGGTGAGAAGTACATCTCAGAGTCTATCTCTCTTCTAGTTGGCCCATCGTCCTTGCTCTGCTCATGTCTCTCTAACTGCCTACTGCATCCCCCTCAAGGTTCTTGGCTCTGAAATCTTTCATGAAAAGAGGATGCCGGTTTCTTCTGAAATTGCTTCATGCTGATGAGGGTCGGAGGTTTCTCTCAGAGCCAAGAGATCCTTGCTGTCTGTCAGAGAGACGATGAGGCCTGAGCACAGAAGGGGGTGGTAATGGTGCCTAGAGGTGGTATTCCCTAGGTGTAGGTAGGGCTTGTAATCTGGTGGGGACAAACTGTGTTATAAAATTTAGTATTATTGGGCAAAAGTTAGAACAGTTTCTAATAATTTCCTGTTGAAATAATTTTTCTCCCTAAAATTACCCTCATTTTTATTAAAGACTAATTTACTTACTGTATTAAGTCTAGTTATAATTTAGCCTGATTGTTTGCATGAACATAACAAGAATAACACTTGATTACATAGGCTATTTTTACAGAAATATGCTTTGCTGGAATCTCATGAGGAAGTTAACTCCCAGGGCAAAGAAACCAAGCCACACAGTTGCCATCAGGCTTTGCATGCAATACCTGCAGAATTGGGGTGCATTTCTCAAGTTGAGGTCCCTACAGATGTCTTGAGGTTTCTTTCATGACATCTCTCAAGAAAGCAACCTTCATTCCTTACCTCGAAAGACTGTTAAGAACCACGTGACTAAGCAAGGTACTAGGCTATTTATCCAAGGGGCTTATCGGCTTCAAAGTCAATCTTCATTCTTTAGAGCTTTCTGGTGACATCCAGGGTCCTGGCATGTCTCTCTTTCAGACATGACATTCCAACAAAGTTTTGGTTAATAAAACTACAATTGGAAACTGACTTATATCCTGTTATGAAGAAATCAGATTTTTATTGGAGTCATGCAAACAAACACATTGCCATGATAACAATAATTACCAAAACTATAATTATTTTTAGTTCATTTAGTCCTATAATTAAATTATTTTTCTCCTGATTTTTCTTGCTAGTATGTCTATAAATTTAGATAATTTATAGAGTAGTATAAATGACATAGAATCTTGTCCTTTCTGCAAAACACAATATTCCACAATATTATAACTTATAAAAACTAGTTATAAATGAAAGTATATCAGAATATATTTAATATGCACATATAAATAGAATATAATTATTATTTCCTTATTTGACAGAGCTTCCCATATACCTTAAGTATAAAATTTTCCTCATAAGGAGAGAAACCAAATCCTTGAGGCATTCCAGGGCCCATTAGAATGACCTAAAGCCAATTCTAGGTCAAAGAAAAGTTTCTTAAAATTCAAACCCTGGGAAGGTAGTCAAATACATTAAACTAAAAGATTATATGTTATTATTATTAAACAGTATTAAGTAATCTATTCATTTAAAGCAATCAACTTCCTGATTAACATAATATAATCATTTTAATAATATATAAAAAAGCTTTTGCTTCCTAGGCAAATACAGGAAAAACCTTTTTTTTTTCCTTACTTTCAGAAATAGGCTTATTTTTCCAAAGGAAAATATACTTACATTATTAAGAAGCATAACAGAAATAGTAAATTCCTTAGCTGAAAAACAATTCCCTCAAACTTGGAAATCCCAAGCGGGCTCCAATGACTTATTGCACAGTGACTTTCATTTTCTTCCTCTTTGTTTTTGAGGGTTCCATGACTTTTTGCTATGTTCTTTGGTCCTCAAACAGGGAACCACCTGCTGTGCCTGACCAGCAGACCCTGAGCAATGGATGAATGATTGCTCTGACACACATTTCTGTGAAAGAGAGGGCTAAGAGACTGCCTGGATAAAAGAACTAGACAGCCCCATTCGCCTGCCTTCTTAGGCTTTTATTGTAGCAACAGCTTGAACTAAAATTAACTATTAGATACTATCTGCAGGGTAAGCATCCTTGAGAAGACACATGTGTCTGTAGTGTCCTTTGAGCAAGGACATCTGAAAGATTGTCCTGGAAGTTCAGACTTGTTTAGAAAAGTCAAGGCAGGGTCTGCCACCTTTGGCAAGGTCCGCATAGAGGCCACTGACTTTTCAGAGATTCCTCCATAGACTTTCCAACCAAGACCTGTGCTTCTTCATATAGGACCTAAACAGAGAGCTTATAGCATAATGTAGCGAAACTGTCTAATTTATTTAGTAGTTTTCAGTGGCATACCTGGTACTAATGATGCAGAAATGAATGAGATGTGATCTCCAATTAGAAAAGACCTATATTCTAATTGGAAAGATAAGATATACAAATATTTTTCATATAAATGAGATAATGGTTACCCTATGAATAGAATGGACAAGTATACCTGTGTAATGATAATAACATTGTTAGGTAAATAATAAGAAAGAAAAATTCATAAACTTTGTATTAAAATGTTTATAAATTACACTTAGAGAAATAAATTATATATATATATATATATATATATATATACACACACACACACACACACTAAAGGCCTGGTGTACAAAATTCATGCACAGGGGGTGGATCCCTCAGTTCCTCAGCCTGGCCTGTGCCCTCCACAATCTGGGACCCCTCAGGGGATGTCTGACTGCTGGTTTAGAGGTTAGAAAAAACCTTATGAGAGAAAATGCCTAAACAAAACAGAGGCCACTCCAGTGAGTGTGGGTTCTGAGGAGCTAGGGTTAACTTCCTGTGTGAAGATTCACCAGGCCAGGGAGGAGGGGAGGAAGGAGTGTGTGTGTGTGTGTGTGTGTGTGTGTGTGTGTGTGTGAGAGAGAGAGAGAGAGAGACCCCACCCAAAGACTCCAGACTCTTTTGTTCTAAAGCAGAAAACTTTGCTTTCCCCATGTTTATCACATGTCTAAACACAAACCATTGGGTACTTTAAGCAACATGTATCAGGGAAGGAGAATGCAGCCTTAAAGCAAAGGGTGGGGGTGTCAGGAGTGAGTAACTCCCCTCCTCCCCCCAGCTGAAGCTCCTCGGGGGGCTGCCTCTTTATGAATCCACATTTATCTCTTGGTGCGTGGGAGGTTAGGGAGCGCAGCATTAGCCTGGGAGGGGAAGGTCATGGGGACTGCAGCCCTGATACTCACCCCAATCTTCATTTCCTCACCACTCATCCAGCTAATGGGGTCGGAAGTCTGCAGCTGGACACCTCCAGGCAGAGGGTGTGCTGGAGGCTGGGTGGTCCATCTCTGAGGCTCCTGCGTCCATGCCCCACCCCCACCTGCTTCCCACCTTCGGGCAGCAGCGGGTCCAGGTGTTCCAACCCCCACATGCCAGGCTCAATCCGACTGGGTTCAGGGAGAGGTTAGGCAGCTCCGCAGGAAACCACCGACATTTAAACAGCAATCGCGTTGGGCCTAAACCAGCAGTCAGGCATCTCCCGAGGGAGGTAGCAGTATGCCAGGCGGCCGGTGGCCAGAGAGGAGTCCGAACCGGCCCAGGCACCACGCGGCTCATGCTCATTCCGGCCACTGAGCCTGCTGCCGCTGCTTGGTAGTGCTGCTGCAGAGTCCGGAGAGGCTCCCTCTGCCACAGCTGCGCTCGCCAGCCATGAGCCCGGCTTTGGCTGATCAGCGCTCCCCCTGTGGGAGCAGCTCCTACATTGAGCGTCTGCCCCCAGTGATCAGTGCGCATCATAGCGACTGGTCAACCAGTCACTCTGGTCATTCTAGTCATTCTGCCTTAACAGCCGCTGGGCTTTTATAGGTAGTCTAGACATGCGTGAAAACAACAACAATACAGAATATGAGCCTTTTTACTTTTAAAGACTGAAAGATAAATGTCGTGTTGTGTACTATGTCAAAGTTTTTTATATTAGCAATGATTGGACACAGCAGGTTAGTGACTAAACAGAAAAATGGGAATACAAAACATACAGATATTGGACATCAGACTAAATAAGTGTTAAGGGTCAGCTAAAAACAGTGAGATTTGGAAAGCTGCATTAAAAAAAATAGAACCAAGGGGCTAAAATTTTTCCAAAAGAGCTTTATTAAGCATGGCAGTGCTTGCTCATTTTGGGAAGCTAGACAAGTAGTATACACGTGTCTCCCCCCAAAATGTATAAACACTTTAATAGCTGGTAGCTCAATTTTGAAAATGAAATGTATTTCAATAAATACTACCTTTGTAATTATTCAAAGTGTATGTACATTTTTTTTGAACGCCCTAGATATTTGAGAGAATGAGTATAAGATTTGTTCTGTAATACTTTTTCATGTTTGAAATGATAGTCTAATAAAATTAAAGTGATATGTTTTAAATTTTATTTTTCTGGTGTGCAAAAACATGTATTTGTGAAAATTTGTGAGATTGCTCTACCATTGAGTACATAGAAAGCAACTCTAAGTGTTTGGTCTTAAGAAATTTGGGGAAGAAATTATGCTTAGCACAAGTCACAAATTTACATAGTGTAATACATGCTACAAATGGCTGTATAACTTCAAATCAAGAACTTTGTTTGATATGAAGTAAAATTTTTTATTTCTTATGCATTTCATCTTCAGAATACTTCTACGTGATTTTTTACTCAAGCAAACAAATTACATATATATTTGCTCAGAATTATGTTGAATTGTGTGAATGATTCAAAGGGTCCATAGAAGAACATTTTGCCCTGACAAAGTTTTTATTTTTCTTGGAGTGGCAATCATCATTACAATAAAAATGTATATTTATACCTCCCAACCACGTAAGTTTAAAATCAGAAAGAATTTTGACAGCAACAACACAGAGGATAATTTTCTCTTTCATGAATAGAATGTTTATGTTCCCCTCCAATTCATCTGTTACAGCTATAAGCCTAATTTGAAAGTATTTGGGGGAGTGGCCTTTGGGAGGTAATTAGATTTAAATGAGGTCATGAGGATGGGACCCTCAGGATGGGATTAGTGTCCTTACGATAAGAGGAGAAGATGGGAGCTTGCTCTCCCTGCCAAGTGAGGACACTGCAAGAAAGTAATTATCTGCAAGCCAGGAAGACATTTCTCACCAGAACCCAACAATGCTGGCACCCTGATGTCTCAGACTTCAAGCCTTCAGAACTTGGAGAGATCAATTTCTGTTGTTTAAGCTTTGCAGTCTGCTATTGTGTCATGCAGTCTATGGTATTGTGTCATGAAAGTCTGAGAAGACTAAAACATTACCCTACTGCTGATTTTTAAAATTGCTTTCTAGGCTTGAATATTTCCTTACTTCACTCAGGTTGAGCAGACATAACTATTCTAATAACAATATGAAAACTAAATGGTATAAAATAAGACATAAGGTAACATCCAAAAAAAGGAGATACTTTGGGAGGGAGGGATTACAAAGAAGACACATCTTATGTCTGCTTTCTATTACTAATTTAAAGTTCAAGAAAATGTGTTCTGTGGTTAAAAAAAGAAAAAAAAATTTAGTGAGAATTAGTGAAGTAATAAAGGGAATCAACTAATTTCCAACATGAAAAGAAAAACAAAAGAAAACAGCTCAATAAAATAAAACAAAATAATCATAGTTAAAATAATCATGAATGATGTACATAACTGAGCTAGTGTTGTATACCAGGGAAATTGTAAAATATAATTGATTTGCTGGAGAAGAGAAGAGAAATACTAGATGTGAATACAATTAAAGATAATATGAAAAAAATAATATTTTGCATTAAGACATTTCTATGAATCAATATTGTATAAAATAAATTGGAAATAAATAATCAGACACAAATATATTAAACTAAGAATATTTCTCCATATATTAATTCTTGGATGAAAATAGACCAACCTAATGAGCTTTGAAGTGGAAAAATATAACTAAACTAGGTCACTTGCTCTTCTAGTAGGAGCTGTGATGGTAGTAGTGTAGTAAAGAGATTTTAAAATGTATATGAATTCAACAAGTATGCAGCAACATACTTTCTGGTGTAACAAAATATTCAAAAGCTCAATTAATGAAAACAAAAGCCAAAATTAAGTATTCACAGAGAAGAAATTATAAAACCAGCCACAGCAAATAAAAAGAGGGAGTATGAAATAGTAGAGATAAAATTAAAAATTAGTAAATAAGTTGGCAGAATTAAAAATAAATAGAAGTTATTTTAATATCATTAAAACTTAAAATAGGTAATTTGAACAAAAGATAAAATAAATGTACAAATTTAAAATGAAAATTTAATTACAATTTAATTACCATACACATATATAAATATAAATACTAAATATATATACATGTGTATATATATATGTTCAGAAAGTATTTTAAAAATCATAATGAAACATTGTTAGAAAATGTAAATGATCAATAAGTTTTATAGAAGAAGTAGAGAATAAAACTAGACATACCTTTATTGAACATAATAAAATAATATGTCTAATAATTACATCAAAGAATGCACCAAGGCCAGATGATTTTTAGGATAAATTCTGTAAAATTTTCCAAGAATGGATTTTTAAAAAATATATTGTTGCATTGTACAGACTATTATACAAAAAAATTTAAGTCATTTTTTGAAGCTAGGAAACCTCTCCTATCTACCAAAAACCTGTCAAAAGCAGTACAAAAAAGAATACTAATGGCAATTCACAACTTTCAACATTAAAGAAAATATTTTAATTTAAAAGATATATAAATTCTAAAACTAGCAAAAGAAATCTAGAAATATATAAGCAAGTAGAAAAAAATTTTTTCTGGAAATTCTCAGAAAGAATAAATTCTCAGAAAGAATAAAATTGCTTCTTAATGTTTCAATGTACTAGTATTAAAATAATTTGATTAATTACACATTAAAAGGAATGATATGGCCCTGGCCAAATGGCCTGCGAACTGAAGGGTCCCAGATTTGATTCCGGTCAAGGGCATGTACTTTGGTTGCGGGCATATCCCCAGTAGGAGGTGTGCATGAGGCAGCTGATTGATGTTTCTCTCTCATCGATGTTTCTAACTCTCTGTCCCTCACCCTTTCTCTCTGTAAAAATCAATAAAATATATTTTAAGAAAATAAAAGGAATGATATGATTATGTAATATATAATAAACTTTGATAAAATTAAATACATATGATAAAAGTTGTTTATAAAATATAAACAGTGGGATACATTTTTATATGTCATAAGGAAATCTATTGGCTACCCCATTTAATTTTAAGAAAATTTGTCTGTTAATGCATTAATCTTGAATTTTCATCCTATGGTATAAAACAATAAATAAAATAATAAAACTATTATTAAAAAAGAAATAAAGCCTAATGCTTCATATTTCAAAAAAAATAAGATATTCTATATAGAAAGGGAATAAACATCTATTCACGTGCCCTCAGGAATAATGATAGATTAGTTATTTGGTTAGTTTTAAAATAAAATTAAACAATCAGTTTTGCCATGTTTGACACTAACTTACATTGAATAACAGAGTAATAAAACATGATCCCGCCGAAACCGGTTTGGCTCAGTGGATAGAGCGTCGGCCTGCGGACTGAAAGGTCCCAGGTTCGATTCCGGTCAAGGGCATGTACCTTGGTTGTGGGCACATCCCCAGTGGGGGGTGTGCAGGAGGCCGCTGGTCGATGTTTGTCTCTCATCCATGTTTCTAACTCCCTATCTCTCTCCTTTCCTCTCTGTAAAAACTCAATAAAATATAAAAACAAACAAACAAACAAACAAACAAAAAAAACATGATCCCTTTTACATAATTAACCAAAATCATAAATTTACAAAGGCTGTTAGTGTAGAAATTTATATCCCAGTAGAATTCAAGCTTTGGAAATCTTCCTAATTTTTCCTTCCAAAGATAGTTAATTTTAAATGTTCAATGTTTGTTATAGTGGAAGAATAATTTAATGAAGTGCTTAGTGAATGGCATGGATGTGATCTGCTCTGTACAGATGAGCAGGTGATCAAGTGTTTCAGCTCAACTTACATGATAATACATGATAAATCATGGTAAATGCATCTTTCAGAAGCTACTTTATGTTACTAAAATACGCCATACTTTTCCTAAGACAGACTTCTTGACTTTCTGACTAGAGAAACCCCAACTATATATACTAAAATAAAAATGTTAGAAAAAGTTGTAGTTAAGCTGATAAAATTATAAAGGTGTATTTTCAAAAGTGCTGTTTATTTCTTACTGTGATTTTTTGCAGATGTAAAACTAAGTTTAATTAAAATGTTATTTTGTAACAGACTTAATGTAAGATTACCTGGTAAATAAACTTCATTATTAATTTGTTAAATTTTAATGAAAATCAGCAAATTTTGCTGTCTAAGTCTTTATAGAACTGGTAGAGTAAATGCAACATTTATGCTTAAGTCTATACATTTTATTTTTCATGTAACATTCTTATTTCCTCCACTTTTATATAAATCAAATGGGCAATGGACCTAAATAGATACTTTTCAAAAGAGGACATAAGGAAGGCCAAGAGACATACAAAAACATGCTCAAACTCACTAATCATCCGATATACGCAAATCAAAACAACAATGAGGTACCATCTCACACCTGTCAGAATGGCTATCATCAACAAATCAACAAAGGACAAGTGCTGGTGAGGATACAGAGAAAAAGGAACACTCATGCACTGCTGGTGGGAATGCAGACTGGTGCAGCCACTGTGGAGAACAGAATGGAGTGATCTCAAAAAACTAAAAATGGAACTCCTATTTGACTCAGTGATCCTACTTCTAGGAACATATCCCAAGAAAACACCAATCAGAAAGGATATATGCACCCCTATGTTCATAGCAGAACAATTCACCATAGCTAAGATTTGGAAACAGCCTAAGTGCCCATCAGCATATGAGTGGATTAGAAAATGGTGGTACATCTACACAATGGAATACTACACTGTGGGTAAAAAAAAAGAGAGAGAAGGAATTCTTATCATTTGTGACAGCATGGATGGAACCGGAGAGCATGATGCTAAGCGAAATAAGCCAGTCAGAGAAAGATAAATATCACATGATCTAACTCATTTATGGAATATAATGAACAACATAAACTGATGAACAAAAACAGATCCAGAAACAGAGAAGCATTGATCAGAGCGTCAAACCTCAGAGAGAAGGTGTGGGGGCGGGGTAAGGAAGAGATCAACCAAAGGACTTGTATTCATGCATATAAGCCTAACCAATGGACACTGACACCAGAAGCGTGAGGGCATGAGTGGGGGTGGGGTGGGGTGGGAGGGCAATGGGAGAATAAGGACACATATGTAATACCTTAATCAATAAAGAAAAAAGAAAAAAAATTATTTTAAATAGGGAAAACATAATGAAATATTGGTGATCTATTTTTAATTAATGATATTGTTGTATAAAGGAGGAGAGGGCTCATTGACACACATAGCTGTTGCCCCAGAATACAGGTATATAGATTTTGGGGGATCAGTTGTAGAAAACATGCTGTCCTCTGAATTTTTATTCCTTTACAGTATGGAGGGGAATGAGCTATTTTGTACATGTCATAGCTAAGGTTTCAGCAGAGAATGGCTAGCTTCCACCAAAGGCTAAGCATGGGACCATAACATACCAATGAGAAAGAGAAGAAAAAACCAAAAACATCCCATATTAAAAATTTATAAGTCAGCAGCCTAAAATGAGCTAGGCAGCACCTAGTTTCACTGTTTCACAGGATCTGCAGTCCAGATGCAGTGCTGGCAATGTGCATAGTGAGAACCAAAGGCCACATTCCTAGGCTCTGGGAACAGCCAAGAACAGTGACAATAGTTCATCTAAGTCACTTTTCGGAAGTGCTTTAATAATTTAACATCCATTGTCGCATCACAAATGTGTTGGTTAAATTTCAGTCTTGTCTTTTATACTATACTAGAGGCCCGGTGCACAAAAATTCATGCACTGTGGGAGGACTCCCTCAGCCTGGCCTGCCCCCTCTCACAGTCCAGGAGCCCTCAGGGGATGCGAGCGGGCCTAAGCCACAGTCTGGCCTCCCTCTGAGGGAGGCAACTGGGCCAATCAGGGGAAGGTGCCACTCCCATCATCCAGCTGCTGCTGCCACTGCAGCGGCTGCCTGCCATTGGCCTTTGCAGCTGCCGCAGCTTTTTCTGGAAGGACATCCGGAAGGATGTCTGGCCATCCGGTACAATTAGCATATTATGCTTTTATTATTATAGCTAGAGTCTCGGGGAACAAAATTCATCCACGGGTAGGCTGGCGATCAGGGCTGCTCTGTGGGGTGACCAGAGGGGTGATTGGGGCCTCCACTAGCACCTGCCTTGGCTTGGCACTGCCCACTCGCCAGCCCCGCCCCCCACCACCACCACTGGTCAGGGTCTGAGGGCTGGGGGTCAGTGATCATCATAGCAACCAGTCATTTCACCAGTCGTTATGCCATTTGGTCGATTTGCATATTAGGGTTTTATATAGATAATGTACCGCATCTCATGATAGAAAATTTCCTTTTCTATTAATTTCATCTGAAGGTGTAATGGAATCAGAGTTTGGCAGTCTTGGGAGGGGATAATTGTATTTGATATGTTGGAAGAATGCAAATAATTTGTGGGCAGAGGGCTAACTGTGGTGGATCAAAGATAGTTATAAATTCTTTACCACTTTTCTTTCAGGGAGTGGGATCTAGTTCTCTTCTTCTGAATCTTGGCTGGCATGTGATTTCTTTGACCAATAGAGTAAAGAAAAAGTGATTCCCATCCTGGCCTTTGAGAAGCAAGCTTCAGCCTCAGTCTCTTGGATCTTAGTATGCCATGTATGAAGTTTGAAAACCCCACCAAAGAAATGATAGGGAGAGGCCCAGACACTAAATGAAGAGGGAGCTTTTAGCCATCTGTGTTTGAATCATGGGTATGTTCTTGAAACTGTCTTGGAACCTTCAGGCCATCCCAATCACCAAGAGGACCTAGTCAAACCTACATGGAGCAGAATTACCTAACAAACCCTGTGCAAATTCTTGACCCACAAAAATCATAGGATATGATACAAAGTTTTAGTTCACCAAATTTTGAGATAGTTTATTATACATTAATTGATAACAAGAACAAAATTATCTTCAAATGAATATCACATTTTCATACAACTTCAATAAAATCCCAAATTTTTGTTTATTTGTGTTTTTGTATTAATAACAGTGTCATACATGGAAGAAATGTGAAATAAAAAAATCTAATCTAATAATAGAGAAACATGGTAATTAACTGTAACTTCGCTACCCTTCCCATTGGCTAATCAGGGTGATATGCAAATTAATTGCCAGTCAAGATGACGGTTAACCTCCAACAAAGATGGAGGTTAATTTGCATACGTAGCTGCGATGCTGGGAGGCGAAAGGGGAAGGAGGGAAGAAGCTGCCTGCCGCTGACTGCGATGGGAAACCCAGGCAGCAGCCAAGAGCCAAAGAACCAAGCTGCCTTTGCTCGGAGAAACCAGGCCACCTTTGCTGGCTTCTGTGATAGGAGAACCTGGCCGCCTTTGCTGGCCCTGGGCCAGTAATTGGAGAAGCTGGGTGGGGCAGGGAAGAGGTGGATGTCTGCCTCTTCCCTGCCCCGCCTGGCTTCTCAGATCACTGATCACCAGTGAAGGGAGAAAACCCAGAGGTGGGGCCAGAGGTCGGGTTTCATAGCTGCCTGGGGACACCATCCGGACCCCCAGGGGCGACCCAGCCAGGCCTCAGCAGGAGACCCAGAAGGAGACCCAGGGGCCTCCCAGGAGGAGAGTCTCTGTGGTCAGATGGCACAGTGTCGGGACAGGAATAAAGACCCAAGGTGACTCAGATGCCTGACCGCAGGGTTAGACCAGCCAGCAGGGCCTTTCAGTTGGGACTCCGGGTGGGGGTGAGGTGAGGGAGGCAAGCCAGAAATAGAGAACTACAACTCCCAGGAGGCTTAGCAGCAGGGCCTGGGTGCCTGGCTGTGAAATCGGATGGGCTGTGTCCTTTTGCAAGCCACTTTAAACTAGAGGCTTGCAAGGTTGGAAGTTCTGTGCCTGGAGCCAGGGAGAAACGGAGCTGGAGCAGAGAGAGGGGTCCATGGCAGCCGTGGGCTTTGAGGACTTCTCAGCACCTCCCGGCTGGGAGCTGGCGCTGCCTCCGCTGAAGGTGGTCACATCCTGGAGAGCGAGCTTGAGACCGAAGTGGAGTTCGTGTCTGCGGGTCTGGGCAGCTCCAGCCTCCAGGAGCGAGACAAAGAGGAGGAGGCAGCCTGAGGACAGCAACAGCGGTGCCAAGGGGAACTCAATCGCAGGAAGTACCAGGCGCTGGATTGGCACTGCAGGGAGATCGAGCAGGTGAACAAGCGGGTCCTGAACAGGCTCCATCAAATACAGAGGATAACACGGAGACTCCAGCAGGAGCGGAGGTTCCTCATGAGGGTGCTGGACTCCTATGGCAACGACTACCGGGCCAGCCAGTTCACCATCTTACTGGAGGACAAGGGCAGCCAGGACACAGACGCCCCCACCCCAGGCAACGCTGAGAACGAGCCTCCAGAGAAAGAGGGGCTGTCCCCGCCCAGGAGGAAGCCAGCGCCCACAGAAGCCAGCAGCCCGGCCCCTGGCGAGGGGCCCAGCGGTTGGAAGAGGCGGCGAGTGCCACAGGAAGGGTGCCGGGCGGGAGTCCTGCTGACTCCGGAGCTGGCCCCCGTGCAGATAAAGGTGGAGGAAGACTTTGGCTTCAAAGCGGTCGAGGCTCTGGACTCAAGTTGGGTTTCTCAGAGGCCAGACAAGCTGCTGCCCTACCCCACCCTAGCCAGCTCCCCCTTTGACTGACCCCCCAATAAACAGACCACATGCTCTCCTCAGCAAAAAAAAAAAAAAAAAAAAAAAAAAAAAAAAAAAAAAAAAAAAAAAAAAAGCTTATAGAGGCATGCTTATAGGATCAAATAGTATAAATATGGATGTAACAGGACAATAAAAAGAGAACCTGGCTATGATGATCACCTGAATGCTGCCTCTGTGTCATTCCTTCTTTGCTGACTCCGTCCACACCTTTGGGAACCCCTGGACCTGCTGGGGCAGGACCCCAACATTCCTCTTCTTATAAGGACTTCAGTGATATGGGCTAAGGGTCCCACTGGAACTGCCTCAATTTAATGTAATCCCCTCTTTAAAGATCTTATCTCCATAGACAGGTACATTCTGAGGTTCTGGGGATTAGGATTTTAACATACATTTTGTTGATTACCCAAATCAGCCCTTAACAACCAACATGTTTCAGAAAGTAGATTCCTACAGGGTTATTTACCAAACATTCAGAAGTATTTTTAAAAGAGCTAAGCCCCTCGCCCACTGCGCGGGCCCCTCCCGGCGAAGAGCGAAGGCCTGGGTTCCGGGCGGCACCGGAAGAAAACTGGTGCCAGCAGCCAGGGGAAGGGGCCCCCAAGGGGCCCCAGATTGCGAGAGGGCATAGGCCGGGCTGAGGGACCCCCCGGAGTGCACAAATTTTTGTGCACCGGGCCTCTAGTACTATATTATAAAAGAACATCAATGTAGAACTACAAGGCCACATATAATGTGTTCTAAACCTTAAATGATTTAGGAGAGTTTGATACTGGTGCTATAAAAAACACCCAGAACAACAGAATTAAACCAAAAATAATGAAAGATATTTCAGGTTATATCAGTGAGTTCATGAAATATTTGTCATCAGTAAATAATTATTTCATGAAGTATCCTGAATAGCACTGTGTTTGTGAAATACATTTCTAAATTAAATAAAACTAAAACCCCATAAGAACTAGAATAAAATGTGGCTGAGTATTAGCATGGAATTTTTGAAATTTTTATAATTCTTTAAAAAACATTTATTCGTGAATTTTAACTTTCTAAGCTTCAAATTATTTGTGGGCAGAAATTATACGTTTGTCTTTTTTAGTCTCTCACAGTGATTATCACAGTTTAATAGTTTTCATAAAAAAATGTCATACTTTCTTCTAAATACAAATGTTTCTTCCAAAATGTATTAATACAATTATTTAGCCACAATCTTGGTTTCTATCATTAAAACTTAGACAACTTCCCCTAACTAGTGTGAGAAAAATGTTCATCGAATCAATTTTTATTCTCTAAAGAATCTTGCTTCCAAGAAATCAGAGTATAGGTTGTTTTTCCAGTTAAGATACTGTCATACAGTAAAAATATGTAGTTTCCCATGTGCAAGGGCTCATGATATTGTCAAGTGGCATTTAGCAGCATTTATTTCTTGGCTGCCAATTTTGCATAATACAATTTTTTTTTACATGAAGCTAAAACGTAAGGAAATTTCCAGTTGACATGTCCTTGTGGGATTACAGCATGGTTGGCATCTGTGTAATAATTGTAGGTTTTTAATGTACAGAGACAGCCACACTTTCAAATTCTGATGTTTTCCCACACCCCAGACTCATGTGCTGAAATGCTGAACAATTACAGAAGAAAAAACAATGCATCGTGGGGAAAAAAAGTAGTATATGAATAGAGAACACTAAGTAGAATTGCTGTATGATAAACCATTCACTATGATAGTTCTATTTTTTTCTGCACAGGTACCTAAAATACCAGTTAGTGAATAGGCTATATATTTATTTTGGAAGGAATTTGTACTTCTAGACAATATTATTAAATATTATTTAAATCATAGATACTGGTTACATAGCATTACAAGTAAAATTTTTTCTTATCTCTGACATACTAGAAATAAGATCATCTTTTCTCCAAGTTTCCACTTAATAATATTTGTAAGTGTGTTCATGTGAATGCTAGTTGTTTAAGTGAGTTTACATTTTATTAAATTCATGCTAGTATTACTATTGTCCTTTGCCTCTTCACACATGTTAACAACAGGGTTAGGCGATAGACCTAAATACTAGACACTTCACAGACATCGAATAATCAATCATTGAAACACTTAATAGTTTTTTAACTGCCACTAACACTTGAACTCATTCATTTAAATATACAATTAACAATATTGATTATCTGCTGCTCATAATTAGTTAATAAATGATAAGAGAGTTCAAATATCAATATGGTCTTTGAGAAGGTCACAACTTAGTGAGAATTTAAATCTGTAAGATTTGTATATCCCAATACTATTGTTTTACTGAGGGTAAAAATCAGATATAAAAGGATATATAAAAATAGGAATGGAGGGACTTAATCTAATCAGTCATCTCTGCAGAGCTTTCCTTAGCAATATTAATTAGCTGAGTCTTGAAAGCTGAGCTTTGGGAAAAACTTCATATATGTATATGATATTACTTATAAAGAAGAGGGACCCCCTGACACACACCACTGTTGCCACAGAGTACAGGTACAAAGATGATTTGGGGGAGATAATTTACAAGCAGAGACGTTCCAGAAAGCAATATATATATATATATACACACTAGAGGCCTGGTGCACAAAATTCATGCATGGGTGCGGTCCTTAGGCCTGGCCTGAGTGGTCTGGCATGGAAGGGCAGGTCCCAGCTGACCTCTTGGTCCTGGGAAGCACCTGGGCCCCTGGGCCCCCATGTGCCCCCCTCCGCCTGAGTTACAGAACCTGAATCCCCATAAAGAGATGCGGCAAGCATGGCTGGACACCGCGGTCCTGAGCATAGCGTGGGCCTCTAGGCTGCCCAGTAGCATTGCACAGAAGCTGGGCAGGCAGCGTGTTCTCTCCCAGCTGGCCATGTAGACCAGGTCCTGCGCGAACCTCCCGGGAGTTCAACTGGACCCTGTGGTCCCGCAGCTGCGGCCCAGCTTACCCGGAAGAAAAAAGAAGAACCTGAACCTGCTAACCTAGGCTGAGCCCTGGGCTGGGATGGGGAAGTGGGGGTGGTTGGTGGCAATCAACCTCCCGTGGCACCCAGATGGGAGGCTGTGACCTCTCGCCAGCTACCTGGGGCAGGAATAACAGAGACAGAGGTGTGGTGAGAATGCAGGGTGTTCGCTGAACTCACTCTCACTCTGCCTGCTACCCTCCCCCAGGACACCAAGGCTTGCATGTCACTGGTTGCCATCTGTGGGGTGATTGTCAGGGTAATCAGTCCCCTGGCGCCACCCGTTCATCTGCTCCACCATCCCACCACAGTCCTGCCCTCGTCGGGGCCCATTGGGGAAAGCAGCACCTCCATTGCTGCCCACTGCCAGTGATGCATTGCCGATGCCTGCCATGTTCCACACTGCCCCTGGTGGTCAGCGCACGTCATAGCGAGCGGTTGACCTTCCGGTTGAGGGGACAATTTGCATATTAGGCTTTTATTATATGGGATGAAATCAAAGGTGTTGGAGGAAGCAAAAGCCACCAGAAAAGGCACTATTTAGCCTAACTATGCTGATTGAGATCATTGCCTTGAGGAGATAAATTGCAGTCAGGTGATGGAAGACTGGGACACTTTATCTGTACCCTGCACTGAATTTAGTTTTCTAATAGAGGTATGACACTTTCTGATGTAGGATTTAGGAAGAAAGAATTGATCAAAATCACAAAGAATTGTTGGGAATTGTAGAATCTAGCTATGGAATTATTGTACAATCCAGAACAGAAATAAAAAGCACAATATTTAAGGTATTAGGAATTGGGGTTATAAGAAGGGAAATATTTACTGATGATGCAAAATATTCAAATGTAAGCAGTTGAGAATATTGTAAAACCATTAACTGAGCAATGGTACTCAGGTCTGCAGTAGAAAATGCTGTTTTCTTTGGGACATGTTAAGTTTAGGGTAACTGCATACTCTGTGAAATTGGAGTATGGAACTTCAGAGGGGAACCACATCCGTTTGGAAATCACAAAGACATAAAGTCACATGAGGGGAAGAAAGTGACATGGGAGAGTGTGTGGTTTAAGGAGTGAAAGTGGACATAGCTAACTTAAAAATGGTGGTGGAGAGAGAAACTTAATTGAAGGAATAGAGCATAAGTTCAGAGAAATACTAGTAGAAAGCTGTAATATAGAAACCAGGAAGAAAATAAAGGTGGCTCATGATAAATGTTTCAGAAAGACCAAATAGTTCAAGTCACCAAAAAAGACACTTCTGTGTCTTTGAGAAGGCATCTTGATCAGAGTTTTGAAATAAAGATTAGCTGGCCCGTGTGGCTCAATGGTTGAGCAACAACTTAAGAACCAGGAGGTTACAGTTTGATTCTGGGTCAGGTCACATGCCTGGGTTGTGGGCTCTATCCCCCGTGTGGGGCGTGCAGGACAGAATCCGTGATTCTTGCTCATCATTGATATTTCTATCTCTTTCTCCCTCTCCCTTCCTCTCCGAAATCAATAAAAAACATATATTTTTTAAAAAATCAAATGTTAAATGGTTAAAAAGAAAATGAATGTAAATCAAGTGATAGAAGCTGAATTTAGACTACACATCCGAGTAAGTTGGAATTTATGAAAACAAAGAAGAGATTGATAGCTTGATACACAGGTTGATGTGAAACCATACTTTCCCAAATGAAAATTGAATACATTCTTATATTAAGAAACTAGCAAATAGACATGAGTTTAATGTTCCCTTTGACATATTTATTGTAAAATTACCCTAAAATAATTTGTTCTATTTTAAAGTCTTATATCTTGCTCTTATTTTCTTATTGTTATTTTGGTCTACAGTAAGTGTGGAAAAATATAACTAGGTTAATAAATATTTTGTGGGTCAGATAAAACAGTATTGTGCTGTTATAATCATTTTTGACTTCTTGAGAAAACACATTGTCATTATGCAATATTGATAGCCTAGTGGGATGGTATTACTTGGCCGATAACTAGGAATCATTGCTTAACTTAGCCCTCACATATGTTTTTATGATAGGTGTTAATTATAATTCTATGTAGAGAGGAGAGACTGCTTAATAATAACTTCATCATTTGGAATAAGAGCAAATCTATTTTCTTGTCATTTTTAGCCACTTTGTGGCCTTTTATATTACTCGCAGATGTTATCTATAGCAATATATTTTTATTACTATATTAAATGAGTTCAACAAAGACACATTCATCTATTGCAATTTACTAACATTACAGTGTTTAATGCAGCCTAAAGCCCCTTAGTCACTTGCCATATACAGAGCAGTGAGGGGCTAAATGTTTCAATACTGTTCATTGTGTCTTATTTTTCTGCACTCTGGTTGTATATTTATCTGTAAGAAAGATATTCTTACTTAGTACGTTTAATATGCATCACAGAAGAACTAGATGGCTCTCTAGGATTTGTAGTGTGAGGTATCCACCCATGTAATTATGACTTTTCCTTAATGTTATTCCCATTATTCAGAAGATTGCTTTTGTTGGACTGAATGATACCCACTGGTGCAGTGAAGCTTTATATTAGCTTTCTTAGGATTTCTATACCTCAGTGCATGCCTGGTCTGTAGGTTTAGCTTGTTCTATTGTACTGCAGTATATCTGGCATCCTGTGGTTTCTCACCGTTTTGATCATTTTGAAGTACTGTAATGCTTTCCTCCCTGCTAGGACGTTTCTTACACTGTTTCATCATCAACACAGTTTCTTGTACTCTCAGAGAAAGTAGGAACTCTCTATCTTATATATTTGGAACTATAAAAGTGTTTTCAGAGCAGAATTATACACAGGAGTTTTGTCTACTGTTTCTGCTGGGTTGCTGGAAGAAGCACAGAGGATAGCACGTCAGGGTTGTTGCTTGAGATTTGATGTGGAATTTGTCATGGTGTCATACAAAATTAAGTCCTTGATAGTCTGTGTGATGTTTTATGATGATGAAGAAGGTGATACAATCTGTCTCTTAATGAGGGAGCAGAAATTAGTGGAACATGGTGAGTAATCGCCCAATTTTGTCATTGGGAAACTTCATTTTGGTGATCCCATTGATACTAACATATAAGACATTAGAAAGAGTCCTTAGGAAACTTATAGAAGTGACCTTTTTTATTTAAAGAGGGTGTTGGTCCTACTTTATCTTATCTTACCCTTAGCAAATAAAATACCCTCTTAATAATTTTAAGCAAATATGGATGGCAGTTGTTTTAATGTTTGTTCTTGGTACCCATCTGTAAAGCATTTATCATCACCTGCTATACTCAAAGCCTTAAAGGGAATCTGAACAAGTAAATGTGTGTGATTTGACATTCTAATTATATTTTAACTAAAGTTGGGGTTTTGGTTAGTTAAACTTTAAGTCTCAGGTAAAAGTAGCATATAGAAAGGAATATAACTTAAGTGAAAGTATTTTTATTTTCTTAATCTACACTGAAAAAATATGCTCTTTAAATACACAAAATAGCAAATCAAATTATCTTAAATATTCACTCTAAACATGAGAAATCATAGTGTAACTTAAATTATCTTTTATTTGTATTTTTAGCCAATAAATTCACAAATACTCTATTTTCTAAAAATATGATGGAACATGACTGATATTATAGGTATAAGTACACATGTTATAATTTCTTTATCAGTAATAAGTACTTGAAAAAATGAGAACTATGCACTTTTGTATGTCTAAAATATTTTGTCACAATCATAATAAAGAAGTGAAAGAAAAAAGAAGACAGAAGAATTCAAATGACTTTCATATTTATAGAGACAATATTATAATGGTATAATGTTTACGGGAATATAGAATAAAAAGAGAAAATCACTAAGGAGCCAGCATGTGCTTTCTAAAAGTCAATCATATTTATGCATAGTGATTTAGGATGCTTTTGTTGCATGAGTATTTCTTACAGTATCTTACATGTAATAAATCCTTCATATTTTTGTGATTTGGTGATATTGTCATCAGGTTAATGGTTGATGATTCCAAAGAATATAATAGATGAATGTTATTGTGGTTTAAAACATGTCTTTGATAATAACTCATGTTACTATTAGTTCATGTTTTTCAAATATTTGCAGTTCCTCGGTGGTGAAATTCTGTCTTGCATTTACCTGTTTAGAATTGGATTTTACTGATTTATGTATATTTAACATGAAACTTTTAGATTTAAAGAAATTAGTACTCTTTGCTGCTGTTTTTACTGTGAAACTTTCTGAATTTTGTTTTCCTTTTTATAGTTTATTTGCTTGTTTTGTTTTAAATTAGGTTATACCCCATAGTAAAATCTGCCAATATTTTTTCTGATTTTTTTTATCAGTTCAAAAAATTTAAGTTCTTTTTCTATTCATAATTTATAAAAAATAATTTTATCTCTAGAGGTTTTTTTTTAGTGTTTTTTGTTTTGTTTGTTTTTCAGCTAAATTGTTACTGCACATTGCTGCATATAGCTCTTTGTATCTTGGGTGCATTTTCGTCTCCCATCCTTCCTGTCACTACAACAGTTTAGTCAGCCTTGACTCTTTCATAGACCAGTCAGTTACGCTATTATTCTTTAGACTCAAATTTTGCTTCTTTCAATTCATTCTCTATACTTCAACCTGAGTGATCTATTTATTTTACTTTGATATTTAAAATCTGTCCTGATTTTCTAATGCATAAGCAACCTTCATCTCTTGCCCTTTGTGACTGCCTACTGAACTTCATAACTTTGTTTCCCATCACTTCGCTATTGGCACATTTCGTTTCACCAAATGAAATGTCTCTTAATTTCATGAACACAATGAATTCTTCCTTCCATGGCCTTTCATAGCTTATTTTCTATAATTATCTTTTTTGTGCATATGTTTTTAAAACATATTTTCTATTTATTTCAGAGAAGAAGGGAGAGGGAGAGAAAGATAGAAATATCAGTGATGAGTGGGAATCATTGATCAGCTGACTCCTATATGCCCCACACTGGGGATTGAGCCCGTAATGTGGGCATATGCCCTGACTAGGAATTGAACCATGACCTTCTGGTTTATAGGTAAATGCTCAACCACTGAGCCATGCTGGCTTGGCTTTTGTGCATATCTTGGTCTCTTATCCAAGTTGCTATTTACTCAGTTCATTCAACCGATATTTATTGAGGGTTTATTTATTGATCAAAATAGAATTAATGTTTAATCTTTGGAATGCATAGTGTAGTAGTGGAAAAAAATATATATATATAATTATAAATTGTGAGAAATTTTATGAAAAATGAGATCTGATAAAATATAATAACAAGGGATAAACTAATTGTTATTAGAAGAAAGTATAAAAACAGCATCTGAAAAAATAACAGTTAAAATTAGAATTGAAGGATTAGTATTAGTTAACCAAGATAAAAGTAGAGTGAGAGTATGCCTGTGATTCAACTAATCTTTAAGATACCACTTTTTCTGGGAAACTATAACTGCCTAAGTGGCTTAAGCTCTGTGCTCATAGAAAACCTTTATCTCTTATCAAGCTGGTTCTCATCATAGTTGGTTATTAAATAATAACAGTGTGTGTTCTTCTTTGTGACTCATGGATTTACTTTTTTTTTTCTATTTCTGGCTGAAGCTGCCACACTGTGCAGTCAATTCACACTTGGAAGGCTATCATCTTCTCATAGAACCCTACTTCAGAAGCATCCTAGTATGCTTGTATATAAGAACAGAGCAATAGGCCTTCAATTCTGTTAAGTTCCAACCAGCAATAGTCACCAATTCATTTCCCCAGAAAGCACCTAATCATAAGACTTACACATTTGCATGTATGTGTAGCATGAAAGTCTTATTGCCATCCATAACATTTAATACAGAAGCATTATTCAGATGACCTTTCTGAATTGTAAATGGTTATGTGCAAATTTTCCTATTTATCACCGATCATTGCTAAAGGCCAGATGTATCATGCTCTCTGCATTCATCACACCTCCTGTCTGGTCCCCTGCTGATCTGGTGGGGAACAGATATATTTTAGCTGCATTAAAAATGTTTGGCTGTACAGATACCATCTTTATAAAGCCAACCTTGACCTTGCTGCAAGCATCTTCTTATATTGCATTTGCTATTCTCTAGATCCCGTTTGCTCTTACTCCAAAAATCTGAATGGCCCAATCCATCATGGCATTCAAGTGCCTGCTTAAATGCCATTTCTTCAATGAAGCTTTCACTGACAACGCTATTTTCTATAGCACTCTCTGTCACCATCCATTCCCTTTGTTTTTCTTCATAGAAGTAATTCTAACACTCCAAAGTTGATAGGATAATGTCAATGGGTAAAAATCAACATTTTTTGGACCTCTGGCTCATCTCTCCATGAAGATGATATGTTTTCTTTGCTTCACTGAGAAGACAATCACTATTCCAATGAGAGTTTCAAACCTACCTTCTTAAGATTCATAATTATCTGAAGTAGTCACTTACTATGTTTCTCCAAAGTCATTTCAAACACAGTGTTGTCCACTTCCAGTGCCTCTAAATTCTTCATTTCTCAACTGTTAGAAGATGACACCAGGTATCCCAATCCAGCTTCTCAAAACTTACAACCCTCCTGTACGAATGAAGGCTTATTTCCCTGTACAATAGGGTGCCTATTATCACCCGTTTCTTAAATCTGTCTCTGGCTCACTGCCAGACAATTCAATGTTTTCTGTGTATCAGTCTATCTTTGTTCAGTATTCTTTCATTGGAGGGAATTATAATATTCCAGCCCTTCGCCTTGCCACAGTCACAGATGCATATAGACAGATCCTGACGAGTGAATACAGGACTGTAAACTAAGGGTTCCTTAATATTATTTCTTAAATTATTAACATCAGGCCTGCAGGTTTGCTGAGTTGTTTATCTTCTAAATACTCAAGCTGCTCATCTCACTTCCCATTGCAGAGGAGAGAACACTGTTCCTAGTGGATAGCATTTTCTTCATCTTCCCTTTCTTTCCTCTGGCATCAGTGAATCTGCAAAATTACAACTGCCTGTACTTAGAGCTCTGGCGCCTCTCTCCAGAATCTTTGGCTATGACTTTGGCAATGCCCTCCAAGAACTTCTTTATCCCTCGGATAGTCTGAGTGAGCAAACTGTGCACATGGAGGAGTAAGGGAAACACTGCTCTCTAATTTGTTTTGGATTTAAGCAGACTCAGACTTGAGGCTCATTTTGACCCTCAACTTCCTTCTGAGATTGGACTTACCACAAGATAGACATAACTCTTAGTACTTTGGCCAAAGGGGCAATGTATGCAAACCTGTGAAATTTCTTGTTAATAAAATTAAGGACTGAAATTTATTGTGACCTAAGGTCCACTGTCAGGGATGGCTTTCCTCTTCTCTTTATGAAAGTAGTCCCTCTGGCCTTGAAGATATAGGAGATGAAATGGGAAGTTCTTCTATTGGATGTGCTCAGTTTTATTGATAAGAATTGAGACAATTGTTTATTGGGGTTTGGCTGACTTTTACCAAAGTCTGCAGTCATATATCCTAAAAGACACAGAGGACTATCTTTTCTCCAAAACTTGGTTGATGTGCCATCAGATAAAACTATTCCTTCAGCAAAGTACTGCTAACAGCACCCCCTCCAAAAAAAAAAAAGATAGAAAATTTCCAATTCCAAATATTATTAATGTCATATAAGACATTGGCTTAGATGCAAAACATTATTTCAGTTATTCTACCCTGCTATTTTTAGTGTATGAAGTGTGTGTGTGTGTGTGTGTGTGTGTGTGTGTGTGTGTGTGTGTGAGAGAGAGAGAGAGAGAGAGAGAGAGAGAGAGAGAGAGAGAGAGAGAGAATCTTTTCTATTTTCTTAATGCTCTTAATCTCTCTTCTTTCATTATAATAAATTATAGCAATAGAAAATATCCCAGGGGGAAGTTGTGAGCTCTTTGGCTCTTGAATAGTTGGTTGGAGGCTGGTCATTTCACATGTGCTCCATCTGCATTCTTTCTCCGTGCCTTGTATGGTTTACATGAATCTATAGAATTACCGTTGGTTGAATTTCCTTTATTCTATTTAAAACTTACTTTTATAAAATAGGTCATCAAAAAAGAGAAGGGAAATTTTTATCTTCTCTCTGTTTGGTTATAAAACAGAAAATTTTTCTCTCAGAAATTTCTACTCTACCAAATGCTTGCTCAGAGCTAGAGTTAATCTAGCTACCTAGTGTCCTGTCTTTTTGGATGATGCCTTCTGAGCTCTCCAAATTCCACCTAGTCATCACAGTTGATGAAGAATTCCTATCCTTTAACCTTCTTTTAAAGGTAATCCTAAATTCTTTCTCTTTTCCAGTTTTTCTCTTTGTCCTTTTCTGAACCTGTCCCTTACCTTTCTCCCAGTCCTAAAAGATCAGTATGTTATTTCATCAAGCACAGCTTCAGTGATTGTTCTATTACTTGTTATGCATTTTTCCAGAGCCCTGTGTGGGGAGAGTCATATTATTATGTCAATTTGAATGCTCCCTGCAATTTGACCACTTAACTATTTCCTGGAATAATCAAATTTACAAAATTATTATGAATAAAGTGTATTACATATACATATACACATATATTCTATATAATAAAAGTGTAGTATGCAAATTGTCCTCTTGACTGGGATCTCATCAGGGAGTTCAACCAGGGGGTGGGGCTGGCCAGGGTAAAGGAAGGAGGCCCTGGCCAGCAGCAGAGGCAGGCAGCCATGGGAAGGGAGGGGGTACCCATCTGGCAGCTGGCAGCCGCTAAGGACCCTACCAGTGCACTTATTTCATTCACTGGGTCTCTAATATATATATATATATATATATAGAAAGAGAGAGAGAGAGAGAGAGAGAGAGAGAGAGAGAGAGAGAGAGAGAGAGAGAGAGAAAGAAGGAGAGAAGGAAAGAAAGAGAAGGTAAGAAGAAGAAATGCACTTTTGTATAAATTTTAAAATTCTGTGTGTGTCAATGGAGGGACTCTACTTCAAGAGTCTCCTTTGTTATTGCCTAGAAACATATTTCTGATGGGATCATATTGTTAAGCTCCACACAAATTTGCATGCAAAGTTAAGTTTCACACTTCTTCTTCAAACATCTATTCTTATACCTTGCAAGCTCCAAAACAACCACCAGAATAAAACTTTCATTAAAAAGGAACTTATTTATTTTGCTTACTAATGTATGTCTAAGATAAGAACAGTGGTGAATACTAATAACTGAATGATAGACCCATGCTTATTTCTCCCTATTTCTCTCCCACTACTTATTATTATTTAAAAAATGATCTAGCTATAAAATCAATGTTTATGGCTGATTTTTGTGCTGTACTTTTATTATGATTAATAAAAACTGACAATGAGTTATCATAGTGTGCCAGGCATGACATTAAACAGTTTTCTAATATTATCCTGTTTAATTATCATCACTATTATATGTGTTAGGTGTGTTATTTTCATTTTTAGAGCCAGAAATCAAGACTTATAGTGACTTGCTCAAGGTCATATGCTATTAACCAATTTGAAACTGGCAAGTATCAAATACAATGCGACTAATTTTTAGGCCTTGATTCCTATTATATTGCCCTACCACTCACATGTGTATACGATGTATTATTTAATTTTCAAGAGTCTGTATATTAAGTATGACTGGCACTATTTTATAGGCAAAGCAATAAAAGTCTGACAGGTTACATGACGTGCTTTGGTCCTCAACAAATTGGTGGTTGGGTTTTGTTTCCAATTCTGTTTCATTTCAACTTAGACCATACTGCCTAAGTTGGTTATGGTCCCATCAAAAAGTGGTTAAGCCCTGTGTAGCCCATATAAATGAATTCTTTCAGCTCCATACTGCATTTCTGCTCATCCCACATGAGCATGATGTTGAAAAGATAATGCATGTTTGCCCTCTTCCAGATAAGGTGATATGGGGAAATTAAATTAGAAACAACTTCCATTTGGAAGGCAGAACTAAGTGCCCAGCAGAGAGCCCTTATCAGTTAACAGATGGGAGGAAGAACATTGATAAAACGAAGGAAGAAGAAAGAGGGAATGTTTGGTGTGTATGAAGAAAATTGTAGAAAAGAAGGTGGAAATTGAAGGAACTGGAAGGTAGGTAAGTGATCCTACCATGTACTAGAAAGCATAAAAAATTGATTTGTTTAAGCTCAGTAAAGAAATACAACTTGGCCTGGCCAGTGTGGTTCAGTGGGTTGGAGCATCATCTGTATACCAGAAGGTGGTGAGTTTGATTCCTGGTCAGGGCATACGCCCAGGTTGTGGGATTGATCCCTGGTTGGGCCACATACAGGAAACAACCGATTGATGTTTCTCTCTCATATTTATGTTTCTCTCTTTACTCTCAAATCAATAAAAACATATCCTCAGGTGAGGTTTAAAAAAACATAGAACTAGTATTAAATTATTGCAAAGTTCCTCTTTCCACTCTGCATAAAAGAATCACTTTGTCTACTCCATGTTAAAATAATTTTTGATTGCAAAATTTTTCCATGTGTTTATTTTTAAAATATCTTCTTTTGTTCTATGACTAGTGTCTTGGTAGATTTATGTCTAAATATATCAGCGTATTAGGACAATACGTAGATCTCTGTGGATGCTTATTAAATGCTAATTGGTGATGGTAACACAAACTTTGATCATCTTTTGATGATTGTCATGCAAATTGGAATTTAATTTTAAAATGGCAGTTCATGCTTATTTTACTAAAGGGAGCCTGTGAATAAAAGAATAAAAGGGAAGGGGAACGAAGTACCAGAGGCTATAGGTAAAATTAAATATGAAACATATAAGAAAATATCTTTACTTTAAGATTTTAAAGTATATTTAACTTTATTTTTTATCACACAAAATATGTTAGACTATGTTGTTTAGAAAAACAAACAAACAGTAGAGTTCAGGCCAAACTATAACTATCTACATATATACCAGAATAGAAGTTTTATTATGATTCATTAGTAGATTCCAAGTGAGGTTTTTTTTACAGATTTTATTTGCACTGCTTTTCATAAAATCATAAAAGATACAGCCAGGCATGAAGAAAATGTGCTAAATTATTTTATTTGATAGGGCCTCTTTAATTCTCTTTAAAGTCAAAAAGAGAATAAACATAGACTATAGAGTCCCAAAGTAGTATTACCTCCTCTGTTTGCACATCCTATTGAAAGTGTTGGCTAATTATATTTTACATGAAACAAGGACATAATACCCAATGTTTTGGTAAGCAACAAATTGCACATTAGTTAGTTGTAAATAAATTTATTAGAAACAGTTGTCCTTGTTTGTAGATTCTCCTTTGAAAGAGTAAATTAATTTAAGGCTCATCATTCACAAGAAATGTATTATAATATCAAAGCCATAGATATATATACATATATATAAAAAAAACAACAACAGAAACAGGGACCAAAGCATACTTACTAAATAGCAGAAGAAATCTGATATTACAATAAGATGAAAGAAGGAAGTATGTGAGGTATATGATAGCAGCATGGTGCCTTCTGGTAATCAGATTTTCAGTCATGATTCATTTGGCTTGATTAAACTGCTAATGTTATCTGTGGTATAATATAAACATAATATTGACTTCCACTGAGAAATGTAAATTATAGACTGTTAGGCATATTTTTGAGAATTCTTTATTATTATACTATTTTTTGTACTGTTACAAATGTCCCCATCTCCCCCACCCCTTTGCCCATCACCACCCAAGCCCTCATCCCACCTTAACTCTGGCCAACACCACACCATGGTTGGTGTCTATGAGTTACACATGTATGTTATCTATCTAATCCCTTCAACTTCTTTCATCCAACTCCCCCTCCCCCTCCCCTCAACAGCTGTCAGTCTGCACCATGATTCTCTTTGTATTTTGTTCATCAATTTATTTTGTTCATTAGATTCTACATATAAGTGAGATCATATGGTATTTGTCTCTCTGACTGGCTTATTATACTTGACATAATAATCTTCAGGTCCATCCATGCTGTCTCAAATGTCCTTCTTTTAAGGGCAACATAGAATTCCATTGAGTAAATGTTCCACTGCTTTTTTATCCACTTATTTATGGATAAACATTTAAACAGCTTCCAAATCTTGGCTATTGTAAATAATGCTGCTATGAACATGGGGTGGGGGGGCATATATTCTTTCAGTTTGGTATTTTGGGTTTCTGAGGATACATTCCCAGAAGTGGGATTGCTGGATCAAAAGGCAATTCCATTTTTAAATTTTTGAGGCAGCTCCATTCTGTTTTCCATTCCCACAAGTTTGCATTCCCGTCAGCAGTGCATGAGGGTTCCCTTTTTTTCCACATCCTCCCCATCAGTTGTTGTTTGTTGATTTATTGATGGTAGTCATTCTGGAAAGAGTGAAGTGATATCTCACTGTGATTTTAATTTGAATCTCTCTGATAATTAGTGACATTGTGCATTTTTTCAAATGTCTATTTGCCGTCTGTATGCCCTCTTTGGAGAAATTTCTATTTAGGTCCATTGTCCATTTTTTAATTAGATTGTTTGTCTTCCTGGTGTGTTGTGTAAGTTCTTTATATCTTTTCAAAATTAACCCATTGTCAGATATATCATTGGTGAATATGTTCTCTCCTACACTGGGTTTGCTTTCCATTTTATTGATACTCTCTTCTGCTGTGCAGAAACTTTTAGCTTGATGTTTATTTTTTTTCTATGTTCCCCTTGCCTTAGGAGATATATCAGCAAAAATATTGCTATAAGAGATGTTTAAGAGTTTACTGCCTATGCTTTCTTCTAGAATTTTTATGGTTTCATGATTTATATTTAAGTCTTTTATCCATTTTGAGTTTATTCTCAGATAAAGTTGGTGGTCTACTTTCACTTTTTTGCATATTGCTGTCCAATTTCTTTTTTAAATATATTTTTTATTGATTAAGATATTGCATATGTGTCCTTATCCCCACGTTACCCCCTCCCCCTCCCCCCCTGCTCATGCCCTCAACGCCCCCCCCCCATTGTCCGTGTCCATTGGTTAGGTCTATATGCTTGCATATAATTTGCATATAAGTCCTTTGGTTGATCTTTCCCCCTTACCCCCACCCTCCCCTACCTTCCCTCAAGGCCCGACAATCCAATCAATGCCTCTCCGTCTCTGGATCAGCCCTTGTTCATAAGTTTATGTTGTTCATTATATTCCACAAATGAATGAGATCATGTGGTATTTATCCGCTCTCCAGTTCCATCCATGCTGTGGCAAATGGTAAGAGTTCCTTTTTCTTCTTCCTCTTCTTAAAGAATACCTTTCAGCATTTCATATAATGCTGGTTTGGTGGTAATGAACTCCTTTAGCTTTTTCTTATCTGTGAAGCTCTTTATCTGACCTTCTATTTTGAATGATAGCTTTGCTGGATAAAGTAATCTTGGTTGTAGGTTCTTGCTATTCATCACTTTGAATATTTCTTGCCACTCTCTTCTGGCCTGCATGGTTTCTGTTGAGATATCAGCTGACAGTCGTATGGGTACTCCCTTGTAGGTAACTAACTTTCTTTCTCTTGCTGCTTTTAAGATTCTCTCTTAGTCTTTTGCTCTTAGCATTTTAATTATGATGTGTCTTGGTGTGATCCTCTTTGGGTTCCTTTTGTTGGGGTTCTCTGCGCTTCCTGGACTTGTAAGTCCATTTCTTTGACCAGGTAGGGAAGTTTCGTGTCATTATTTCTTCAAATAGGTTTTCAATATCTTGCCCTCTCTCTTCTTCTGGTACCCCTATAATTCTGATGTTGGT